>NC_084633.1:24587652-24725152 GCF_033978795.1 Nerophis ophidion | reverse complement strand
CGGTGTGCAGCTTCAGCGGTCGCGGAGGCAAAAACTCGGACATGGGAGGAGTTCGGGGAAGCCATGGAAAACGACTTCCGGACGGCTTCGAAGCGATTCTGGACCACCGTCCGCCGCCTCAGGAAGGGGAAGCAGTGCACTATCAACACCGTGTATGGTGCGGATGGTGTTCTGCTGACCTCAACTGCGGATGTTGTGGATAGGTGGAAGGAATACTTCGAAGACCTCCTCAATCCCACCAACACGTCTTCCAGAGCAGTGCCTGGGGAATCTGGACTCTCCTATTTCTGGGGCTGAGGTCGCTGAGGTAGTTAAAAAGCTCCTCGGTGGCAAGGCACCAGGGGTGGACGAGAGCCGCCCGGAGTTCCTTAAGGCTCTGGATGCTGTGGGGCTGTCTTGGTTGACAAGACTTTGCAGCATCGCGTGGACATCAGGGGCGGTACATCTGGATTGGCAGACCGGCGTGGTGGTTCCTCTCTTTAAGAAGGGGGACCGGAGGGTGTGTTCCAACTATCGTGGGATCAAACTCCTTCACGGTAAGGTTTATTCAGGTGTACTGGAGAGGAGGCTACGCCGGATAGTTGAACCTCAGATTCAGGAGGAACAGTGTGGTTTTCGTCCTGGTCGTGGAACTGTGGACCAGCTCTATACTCTCGGCAGGGTTCTTGAGGGTGCCTGGGAGTTTGCCCAACCAGTCTACATGTGCTTTGTGGACTTGGAGAAGGCATTCGACCGTGTCCCTCGGGAAGTCATGTGGGGAGTGCTCAGAGAGTATGGGGTATCGGACTGTCTTATTGTGGCGGTACGTTCCCTGCAAGATCAGTGCCAGAGCTTGGTCCGCATTGCCGGCAGTAAGTCGAACACATTTCCAGTGAGGGTAGGACTCCGCCAAGGCTGACCTTTGTCACCGATTCTGTTCATAACTATTATGGACAGAATTTCTAGGCGCAGTCAAGGCGTTGAGGGGTTCCGGTTTGGTAACCACAGGATTAGGTCTCTGCTTTTTGCAGATGATGTGGTCCTGATGGCTTCATCTGACCGGGATCTTCAGCTCTCGCTGGATCGGTTCGCAGCAGAGTGTGAAGCGACCGGAATGAGAATCAGCACCTCCAAGTCCGAGTCCATGGTTCTCGCCCGGAAAAGGGTGGAATGCCATCTCCGGGTTGGGGAGGAGACCCTGCCCCAAGTGGAGGAGTTCAAGTACCTAGGAGTCTTGTTCACGAGTGAGGGAAGAGTGGATCGTGAGATCGACAGGCGGATCGGTGCGGCGTCTTCAGTAATGCGGACGTTGTACCGATCCGTTGTGGTGAACAAGGAGCTGAGCCAGAAGGCAAAGCTCTCAATTTACCGGTCGATCTACGTTCCCATCCTCACCTATGGTCATGAGCTTTGGGTCATGACCCAAAGGATAAGATCACGGGTACAAGCGGCCGAAATGAGTTTCCTCCGCCGTGTGGCGGGGCTCTCCCTTAGAGATAGGGTGAGAAGCTCTGCCATCCGGGAGGAACTCAAAGTAAAGCCGCTGCTCCTTCACATCGAGAGGAGCCAGATGAGGTGGTTCGGGCATCTGGTCAGGATGCCACCCGAATGCCTCCCTAGGGAGGTGTTTAGGGCACGTCCAACCGGTAGGAGGCTACGGGGAAGACCCTCATCAAACACTTATTTGGAACATCCCCCAAGTGTGCAGGCTAATTGGGAACAGGTGGGTGCCATGATTGGGTATAAAAAGAGCTTCCCAAAAACTGCTCAGTCTTTCACGAGAAAGGATGGGGCAAGGTACACCACTTTGTCCACAACTGCGTGAGCAAATAGTCAAACAGTTTAAGAACAACGTTTCTCAAAGTGCAATTGCAAGATATTTAGGGAATTCAACATCTACGCTCCATAATATCATCAAAAGGTTCAGCGAATTTGGAGAAATCACTCCACCTAAGTGGCATGGTCAGAAACCAACATTGAATTACCGTGACCTTCGATCCCTCAGACGGCACTGTATCAAAAACAGACATCAATCTCTGAAGGATATCACCACATGGGCTCAGGAACACTTCAGAAAACCACTGTCACTAAATACAGGTCATCGCTACATCTGTAGGTGCACCTTAAAGCTCTACTATGCAAAGCGAAAGCCATTTATCAACAACATCCAGAAACGCCGCCAGCTTCTCTGGGCCTGAGATCATCTAAGATGGACTGATGCAAAGTGGAAAAGTGTTCTGTGGTCTGACGAGTCCACATTTGAAATAGTTTTTTGAAATATTCGACATCGTGTCATCCGGACGATGGTATGAGGGTGCATTAGTGCCCAAGGCATGGGTAACTTACACATCTGTGAAGGCACCATTAATGCATACAGGTTTTGGAACAACATATGCTGCCATCTAAGTGCCGTCTTTTTCATGGACGCCCCTGCTTATTTCTGCAAGACAATGCCAAGCAACATTCAGCACCTGTTACAACAGCATGGCTCCGTAAATAAAGAGTGCGGGTACTTTCCTGGCCCGCCCGCAGCCCAGACCTGTCTCCGTTTGAAAATGTGTAGCGCATTATGAAGCGTAAAATACGACAGCGAAGACTGTTGAACGACTAAAGCTCTACGAAAAACAAGAATGGGAAAGAATTCCACTTTCAAAGCTTCAACAATCAGTTTCCTCAGTTCCCAAACGTTTGTTGAGTGTTAAAAGAAAAGGTGATGTAACACACTGGTGAACATGCCCTTTCCAAATTAATTTGGTACGTGTTGCAGCCATGAAATTCTAAGTTAATTATTATTTGAAAAAAAAAAAAAAAGTTTATGAGTTTGAACATCAAATATCTTGTCTTTGTAGTGGATTTAATTAAATATGGGTGGAAAAGGATTTGAAAATCATTGTATTCCGTTTTTATTTACCTCTAACACAATTTCCCAACTCATATGGAAACGGGGTTTGTGTATATATATATCCATCCATCCATTTCCTACCGCTTGTCCCTTACGGGGTCGCGGGGGGCGCTGGCGCCTATCTCAGCTACAATCGGGCGGAAGGCGGGGTGGGTACATACATACATACACACACATTCATATATATATATATATATATATATATATATATATATATATATATATATATATATATATATATATATATATATATATATATATATATATATATACATACACATATATAATATATATACATACATACACACACACACACATATATATATATATATATATATATATATATATATATAATAGGGCTGTGAATCTTTGGGTGTCCCACGATTCGATTCAATATCGATTCTTGGGGTCAGGATTCGATTCAAAATCGATTTTTTTTTTTTCAATTAACATGATTCTCGATTCAAAAACGATTTTTTCCCTATTCAAAAGGATTCTCTATTCATTAAATACATAGGATTTAAGCAGGATCTACCCCAGTCTACTGACATCCAAGCAGAGTAGTAGTTTTTTGAAAGAAGCTTTTATAATTGTAAAGGACAATGTTTTAGCAACTGATTGCAATAATGTACATTTGTTTTAACTATTAAATGAACCAAAAATATGACTTATATAATCTTTGTGAAAACATTGGACACAGTGTGTTGTCAAGCTTATGAGATGCGATGCAAGTGTAAGCCACTGTGACACTATCGTTCTTTTTTTATTTTTTTTAATTAATTTCTAATGATAATGTCAATGAGGGATTTTTAATCACTGCTATGTTGAAATTATAACTAATATTGATACTGTTGTTGATAATATTAATTTTTGTTTCACTACTTTTGGTTTGTTCTGTGTCGGGTTTGTGTCTCCTTTCAATTGCTCTGTGTATTGCAGTTCTGAGTGTTGCTGGGTCAGGTTTGGTTTTGGAATTGATTGCATTGTTATGGTATTGCTGCATATTGTTTTGTTGGATTAATTAATTTAAAAAAAATAAATTAATTAAAAAGAAAAAAGAGAATCGAATTAAAAAAAAAAAGAGAATCGATTCTGAATCGCACAACGTGAGAATCGCGATTCGAATTCAAATCGATTTATTCCCACACCCCTAATATACATACATACATACGTATTTTAAATGCCCCTGGTCAAATTTTTTCAGCCCAATGCGGCCCCCAAGTCCAAAGGTTTGGACACCCCTAATGGAGTTCTTCCTGATTAGCATGTGTTGTCTATCATCAGCTTTGTTTGAGAAGGTGCTGCAGAAAGCGATGACAATCACAGATTGTGTCATGTTCAGCTGCAGCTTTGTAGACCACACCCCACCAGTGCACTTGCTACTTGGATACATCAAGTGGTAACTTTGTGCACTGAAGCAAACTCCCCTCATCTTGACTCCCATCTCACCCTTTGGCAAATAGGTCTTCATCTGGCTGTAGAACATCACGTAGATTCCAGAAAAAGAAACGTCTCGGAGCAGAGTGGCCGTCAGGCCGGAGTAAAGAGCCGCAGGACCTTCGGTCCGACACACGCTGCACAGAGCCTCAGCCACGCTGCGATACCGGTACTTGCCGCACTGAAGCAAAAGGAATACTGTTACTTTGTTTCATTTGTCAGTCAATCACACACAACTTCAATTCAGCAAAAAGTGATGGATTCACTGTGTGCAAATATTTTGTCATTTGCAGCAATTCTGCATCACTTTTGACAGAAAAAGAAGCAGCCTGGAGCAGGTAGGCTGCAGTGTTTAAAGCAACCTTTATAATGCTGACAACATTTCATAGCCCTGGTCCTATAACGGAGGTTTACGTGTCAAAAATAGAGTTATTTTAGAGCAAATTTCAGCCCAAGCCGGCTGACGTCACCTACAGAAGACTGGAGGTACTTTCATATTGTGTTTTGGTAGTATATATTAATCCTGAATCAGGCAGAATTTGAAGGTATGAATGTCTGCCATGTGCATTGTTGCAGCAATAAAAGTGAAGAAGGAGTCAGCCTGCATATATGAGGAAGGTATGGACCTCGATCGTGGATGGGCTGGACTAAACGAGAGGACTGTACTTCGTAGCCATCATTTGAATGATTCTGATTTTGAAGAAAAAATACTTTGGTCTGCGTTACAACAGGAAAAGTGTAAAAGACTCAAGCCATATGTATTTCTGAAAATCAGGACAACACTCGATGGTAGAAAGACTGAATCAGGATGTGGAAAACTGGGGGGGGAAAAAAAAAAAAAAAAAAAAAAAAAAAAAAAAGAGTATAGAAAATGGAAAAAAAAGATGCTAATAATTTTTGGGGTGTCCTTCATAACTCAAAATTAATTGCGATTAATCGCAGAGAGATACAATTTTTCATCATTAATAACTGTACCCTAGACAGATAATTTTCAAGTTTTTACACCACAACTGGACAATTAATTTCCATCCATTTTCTACCGCTTATTCCCTGGGGCGCTGGTGCCTATCTCAGCTGCATTCGGGCGGAAGGCGGCGTACACCCTGGACAAGTCGCCACCTCATCACAGGACAATTAATTTGCTATATTGAAATGTATTTGAAACATCATGCTTTTTTTTTTACACAGCTCATAAGAAGAAAGGACATAAACACGCTTTTAAGGAAAATAAAAAATTAAAATACTTGCAGTGCGCTAGTGTCTTGCCAGATTTTGTATTCTTGCTGTAGGAGCACTTGTGGTCAGAGGAGGGGCGACACCATTTTTACATATCAGTGTCACGCAATAATAGCACAAAATGTGGATTGTTATGATCATACTTTGATTGTCAAATATGTTTGTAAATGTAATCTGTGATATTTCTACCTAAACAAATATTCTGTACATTACATGTTGTGCAAATATATATCTCTGGATGACAATGTCTTAACTTTATGTATTTATTAATGTGTAATATTCAGCCTGCTCAACGTTATGTAATTAAGGATACAACCAGTATGTGTTATAAAAAAAATGTACATAATATTTCAGACAGCCGGAAAAAAAAAAAAACCCGCCCATGCACCGCTCCATATTCCTCAACTGCACTAGCATTGTTCGGTGCAAATATCACAGAATAACATATCACATATTTGACAAAGCATGATCTGAATGTAAGACATTTGAATTCTAATGTTAAACCGGATGTATAGCGTTGCGCTTTTCTTTTAAAGGCAGAAAACTGATCTGTTTGAGAAGGTGTCTTGACAATACACGTCCTCCCACCTCAAAACGACGCACGAAGAAGGCATTTGCTTGCAGTGATGTAGTCTCACGAACAAAAATAGTCCCTTCTTGTCGGGAGAACAGCCATGTCTTTGAACCTGACATTTCCGTAATGTACCCTTTTTTTGGTCCATTTCTGCTCACAAGTGAACGCAGCCAAGTTCCCGCCCCGGGTAAGAAATATCAAAAAGTTAAAGTTTGACAGCACTAACAAATACAGAAGTGTGCAAATACAGTGTTGTAGGTGTGTGTGCTGCTATGTTTATTTATTTTTTTTATTTTTTACCTCAAACCGAGTCTTGATGACGGTAACAGGCAGCATTATGACCCCTGCTACCGCCCTGGCACCGCCTCCCAGCAACACGGCCCCCAACGCTCCCGGGTTCTTTTCATGGAAGAAGTGCTCCTTCAAGGAGTGGTAGGTACTGAAGTAGAGCCCCACACCAGGGATGGTCCTAATGAATGACTGAATGAGTAAAAATCAAATTGATTGATCGATTGATTCAAACTTGTATTAGTAGATTGCAAAGTACAGTACATATTCTGTACAATTGACCACTAAATGGTAACACCCCAATAAGTTTTTCAACTTGTTTAAGTCGGGGTCCACGTTAATCAATTCATGGTAAAGCGATAAATGACGACACACACATAATACCGGTGTACTGACCGGTGAAACTCCTTTCCACAGTCCCAGCAGCCTCTCTGTTCGCACCACATTCAGGAGCACGGTCACCATCCCTACGCGGCTTGAACTGAAAGAACAACAGGTAAAAATGTTTAAAAAAATAACTAAAATATAATAAGTAATTCAAACATTTTTAAAATTTAGGTGGGCAGGTGAGTATATTTATAGCAAGAATTCACTGAATTTAAAGTATTTCTTATATATATATATATATGTATATATATATATATATATATATATATATATATATATATATATATACACACATACATACATATATACACATACATATGTACATACATACACATTCATATATACATATACATACACACACATACATACATACACATATACATACACACACACATATATATATATACATACATACACACATATATAAATACATACACATATATATATAAATACATACACATTTACATATATATATATATATATATATATATATATATTTTTTTTTCCATTCATATATACATATACACACACATAACACACCTCTCGATTCATTGTTGTATTTGAAAGTACAATGCTTTGCAGTCAGTACCAAAGCCTTTGAAGGAGCATTGGTATGGGCAGCATCTGTGACATTTAATTTCCAGGAAAGGAGTGAGTTTAGGATTGAACTGTCCATCCTCGTTCTATATTCTCTGTCACTATCTTTTTTTTGGACATTACTACTTGCCATAGTTTTGAAACAATGCATGATGGGATTCCCGGTGTTGTGTGTCAGTGTATTAACGTGCCGGGTGGAATAAACACGCTGAGAAATAGCTCCGTGCCTGCCTACTTTATGGGTTGTAGATAAACCTATGGATAACGGAGACATATATGAACTATGAATTGATTAATGTGGACCCCGACTTAAACAAGTTGAAAAACGTATTCGGGTGTTACCATTTAGTGGTCAATTGTACGGAATATGTACCGAACTGTGCAATCTACTAATAAAAGTTTCAATCAATAAATCAAAGTCTCCTTCTTGTTCTGTGTGCAGTTCTGCACTCTCCAAAAGCTGTAGATTTTATATCATGACTGGGCCGGCACGCTGTTTATATGGAGGAAAAGTGGACGTGGCGACAGGCTGTCTTCACTCAGATCCGGCTGGAAATCGGGAGAAATTCGGGAGAATGGTTGTCCCGGGAGATTTTCTGGAGAGGCACTGAAATTCGGGAGTCTCCCGGAAAATTCGGGAGGGTTGGCAAGTATGCAGTACAGATAAGTTGTGATTAAGATTTATAGTGTGAAATAACAAATATATTGCAGTCATGTTTGTTTCAAACTGATTCAACTATTCAATGTCAAAATATAAAGAGTAGAAATGAACCTGTCTTGTTGTAAAACACCAATGAAAATGAAATGTAGCATTTAGACAGGTTCATTGTAGGCCTGTGTGCTGACCTGAGGTAACAAATGTTACCTCCATCCAATGGAGTGAGCGAGTGTGTGTGCTTGTTGAGACTCACCCCAGCTGCACAGGGCTTTGTAAAGTTTGCAGACGCGTCTTCACTAGGTCCAGAGGCTGGAAAAGTAGCGTGGAGCAGGTTCCACTGAGACAGCCACACATGAAGGCTTTGATCACTGGGTGAGCCTGAGAGGAAGAAGACGAATAGGTAACAGTAGATGTTGCTGCCAACGTGTTGGATAATGTTACGCATTTAGTGGCTTTGTCCGTGTTTATATGGTGAAACGTAGAACATACCAACGACAGCTCCATAGGTCTTCTGGGGGTTGATTAGATTCTTGTGCCTTCACTCTCCTGTTGACAACGTTAACGGTTTTAGTGTACCGCAGAATTGATCAATCAATCAATGTTTACTTATATAGCCCTAAATCACTAGTGTCTCAAAGGGCTGCACAAACCACAACCTCGGTAGGCCAACATAAGGGCAAGGAAAACTCACACCCAGTGGGACGTCGGTGACAATGATGACCCAGTGGGACGTCGGTGACAATGATGACTATGAGAACCTTGGAGAGGACAAAAGCAATGGATGTCGAGAGGGTCTAACATGATACTGTGAAAGTTCAATCCATATTGGATCTAACACAATCGCGAGAGTCCAGTCCAAAGCGGATCCAACACAGCAGCGAGAGTCCCGCTCACAGCGGAGCCAGCAGGAAACCATCCTAAGCGTAGGCGGATCAGCAGCGCAGAGATGTCCCCAACCGATACACAGGCAAGCAGTACATGGCCACCGAATCGGACCAGACCCCCTCCACAAGGGAGAGTGGGACATAGGAGAAAAAGAAAAGAAACGGCAGATCAACTGGTCTAAAAAGGGAGTCTATTTAAAGGCTAGCGTATACAAATGAGTTTTAAGGTGAGACTTAAATGCTTCTACTGAGGTGACATCTCGAACTGTTACCGGGAGGGCATTCCAGAGTACTGGAGCCCGAAATGAAAACGCTCTATAGCCTGCAGACTTTTTTTGGGCTTTGGGAATCACTAATAAGCCGGGGTCCTTTGAACGCAGCTTTCTTGCCGAGACATATGGTACAATACAATCGGCAAGATAGGATGGAGCTAGACCGTGTAGTATTTTATACGTAAGTAGTAAAACCTTAAAGTCACATCTTAAGTGCACAGGAAGCCAGTGCAGGTGAGCCAGTATAGGCGTAATGTGATCAAACTTTCTTGTTCTTGTCAAAAGTCTAGCAGCCGCATTTTGTACCAACTGTAATCTTTTAATGCTAGACATGGGGAGACCCATTTAGGGTGAGTAAAGGAAACATGACGCAAGCCTGTCTTGACCTGTGGAAAGGACACAGCCCATGCTCACAGACAAACAATGTGCTTTTTGTTTGTGGCCAGCTGACACGCCACACGGCTACTCAACTGATTTCACAATAAAAACCCATGTTAATCATCTTAAAGTGGGGAGGAGAAAGCCTGAAAAGATTCATCCACGTGAACAAGAAAAAAGAGAAAATTAATGAAAAATGTCATACTTGTAAGAAAAACACCTAAAATTGTCGATGGCGTGAAAATGTAGCATTTTTTTAAACCTTAGAAAATCCTTATTTCTGCTTTTATATTGGACATGATTACATAGTGCAGGTCACGTGACACACCCGATGTGTCGGCGAAGGATATCGCAATATCGAAATGTTTTGATAAACATAAACATTGTACAGTGTTGTATTGTAACATGCCATAGTGAGTAACAGTGAAGATAAAAGTAATATAATAAAATATAATACTTACGGGTTTCCCGCCGTCCACAAAGTCTGTGCTTGTCGAGCTTTCTCACCGCAAACACGGTCCAAATACTTCACCGAGCATAATAACGAAACTTAAGGACAAAACATGGCGCTTCGAAAACTTACGCGCTGCTATTAAATATAGCGTCACAAAGCGTAATAACGAAACTTAAGGACGAAGCTTGGCATCTCAGGACTTCGGCGCTGACATTAGAAAAGGAAGGTGGTTCTACTCAGAACTCGCCAGTTCCTGTTTGAGGCGGGATTGTCACCCGGAAGCCACGCCCATGCAAGAAAACGTTGCTTCCAATTGGCTGTCGTGAGGTGCGTGTGACGTCACGGTGTGTCAAAAAAAAAAAAAAAAACGCATGCTCTTACTATTTGGTGGAATTGTTTACAGCCCCCTGGCGCTGTTTTGTACTGTTTTCATAATGTTTTATATTGTTGTTTGACTTAGTTTGTAATTGTTGAAATTTAGAAATATAACATTAAAAAAAAAAATAAAAAAAATAAAAATTGGTGGAATTGTAAATCCATCCATTTCTACCGCTTATTCCCTTTGGGGTCGCGGTGCGCGCTGGTGCCTCTCAGCTACAATCGGGCAGAAGGCAGTGTACACATTGAACAAGTCGCCACCTAATCGCAGGGCCAACACAGACAACATTCACCCTCACATTCACACTAGGGCCAATTTATAAATATTTCAATAAACTGTACTGTTGACATGTTTTCAGAGACAAAATCTAACATTGCATGTCCAGTTAGCACTTTACTAATTTTCTTATATTTTCAACTGCAAACATATCTTCCACAGCACTTTAATTTCAAGTTCCAGTTTGCTATATGCGGTGTGCAGATCGAACATAATTGATAAATGGGTTGTACTTGTATAGCGCTTCAAGGTACTCAAAGCGCTTTGACACTACTTCTACATTTACCCATTCACACACACATTCACACACTGATGGAGGGAGCTGCCATGCAAGGCGCTAACCAGCACCCATCAGGAGCAAGGGTGAAGTGTCTTGCTCAAGGACACAACGGACATGACGAGGTTGGTACTAGGTGGAGATTGAACCAGAGACCCTCGGGTTGTGCACTGCACCACGCCGTCCCAGGATGTAATGTCAATGTTAAGGCCTGAAACAGTATCAAATCGATACTAGCGAGCTGAGATTGATAATTTACTTTAATTGTATTGAAGATTTTTTTTTTTTAAATACATCCAGAATTGTTTCATTGTTTACAGCAGGGGTGTCGAACTCATTTTAGCTCAGGGGCCGCATGGAGGAAAATGTATTCCCACATTGGCCAGATGGGTAAAATCACGGCATAATAACTTAAAAGTACAACTACGACAACTTTCAATTTTTTTTCTTTGTTTTACTTCAGCCCTGAATAGAAAAAGCACATTCTGAAAATGTACATACCACAAATATTTCGCTTGACAAAACACTTCGTTAGTTGAAAATTCTGGGGGGAAAAATGGTGCAGTTACAAAAACGCCAATTACTATTACACTAAGTAAACTCATCTCGCTGGCCGGACTAAACCTGTTGGCAGGCCTGATCTTGCCCACGGGCCGCATGATTGACAACACTGGTTTAGAGTTACAGGAAAAAACAAGCAAAATGATCCGAGTAAGAGCCAAGTGGTAGTTTATCTTATTTTGAAGTTTCATTCTTTTATGTACTGTCTGGTTGAATTGACCATAAATGAGTTGATACATTATTATTTTTATAAAATTGTTGTCCCGTTTTATCCTGATAATAAACATCACCATAATTTGAAGCAAAAAAATGACAAACATTCAGTAATTTGAGGAAAAGAAAATTAAATCAG
Organism: Nerophis ophidion; assembly: GCF_033978795.1. Classification (NCBI taxonomy): domain Eukaryota; kingdom Metazoa; phylum Chordata; class Actinopteri; order Syngnathiformes; family Syngnathidae; genus Nerophis; species Nerophis ophidion. Next base: position 24,713,261 of record NC_084633.1, on the reverse strand, counting down.
TAATTACATTTACACCATTAAAGCACTGAAAAGCAAACATCCTACCATTTAGAAAGCCTCTTTATTTGTAATATCACAACATGGTTTCCATTCTTCAGGTGCACAAAAAACATTACACAAATTGAGATGCTTTTTTTCCTTCTTATTTTTGGACGCCATTTGCGTTTAGTGCGAAAGAGTAATCCTTTGAATAGTGAGCAGTGATTTCTTAAAACATTCATCCTCTCACTTCCCAGCAGTGTGAGCCAAAAGCCGCCCTTGAGCACAGCATGCGAAGGGTTTATGTCTTCCTGCATAAAGTGGTATACATTTATATGTTCATGTCTACGCTAAAACCTTCTCTGACATCTGGAGTTAAGTGTACACGGGTTACAGTGATAGAAATACCATCCAAGTATTCTTCAACCAGCCTAAGATACTCCTTCAGTAAGCCGTGCCCTGAGAATACAGTGAGTGCCCTTTGAAATAAGCTACACCACCACCCGATTGACACCTTTCCCCAAACAAGACCGAAAAAAAAAAAAAAGATACACAAACTGTCCAGGGGCAAAAAAAAAAAAAAAGGTCAGCAAAAATGGCCAGTTTAGATTCAGGACATTGAGGTTCTTTGCACATATGTGGATTTCTCCTACCCTCCAACATGTCAAATATTCGCAAAGAAGCAGGCTGAGAGTTTCACTAATTCAGTGCAAAATTAAGAAATTTTACCATAGTCAATCAAAAGTCCGTCACTAATATGTCTCCAATGGTTGGTTGTGGCGCTTCCATGAAATGTGTACTGAATACATCAAACGCTGAAGCGTGTCGATTGTTACGTCCAGGCAATACATTTGAGCATATAAACTTTTGTTGTAAGGCAAGAGCGCAAGCAACAGCCATAATAAACCCTTTCATTCATTAATTGTCGGCATGAAATACAATTCTTGAGATCTTACTTCCAGTAATCAGTCTTCATTTAAGTATACTTCTTTCTCCGTTTAGTGATTCTTCAATTAGAAAAATAGATCCTACATTAGCTATTTTTTTTTATAGTTGGAATGTTTTAGAAAAATATTTTCTCCCCCCCACTTTTACCAGAGAAAGAGTTATGAATGAAAAGAAAAAAGTGGCCCCCCCAAGAACAAGGCTTTAATGGCTTAACTGTGTAAGATTGTCCAAGTTCAAATAATCATTCTTCACTATGTAGACAAGATGTGGGTTGGTCGGATGCTAAAAAAAACCCCCTAAACAATTAAGTGGCATGGCAGGTCTTTACTCGGGTCTGGGCTCCGGGGTCTCGGTCTTGGGCTCGGCCTCCTCGTCACTTTCCGCGCCAGTGCGGGTCACAATGCGGCGCATAGTGAAAGGGAGGTCGCCACGCCTGCAGTGGAGCAATACAGCGACAAATGAGTTACACTTTCAAATAATTCAATTCCTAGGTCTATAAAGTCTAGGAATGAAATCTTTCATTTTTTCTTTACAAAAAAATTTGATTTACTGATTTTACCTTATTTTGTTTAAAGAGAAACATCTGAACACAAATGATCATTCAAAATAAGTTTCACGTTTAGCCACAACTAGAAGTGTTCTTGCCGTAAATTATGTTTCTACACTTATGAATTCTTCATTCATCACTCCAAGCCACTTTTGTAAGTTTTAAACTATATCTAAAACTATTAATACTAACTAAACCATATCATGTGTGATGTCTGTAGGAGTGTTTTCATGTATATTTGTTCGTGCTACCGTAATGTAGTCAAGCTAGCGTTGTTAGCTAATATGCTAACATGTTTATAAGTGTCTGTAAACATAAAAAGTGTATTATTAACTTAAAATGGCATTCTTTTTGTATTGTTTCACTTTCACATATTCCTCAGTAAATTCACCAAAACGTCACCTTGTAGTTATTGAGTCTGTTTAACTGATTGGAGAGCTAGTTTCCACAGCTAGTTGGTCCATGCATTGACTTGTATTTTGTTTGATCAGCCGTTTTACTGCTGTGTTACTTTTTGTTTCCAAAGGGTGTCTGTATGTGGAAAAAACATTAAAAAAAAAAAAACAAACACTGTAAATAACTAATTTCACATCGATATATCTGTGGATTATAGTCCGATGTGGCTAATATATGGGAAATATTTTTTCTTTTTAGTGTGTGTGGCTTATATCCTGGGATGCTATACAGCCCGGAAAATACGGAATCGGATGTTAAAGAAAAAAAAAAAAAAGATGGATTTTAGCTATTGTAGATAATTCTTTCATATTTACTGTGATACTTTTGCACATATGTTGAATATGCATGGTCCTAATTAATTATAGCTTCCTATAGAAGGCAAAACTTCTGTAATCAATTAAATAATTATGTAAACAAAAGTAGCATATAATTGCGTTTAAATAAAGTTTAACATCTGAAATTTATCAAGTACAAATGTAAACCTTCCGTCTTGAATAAAATACTTGTTTAAATAATAGGGATGTAATGATATCAGGGTTAGAGTATTATATTATTGTGGTGCAAGTTCTTGTTCTGCGACAGTTGCTGGGATAAGTTTGTTCTGCTGCTGCCTTTTTGAAACAAACTTTGCAGCATGCACATCTATTGCCACAAATCTAAACCACTGATGCTTTCATTAGCATTAGCCATGCCTTTTTGAAACAAACTTTGCAGCATGCACACCTATTGCCACAAATCTAAACCACTGATGCTCTCATAAGCGTTAGCCATGCTTTGCTAGGCGTGTGAATATCTAATGCAGGGGTGCCCATTACGTCGATCGCGAGCTACCAGTCGACCGCGGAGGGTGTGTCAGTCGATCTCCAGCCAGGCTTTTAAAAAAATAAACCTAAAAATTTGTGATCATCAATCTTCACCAAGACGTCACTTAAATGACATTCACGGTACCGGAGGGTCTTGTGAGATGACGCTGGCTGCTGCAAGATCATTATTATTAAAAATGACCGAGAGGAAGGCGAGAAACACTTTTTATTTTAACAGACTCTCGCGCCGTACCTTCCGTCAAAACTCTAAAGGCCGACTGCACATTTTCTATCTTCACAATAAAAGCCCTGCTTCATGCTGCCTGCGCTAACTAAATACAGAGTCTCGGAAAACTGGCGTGCACAAGCGATCCCTCAGAAAGCTGGCGTGCACAAGTTTCCGAGACTCTTATTTTGTTAGCGCAGGCAGCATGAAGCAGGGCTTTTATTGTGAAGATAGGAAATGTGCAGTCGCCCTTTAGAGTTTTGACGGAAGGGACGGCGCGAAAGTCTGTTGAAATAAAAAGTGTTTCTCGCCTTCCTCTCTGTTACTTTTTCATAATAATGAACTGGCAGCAGCCAGCGTCATCTCACAAGACCCTCGGGTGCCGTGAATGTCAATCAAGCAAGCTACGGAATTTGCCGCCAATGTTTTTCTTGTAAAGTGTATGGAAGCTGGATGAATTAGATGCCAAAAACCAACCACTTTCATGTGGTATTGTACAGAAAGGACAACTTTTTTTCTCCTCCATTTGAAAATGTGGGCGTTATCATCATTACTGTCTGATTCCAATCAATGCAAGTAATCAGAATCAGGTAATACACCAATTTATATTCTTGTCTTCGTGAAAGAAAGACATCTATATGTGTTAGACATGCTTGTATTATCATTAAACACATTTAACTTGTTTACAAAAATGTCTCTTTCATAAATGAATAAATATAAATGATATATATAAATGACGTAGATCCCCTCGAGTTGGTCAATTGAAAAGTAGCTCGCCTGCAGAAAAAGTGTGGGCACCCCTGATCTAATGTGATTGAATAATTACGAGGGAATGTTCTACGTTTTAGATTTTATGGTTATAATCCATTCATTGTCCAGGCCTCGCGAGAAGGGTCTTCCCACTCACCTCAGCTTGCTCTTGAGGGTGCTGACTTCACGAGTCATGGCGTCTGCTGACTCTGTGGCATCTTCCAGCTCCCTCTGCATTTTCCTCCGGTAGGCGTTTGCCCTCTGAGCCTCCTCCTCGGCCTCCTCCAGCTGCCGCTTCAGCTGCTTCATGCGAGAGTTCAACTTGTCTGCCTGGTGCACAATGACACAAAATATATATTTTCACATGTCTCATATGACCACAGTACCACTTGATGTGGTATTGTTACATGTCCAAGTATCAATCACTAACAAGCAACCCAAACTGTGAAATTATATTTTGATGCTTGCTAACTGGCTGCATTGCACAAATTATAAAGCACTGGGCTTCATTACTTTCTTTGTTTCATACTTAAGCAGTTTTGGTATAATCTTATTTTGACAATGTTCTGAGGGTCCAAAAGAGGGCAAAAAAGGGCTGCAGGCGGCACATTGAACACCCCTGCTTTCATGGCTCTTGGTCAGGGATTAGCATGTGTCCACTCATTTAGGAAGCACAAGTAGCGCTTTAGTTTCCTTTGTCATGAGTGGGGTAAAAATAAATCATTATACAATGTCTTTATTGGAATCATTTGTCAGCACAATGACAGAGCATCACCAATACTGCAAAAAAAAAAAAAAAAAATTAAAAAAAGACCGTAAATTCTGGACTATTGGCCGGTACTTTTTTCCTACACTTTAAAACTCCGCGGCTAGCAACGTTTTTGAGTTTTACAAAACAATGCGTCCCATGTGTGATGTCTGTAGGAGTGTTTTCATGCATATTTGTATGTGCTACCGCAATTTAATCAAACTGGCATCGTTAGCAATAGCTAATATATGTGTCTGTGTTAGTGTTAATAACTTAAGTTATTTTTGTATTGTTTCAGTTTCACAAATTGCTCAGTAAATTCACCAAAACGTCATGGAGTTATTGAGCCTGTTTAGCTGATTGGAGAGATAGCTTGCGCAGCTAGTGGGTCCAATTTTACTGCCGCGTTAGAGACACCGTTTGGAAACAATTTAAAACATTTACACAATCTTTGTGTAAATAACTAATTTTGAAACATATACATTTGCAGCTTATAGTCAAGTGCTGCTAGTACTGTATACAGGGAAAAAAATCCCTGAAATGTGGTTTATAAACTGGTGCGCTCAATAGTCCAGAAATGTTGGTGTTTACGAAAATATGCAAAAATTTGAAACATATACAAAATAAACATAAGTAAGATGGTATTATTATTATTATTACTAATATGGTGCATATTAGTAATAAATATTTTATTATTTTCATTGAAGAATAGTGTTATTGCAGCTGGAAGTAATTTTCTAATGCCAATGTTGATCCAAAATCAGAGGAGATTTTATCTGTACCATGTCAGTAATTAATTACTATGAGGATGGTTGGCTGGAGCCTCAACACAGGAACATAATCCAGGGAAAAGGTCTACCTGGATTGTCATGACAAAAACATGTAGCTCGGTGTGAAAGTGATCCAAATCAAAAAAACAACCTGGTCTTTGTACTGCTCGGTGTTGCGTCTCTCATCATCCACCTGCAGAACCAGCTCTTTCAGTTTTTTCTCAGTTCGCCTCACAAGCTTGGTGGCACCTTGCCGCTCCCTGAGTGAAGAGCAGAACTGTGGTCAGACTCGAGTCTGCGCTTCCATGATCGCACGTTCAAGGTCACCTGGTCTCGATGTCCAGCTGCTCCTCTAGCTGAGCAAGCTTGGCCTCAAGGGCGGCCATGTTGGCCTTGTACTTGGACTTCACCGCTCCTTCCAGCTCCTGCAGCTTGAGCTTCAGCTCCTTGTTCTGACGCTCCAGCTGGGCGCGGGTGCCTTCCACGCGCTGAAGGGAGCTGCGTTCCGAGGTCAGCTCCACGTTCATCTGATCAGTCTGAAGGAAAGCAAGGCCGTCATCTTGTCTGGGTTGAACTCTATAGCGTGCCAAGGACTTGTACAGACCTGTAGCATGGACTTCTTCAGCCTGTCGTTAACCAGCTCCGTGTTGCACTGCTCTTCCTCCAGCTCCTCTTCCAGCTGAGCGATACGTGCCTCCAAACGTCTCCTCTCCTCTGCGATTTGAGCACTAAGACAGAAGTGAAGACATAAGGGACGCTACTTCTTTGAAGTTTGAGAAGAGGTCTTACTTCTTGGCGGCCTGATTGTTCATCTCATCCTGCAGCTCGTCTCTCTCCAGCTGAGCCTGTCGCTTGGCTCGTTCTGCAGCAGCCACCTCCTGCAAAAGCAAAGACTGCTTGACTTTTGTTTTAGGAACGAAACCATCATTCAGTTAAATGGATCGGAAACTAGCTTCAAGTCAGATTTTTGTGCTTTGATGCATGATGTAATGAGTAGATAATTTAAAATGTCTACACCGCATGCCAGTGGCCAAAAACCAACATATCATCAGCAATTTTTTTACCTGCGCTTTGAACCCTGCGGCTTATAAAGCAGTGCAGCTGATTTATGGATTTTTCTTCACTAACGGCCATAATTATTTTATTATTTGTTTTGTTATTGTTTATCTTTGGACTTCCTGCAGTCCAGGTTTTGGACGCTGGCGGGTCGTATCTGTGGAGCCGTGGGTTTAGACTGAGCAATGAACAGGAAGTACAATTGCAGTTTGGTCTTGTAGCCATCCACAACATTTTTACACACATGGATTTTTCATTAACTACTCCAAGCAACGTTTTTGTTAGTTTTACAATATAACAAACAATTCTTACTTACTAAAGCGTCTCATATGTGATGTTTGAAGGAGTGTTTTCATGCATATCATTGCTAATATGCTAACACGTTGACGAGTGTCTGTATTAGTATAAACTTACAATGACATTCGTTTGTATTGTTTCAGTTTTGTAAATTCACCAAAACGTCACCGTGAAGTTATTGAGTTTTCTGAGCTAATTGGTAGAACTAGCTTACGTGGACCCCGACTTAAACAAGTTGAAAAAGTTACTCAGGTGTTACCATTTAGTGGTCAATTGTACAAATTATGTACTGTACTGAGCAATCTACTAATCAATCCATCCATCTATCCATTTTCTACCGCTTATTCCCCTTTGGAGTCGCGGGGGGTGCTTGTGCCTATCTCAGCTACAATCGGGCGCAAGGCGGAGTACACCATGGACAACTCGCCACTTCATCGCAGGGCCAACACAGATAGACAACATTCACACTCACATTCACACACTAGGGCCAAATTAGTGTTGCCAATCAACCTATTGTCAGGTATATGTCTTTGGAGGTGGGAGGAAGCCGGAGTACCCGGAGGGAACCCACGCATTCACGGAGATGACATGCAAACTACACACAGAAAGATCCCGAGCCAGGGATTGAACCCAGGACTACTCAGGACCTTCGTATTGTGAGGCAGACGTACTAACCCCTCTGTCATCTACTAATGAAAGTTTCAATCCATCATTTAAATATTGGGTCCATGCCGATCAGCCGTTTTACTGACACTGTTTGGAAACAATTAAAAAAAGGTATGCAAATAAACATTTTACCAAATACTTGTGTAAATAATTAAACCCGCGGCTCGTAGTCCAAATATATGTCAAAGCTTAGGTAGGATAGAGTACTAAATCGATTAATCCAACTGGACTTTTAGGGGAAGTAATTGAAATAAGAGATTTCCTTTCACCTTATAAAAAAGGCACGTTACATTAATATTGCACTTTTACGAATGTGTCATTAATAGGCAATAAATCAAACTAAAAGACTGATCAATTATGATACATTGAGTTTAACAATAGAACATGTACACATTTGAAAAAGGTATCAAGTGTTTGGACATAGCAATAGTTACCATGAACATACAAAGGGTAGACGTCAACAGCGTACCCCCATGGGTTTAAATCAAACAAGATGTTGGCTACCTAAAAAGACTTCAACCTGGTTTCTGATTGTTTGCTGCTCTTAAATATGCAGGATGCTTTCTGCTAATGCAAGGTATTATTGATGCAGTGTTTTTGGGACATTTGACCACAATGTTTACGAAACCTTTGACCTTATATTCTCCGGACACACTTTCACATTGAGCAGTGATCACTGCTCTCGTTGGTCAAAACAATGTCCGCGTATTTGACTTGTTAAACAAATCACCGAAGCAACAAAATACAAAACCAGTGCTTTTTCCCCCCAATTTGAAATCTGCTAACAGCTTTTCTGAGTTCAAATTGTCAGACTGTTGCAATAAAACTCTTTTTTTTTGCAATATTGGTCTTTGAACTTTTTAAATACTTATTTAATTGCCACATATTGTATCTTATCCTTCTGCGAGGCATTCGATAAGATGGAATGGAAAATACTGACCTCCTGCATTTGGAGCATATCAGCTTCCATGCCCTTTAGCTTCTTCTCAGACTCCTTACTCTGGGCCAGAATTTCCTCTCGAGACATGCGAGTGTCATCCAGTTCCCTGATAAGTTCTTTCATCTGGGCCTGAAGGAGCATTCAGAAGCAACATTACTCAAAATAGTTTGTGGTTAATATTCCAACAACGGACTCACCTGCTGTTTCTTCAGTTGTTTGAGGGCTTCCTCACGGTGCTTGTTTGCCATGTCGATGCCCGCCTCCAGTTCCTTCAGGTCCAGCTCCAGTTTTTTACGTGCAGCAACGGCACCAGAACGCTGCTTGCGCTCATCCTCCAGCTCTATTTCCATTTCGCGGACCTAAACGAAGTACACCTGTCAACTAACTGGATCTTTCAAGAATAGGATAGACTTATTTGTGCCACATTGGGGAAATTATGCGGTATACAAAAAGTATTAAAAAGTAGCTCAAAATGTCAACATTATTTGGAGAGCAAATTAACCACTGATGTAAAACATAATGAAAGTATAGCTTTTCAAATGCAATAAACTTGTATTACTGACATATTCTAACATTGTAACTTGAATGTAAACGTCTGAATATCCAAGTTGAACATCAAACTTAAGTCAAACTGTCAGCAACATTTTGCAGTTGAATAAAATAAAAATAAAAAATCACAGCCAAAAAGGAATAAAAAAGGTTTAGTTAAAGTTAAGTGGGGGCTGGGGGACCCTCAAATATAATAAAGCATAAATAAAATTGCTAAATAAGGTATTGTAATATATATTATCGGTTATTACTATCGCGGTACTTTTGAATGTACTCATACAACTAAAATATTTTAATTACGTTTTATTATTTTTAAAGAACTAAAATAATTACACACAATACATGAAATATTGTTCAGGATTCATAACAGAAATTTTATTTTTAATGTGTGTGTTTAAATATGTTTATCTTGAATTTTTAACTTGTAAACGTTTTAGGATGTTTTTTTTAAGAAATAAAAACAGGGTTTTCACTTGCGGTTTATTCGACGTCACGCAAATGTGTTGAATATTCAACACAACTAACCTTTTAACTTGATATACGGTGATGACTTTGTGCACAGCCTTTATATGAATGCTATGTCTCAGTTGCTTGGATAGTAATGTGTTCATACAAGTTTGGATTGGGGGGTATGACGATTAATGGGTAAAACATTAATGTCTCTTGTTTTCTTGTTAGCGTTTACGACAGTTAGCAAGCAAGCACCAGTTGGTCCATAATTTTAATCAAGGTGTGATTATCAATCAGTTTTTTTATTTAACACATTAATAGTAAGAGTGGGGTCAACATTTTCACAATAATAAAATAATAAAACATGCACATTGCCATTTTTGAGGCTTGCAAAGTCATCGAGTTCAGTTTGATTGACTTATGGAATATCGGTCCAAGTGTAAAACATTACAAATGCGCAACACATACACTTTCGGCATGCTTGGATGAATACAACAAGTATGTACCTGCTTGATCAGAGACCTCTTCTTCTCCTCACCCATCTCGTCACGTCCGGAAAGGTCCCGCTCATACTGGGCCTTCATGGCCTGCATGTTGACCTCCAGACGCAGCTTGGCATCTTCCGTAGCCTGCAGCTCATCCTCCAGTTCCTCAAGCTGTGTTTTCATCTCCTCCAGCTGCTGATCCATGGCACGCTTGGACTTCTCCAGTTCGTGCACCTGCGGCACGACGAGGACTGAGACCAGGAAGGCTAAAGCACGGAGCAAGCAACATTAGGAAAGCAAAACCTACGCTCTTTCCAACATCATCTTTGGATGACACCAGATCCTCCATTTCAGCCCGAAGCAGTTTGTTGTTGCGGTCCACCTCGTCCTTTAGATCCATTAGAGTTTCCAGCTCGCGGGTCAAAGACAGTGTACGGGTCTCTTTCTCACGGGCCTCGGCTTCAGCCCGATCTCGCTCCTCTGCGTAGCGTGCAGATATGTTCTTCTCTTCTGCCAGCATCTTTGAGAGCAAGAAGGTTTAGGTAGTGTGTGACACACAACCATCTGAGTCATGTGAGCTCACCTGGTCAAACTTCTTCTGCTTCTTCTCCAGATTGGTGACAGTTTGTCGAAGTTGGTCGTGATCTATCACCATGTCGTCCAACTCTTGCTGGAGACGTGTCTTGGTTTTCTCCATCTTGTCGTAGGCCGAGCATTTCTCCTCCAGGCGCTGGTGTGTCCCCTCAAGCTCTCTTTGCAGCCTCTTCTTTCCTTCTTCAGCACTCTCCAAACAAGTGGAATCCTGCTCCAGTTTCTTCTTGAACTCCGCAAGCTGTTGGCAAGATGGAAGCCTTTATTGCACCCTCATCCCATTTAGTCATTCCTGTCATCTGCTGAAACTGAAAGTTTGATACTCTGAGGAGAAAGCCTTAGTGCACCTGAGACTGGGCCATCAGAAGCTGCTTTTCCACATTTCTTTTGGCTTCTTCTTCTTCCTCAAGTTGTTCCCTCAAGCTGTTCTGCTCATCCTCCATTTGGCGTAGACGTGTGGACATGGACAGTTTTTGCCGTGTCTCTTCCTGAAGTACTTCCTGTTGCAAAATAGGGCTGCAACACTTAGTCGACAGAAACATTTGTCCTCGACAATTATATCTGTCCACAATGGTCGTGACGTCATCACGCCTGTTTTACGGGGGGGACGAGTCCGCGCTAACATGGAAAGTATGAGGATATTTCCTTTCATTCTTGTTAAAAACATGTATACTTTCATTTTGCTAACTTTGTTTTTATGGCAGTACATCTGTGATACACCGGTACTATATTTTTCAAACTATAAGACGCAGTTTTTTTTCATATTTTGGCCGGGGGTGCGACTTATACTCAGGAGCGACTTGTGTGAAATTATAAACACATTACCGTAAAATATCAAATAATATTATTTAGCTCATTCACGTAAGAGACGAGATGTATAAAATGTCATAGAATTTAGCAATTAGGAGTGACAGATTGTTTGGTAAACTTATAGAATGTTCTATATGTTATAGTTATTTGAATGACTCTTACCATAATATGTTACGTTAATGTATCAGGCACCTTTTCAGTTGGTTATTTATGCGTCATATAACATACACTTATTTAGCCTGTTCACTATTTATTTTAAATTGCCTTTCAAATGTCTATTCCTGGTGTTGGGTTTTATTAAATAAATTTCCCCAAAAAAATGAGACTTATACTCCAGTGCGACTATATGTTTTTTTACTTCTTTATTATGCATTTTCGGCCGGTGCGACTTATACTCCAAAGCAACTTATACTCCGAAAAATACGGTATTTAAAGACGTATCGGACATTTGGAAGGGAGGATGCTGACACAGCCTCGGTGAGAGGGTTAGCTTCTAGCCTGCTAGCTAGCTAACAAGAGTGAGACCAAGTTGTGTGAAAAATAACTTAAGTATCACTTCAGCCAAAGTCCGCCAACTAAACTTTGTCTACATAAATTCAAGTACGTTTTAAAGCAGCGTCAATTTGCAATGCCGTAAAAAGGCACTTTAACGAATCCGAACAAACAGGAACCAATGCAGAGGTATCATAAGATTAAACATACAATCTATTAAATAGCCAGCATTTTAAGAATTAATCAAAGATAATTCTACACATTGAGTCTATTACAGTGATAAAACTGCCAAGTGTTAATCAATATACCAGTGTGCAGCTTTTTAAACATCACTAAATGCTTCTTTTGTTGAGGAAGTTAGATTGTGTTTTGTTTTTTTAATAAGAACATAGTAAATGTTTTAGCACTTTGCTTTTCCTTTTATTATTAGTCATTTTAATTTTTGTAACATCTGAATGAGCAGGACAGTTACAGTATAAATACATATTTATGAATGAATGAGTTATCTTTTCTGTCAGTAAGCACATGCCTAAAATAACTTAAGCTGCATTTAGAAGTCGATGGAAATATTAGAGCCATTAAATGTGTACGCTTTACTATAAGACTAACCTTTAGGATAGTCGTCGACTAAGCGGCAAACAAAATAGTCGTTAGTTGCAGCCCTATTGCAAAATGATCCATCATCAGGAGAAGATTTGATTGGGTATCAAGTAGTAACACAGCGACTCTACAATCAATTGTGATTACGTTAGGGGACACAAATTTCCACTGAATGCACAACATGGCCCAGAATACGCGCGCCAGCAGACTCTTGCCGTTTTTATTGAAGTCAATATCTTCTGCCCGCGGATTGTCACCATCATGGTGTTCCTGTTCCACATTCCAGGGTTAAATATACGCACAGCTTCTAATTTTGCCGAACGCCACGACAAATCCGTTTAATTTCGCTAAAATCTGCTACTGTTGGACAGGAAGTCATGCACAAACAAAATAAAGCTTAAATGTGTCATCAACATACATCATTGCAATATGATAATAGTATTACAGCTAAATTCATATCATTATCGTCCATCCATCCATCCATTGTCTACCGCTTATTCCCTTTTTGGGGTCACGGGGGGCGCCGGCGCCTATCTCAGCTACAATCGGGCGGGAAGGCGGGATACACCCTGGACAAGTCGCTACCTCATCGCAGGGCCAACACAGATAGACGGACAACATTCACACTCACATTCACACACTAGGGCATGTAATACATATCATCCTAAGTTATATTTGATGAAAAACATAATCAGCTAAAAAAGCATAAGGATTCTGGACAACGCTTGGTTTGGATTGAAACATTCAGTTCAAATGTCTATTTGGTTGTAGTTTGCAAATGAAATGCATGGTACATATCTAATTTCCTTTTCCATGTCATGTTCGCTAAATCTGGACTATAAACCGTTACTTTCCTTGTGCACTTTGAACCCTGCAGTTTATAAATTGGTGCGGCTAATATATGGATTTTTATTCGCTGACAGCTGTAATATAAAACAGATAACAAAAAAACAAGCAAATACACTGAATAGGTGTATTATTGTTTGTGCTATGGCGCCATCTTTGCTCACTACTGGTACTGCAGTGCCCTTCTCTTTAGACCCAAGCTTTCAACTGGATGTCCAAGTGTCTTTCAGTTTTCTAGCCATCCATTGCGCTCCTACTCATAATTCTTCATTCATCACTCCAAGCAGCAAATTTATATTTTATTACACATCAACAACAATTCTTACTAAAGCGGCCCATGTGTGGTGTCTGTAGTAGTGTTTTAATGCATATTTGTACGTGCTATCGTAATGTAATGAAGCTAGTGTTGTTAACATTAGCTAATATGCTAACACGTTTATGAGTGTCTGTTAGTATTATTAACTTACAATGGCATTCTTTTTGTAATGTTTCGGTGTTGTACATTCACCAAAACTTCACTGTGGAGTTATTGAGTCTGTTGTTGAGCTCGCTTGCGCAGCCGGCGGGTCTATGACCATAAGTTTTACTGCCATGTTGCAGACACCATTTGAAAACAATTAAGGTATGTAAATAAACATTTACAAAATCTTTCTCTATAAATAATTTCACAAGGTATATATATATATATATATATATATATATATATATATGTGCGGCTTATAGTCCAGAGAGGCTAATACATGGAAAATATTTACTTCGAAAATTTTGTGGGTGCGGCTCACATACCCGTGCGGGCTATATTCCAGAAAATACGGTGACTAAATGATTAACCCTTAATATACAAATGTATAAACTGTCTCCTCTCTGAGCTGCAACCTTATCGTGGTAGAGGAGTTTGCGTGTCCCAATGATCCTAGGAGCTATGTTGTCCGGGGGCATAAAGCTCCCTGGTAGGGTCTCCCAAGGCAAACAGGTTCTAGGTGAGGGATCAGACAAAGAGCAGCTCAAAGACCTTTATGAAGAAGAAAAATCATGGACCCAGATTTCCCTCGCCCGGACGCGGGTCACCGGGGCCCCCCTCTGGAGCCAGGCCCGGAGGTGGGGCACGATGGCGAGCGCCTGGTGGCCGGGCCTGTTCCCATGGGGTCCGGCCGGGCACAGCCCGAAGAGGCAACGTGGGTCACCCCTCCAATGGGCTCACCACCCATAGCAGGGGCCATAGAGGTCGGGTGCATTGTGCGCTGGGCGACAGCCGAAGGCAGGGCACTTGGCGGTCCGATCCTCGGCTACAGAAGCTAGCTCTTGGGACGTGGAACGTCACGTCACTGGGGGGGAAAGAGCCTGAGCTAGTGCGCGAAGTCGAGAAATTCCGGCTGGATATAGTCGGACTCACTTCGACGCACAGCAAGGGCTCTGGAACCACTTCTCTCGAGAGGGATTGGACCCTCTTCCACTCTGGCGTTACCGGCAGTGAGAGGCAACGGGCTGGGGTGGCAATTCTTGTTTCCCCCCGGCTCAAAGCTTGTACGTTGGAGTTCAACCCGGTGGACGAAAGGGTAGCCTCCCTCCGCCTTCGGGTGGGGGGACGGGTCCTGTCTGTTGTTTGTGCTTATGCACCAAACAGCAGTTCAGAGTACCCACCCTTTTTGGGAACACTCGAGGGAGTACTGGAAAGTGCTCCCCCGGGTGATTCCCTTGTCCTACTGGGAGACTTCAACGCTCACGTTGGCAACGACAGTGAAACCTGGAGAGGCGTGATTGGGAAGAACGGCCGCCCGGATCTGAACCCGAGTGGTGTTTTGTTATTGGACTTTTGTGCTCGTCACAGTTTGTCCATAACAAACACCATGTTCAAGCATAAGGGTGTCCATATGTGCACTTGGCACCAGGACACCCTAGGCCGCAGTTCCATGATCGACTTTGTAGTTGTGTCATCGGATTTGCGGCCTCATGTTTTGGACACTCGGGTGAAGAGAGGGGCGGAGCTTTCTACCGATCACCACCTGGTGGTGAGTTGGCTGCGATGGTGGGGGAGGATGCCGGACAGACCTGGGAGGTCCAAACGCATTGTGAGGGTCTGCTGGGAACGTCTGGCAGAGTCTCCTGTCAGACAAAGTTTCAATTCCCACCTCCGGAAGAACTTTGAACATGTCACGAGGGAGGTGCTGGACATTGAGTCCGAGTGGACCATGTTCCGCACCTCTATTGTCGAGGCGGCAGATCGGAGCTGTGGCCGCAAGGTAGTTGGTGCCTGTCGGAGCGGCAATCCTAAAACCCCTTGGTGGACACCAGCGGTGAGGGATGCCGTCAAGCTGAAGAAGGAGTCCTATCGGGTCCTTTTGGCTCATAGGACTCCGGAGGCAGTGGACAGGTACCGACAGGCCAAGCGGTGTGCAGCTTCAGCGGTCGCGGAGGCAAAAACTCGGACATGGGAGGAGTTCGGGGAAGCCATGGAAAACGACTTCCGGACGGCTTCGAAGAGATTCTGGACCACCGTCCGACGCCTCAGGAAGGGGAAGCAGTGCACTATCAACACCGTGTATGGTGCGGATGGTGTTCTGCTGACCTCAACTGCGGATGTTGTGGATAGGTGGAAGGAATACTTCGAAGACCTCCTCAATCCCACCAACACGTCTTCCTATGAGAAAGCAGTGCCTGGGGAATCTGTGGTGGACTCTCCTATTTCTGGGGCTGAGGTCGCTGAGGTAGTTAAAAAGCTCCTCGGTGGCAAGGCCCCAGGGGTGGACGAGATCCGCCCGGAGTTCCTTAAGGCTCTGGATGCTGTGGGGCTGTCTTGGTTGACAAGACTTTGCAGCATCGCGTGGACATCGGGGGCGGTACCTCTGGATTGGCAGACCGGGGTGGTGGTTCCTCTCTTTAAGAAGGGGGACCGGAGGGTGTGTTCCAACTATCGTGGGATCACACTCCTCAGCCTTCCCGGTAAGGTTTATTCAGGTGTACTGGAGAGGAGGCTACGTCAGATAGTCGAACCTCGGATTCAGGAGGAACAGTGTGGTTTTCGTCCTGGTCGTGGAACTGTGGACCAGCTCTATACTCTCGGCAGGGTTCTTGAGGGTGCATGGGAGTTTGCCCAACCAGTCTACATGTGCTTTGTGGACTTGGAGAAGGCATTCGACCGTGTCCCTCGGGAAGTCCTGTGGGGAGTGCTCAGAGAGTATGGGGTATCGGACTGTCTTATTGTGGCGGTCCGTTCCCTGTACGATCAGTGCCAGAGCTTGGTCCGCATTGCCGGCAGTAAGTCGAACACATTTCCAGTGAGGGTTGGACTCCGCCAAGGCTGTCCTTTGTCACCGATTCTGTTCATAACTTTTTATGGACAGAATTTCTAGGCGCAGTCAAGGCGTTGAAGGGTTCCGGTTTGGTAACCGCAGGATTAGGTCTCTGCTTTTTGCAGATGATGTGGTCCTGATGGCTTCATCTGACCGGGATCTTCAGCTCTCGCTGGATCAGTTCGCAGCAGAGTGTGAAGCGACCGGAATGAGAATCAGCACCTCCAAGTCCGAGTCCATGGTTCTCACCCGGAAAAGGGTGGAGTGCCATCTCCGGGTTGGAGAGGAGACCCTGCCCCAAGTGGAGGAGTTCAAGTACCTAGGAGTTTTGTTCACGAGTGAGGGAAGAGTGGATCGTGAGATCGACAGGCGGATCGGTGCGGCGTCTTCAGTAATGCGGACGTTGTACCGATCCGTTGTGGTGAAGAAGGAGCTGAGCCGGAAGGCAAAGCTCTCAATTTACCGGTCGATCTACGTTCCCATCCTCACCTATGGTCATGAGCTTTGGGTCATGACCGAAAGGATAAGATCACGGGTACAAGTGGCCGAAATGAGTTTCCTCCGCCGTGTGGCGGGGCTCTCCCTTAGAGATAGGGTGAGAAGCTCTGCCATCCGGGAGGAACTCAAAGTAAAGCCGCTGCTCCTTCACATCGAGAGGAGCCAGATGTGGTGGTTCGGGCATCTGGTCAGGATGCCACCCGAACGCCTCCCTAGGGAGGTGTTTAGGGCACGTCCAACCGGTAGGAGGCCACGGGGAAGACCCAGGACACGTTGGGAAGACTATGTCTCCCGGCTGGCCTGGGAACGCCTCAGGATCCCCCGGGAAGAGCTAGACGAAGTGGCTGGGGAGAGGGAAGTCTGGGTTTCCCTGCTTAGGCTGTTGCCCCCGCGACCCGACCTCGGATAAGCGGAAGATGATGGATGGATGGATAAACTGTCAGATTTTCTGCAGTACAATCTATATAACTACTACCACAGTAATAGGTAGAGAATAATAAACTCCAATGCTATATAGCCATAAAAGAGGCCTAAAAACCTCAAATCCCTAAAAGTCGCACACTGTAGTAAAAGTAAATAATGTTTTGCTAGTTATAACACATATGCAGAGTTGTGCGTTTGCATTTCAATGAAATTCTGTCCTTTAAAAGTATTTAAAAAGGAATATTTTAAAGGTCAGGAACTTTAAAAGAACACAATTGATTATGCAGTGTAGGCTTTTAAGTCATTTGTGATATGTTGGAGTTACGGGTGTAACGATGAGAAAATGTCAATGGGACCAAAATGATCAAGGTTATTGTCAAGGTTTTGTTGAATGTGCTCAAAAAATACTTCACACACGCACGTCCTTGAACCAGGTTTGATTTAAAACAATACACTTTAATTAGTAGAACAAATATCAAATATTGTTGTGGCTTTTTAAGAAGCATTATTTTTAAGTGTTTATCTTCTTCTGTTTTAATTTGTAAAAAGGCTTCAGTTTTTTTATTGTATCCAAAAATAGATTTTGGGCACATAACTTCCGGTGTGACTTCACTTTCCGGTTGTCAGTCTTTGGAGTTTAGCTGGATCACGCTGTCAAAGAAGTTGTCAGTTCAATGTACACAATTGAGGAGTTAAGTTGCTCAGAGAGTAATGTCTTTATATTGGAGTATATAAAAGGGGAAGAGACGTTATTGCCGCTTCTATTCATGTTAGCATTTAAGCTAGCGCTAACATGCTTCTCCGGTAAAAGAGCAGTGTCTTATTCATCAAAGTGTTATCAATCCTGGTTTTAAAGGCCAACTGAAATGAGATTTTCTTATTCAAACGGGGATAGCAGGTCCATTCTATGTGTCGTACTTGATCATTTTGCGATATTGCCATATTTTTGCTGAAAGGATTTAGCAGAGAACATCGACGATAAAGTTTGCAACTTTTGGTCGCTAATAAAAAGGCCTTGCCTTTACCGGAAGTAGCAGACGATGACGTCACAAGGGTGAGGTCTCCTCATGTCCTCGCATTGTTTATAATGGGAGGTTCCAACAGCAAGAGCTATTCGGACCGAGAAAACCACAATTTCCCCATTAATTTGAGCGAGAATGAAAGATTCGTGGATGATTATAATAGCGAAGGACTAGCAAAAAAATTAAAATAAAAAATAAAGGCGATTGCATTGGGACGGATTCAGATGTTTTTAGACACATTCACTAGGATAATTCTGGGAAATCCCTTATCTCTCTATTGTGTTGCTAGTGTTTTAGTGAGATTAAATAGTACCTGATAGTCGGAGGGGTGTGTCCACGGGTGTCTTGACGCCAGTCTCTGAGGGAAGTCGACGGCAGCTGCATGGACGGCGCAAGCTCAGCTGATCTCCGGTAAGAGGAGACTTTTTACCACAATTTTCTCACCGAAACCTGCCGGCTTACAAGTGGTCGGGACCATGTTCGCTTGACCGCTCTGATCCATAGTAAAGCTTCACTCCGGGAATTTTAAACAAGGAAACAACGTGTGTTTGTGTGGCTAAAGGCTAAAGCTTCCCATCTCCATCTTTCTACTATTAATTGAACAAATTGCAAAAGATTCAGCAACACAGATGTCCAGAATACTGTTTAATTGCGCGATGAAAAGAGACGACTTTTAGCCGCAAATGGTGCTGCGCTAATATGTCCCCTCCAACCCGGGACGTCACGCGCACGCGTGATCATTCCGCAATGTTTTCAACAAGAATCTCTGCGGGAAATTTAAAATTGTAATTTAGTAAATAAACCGGCCGTATTGGCATGTGTTGCAAGGTTAATATTTCATCATTGATATATATACTATCAGACTGTGTTGCGCGGTTGGTAGTAGTTGGTTTCAGTAGGCCTTTAAAAGTCATTTAATGAGGTGATACTAACCGTGGGGAAGTTATTTTACCACTTGTTTCATGTCTAGTTGGGGTTTATCTCAATGATCCAAATGAATATGCCCCAACCTACAAATAAGGAGAGCAGTAACATGTGTACCTGGACATCCTGGATCTGAGACTCAAGTACAGAGTGGTCTTTGGTTGCTTTGATGGATTTGCTCTCCACATCATTCAGTTGACCACAGACATGCTCCAGTTCAGTCTGAGGACAAAAATCAAACAAGAGCGTTGCATGGTCACTCCTTATGGAACATTTATTTATCAGCAACATGCTTCTAATCAGAGCAGCTTAGCTCAAGGTATGATAGATCTTCGCATACCTGCAGTTTTGCAGCCTTGTCAGCGAGCTCCAACCTCTGACGCTCGGTCTCAGAATTCTTTAGCAGCAACTCCTGTAATTGAGTTTCAGCTTTCTTCCTACGATGTTCAGAATCTCCTTTTCCCTGCAACAAGCTCTGCAGCTCGATGGTGAGCTCATTCTTCTCCGATTCCAGAGCCTGCTTGGCCTTCTCCATTGACACTTTGTTCTGAAAGGCAATTCATGTTAACACCACGGCCAATTAACCATTGCGGGCTCAGGGTTTAAAAAAATACCCGCTTGGCCTGCTCCAGCTGCTCATTCAGCTCATCGAAGGCTTGATTGTGCTTCTGCCTCATGTCACCCATTTGCTGCTCGTGGAGTCTGGCCTCGTCTTCCAGACACTTCTTCAGCTGGGCCACCTCGGTCTCACGCTTGGTTCTGAGAACAGGGTCCACACATGCGCAAACTTGAAGAATACAGTTAAAACCATAGGTCGTCACCACACCGCATTGGCTCTTCCGCAAGTTTACTTATTTTTTTCTCTGCTAGTAATTGTGGAGATTTAGTTTTTTGGTAACTTAAAAAGAAAGCTATGACCCTAGCAGAGGGCACTGTCTCTCAGTTCTGTCAACATTTTCCAGTGGGAAGATGCGTTGGGTAACTGCACATTTTATATGTACAATAGGCACATTATATGGTTTACACTTGGGCTGTCAAATTCAATTTAGCTCAGGGGCCACAAGGAGGACAATCCTAACCTTAAAAATAAAGATAACTTTGGATTGTTTGATTTTGGTTAAAAATTGAACAAGGAAATTCTGAAAATGTAGAAATCGTAATGTTTTTTTTGCACTTACATGTTGCGATAATAGTATTCTATCTTCATTTGTTGCAATTATGTGATAATTTTCATCCGTAAAATAGGTGGAATTGAGTCTGGCAGTTTTAAAATGCTCCCGTTGGTAATGTTTAATCTATCAGAAGTTGAAACTATTATAAAAAATGTAATGACAATGTTATTCATGTAATCGACTCATTTTCACCAACTGATGTTGGTGAAACATCAGTTGGTGAAAAACTGATGTTGGTGAAACATCTGGTTTATTCTGTACATATGTAGCATCATCTATGACAAAACTTGTCATTTCATGAGTCACACATGAAGCTAGAAGAGGATACATAATATTTCGGCATACCGGTATTAAATGTGCGCCCAGAAATCGTGTCCCCATTACCAACAATATATTTGACAATCAAGGCATGAACGTAACAATCCACATTTTGTTTACAATTGCTAGAGTCCAATCACGGCACACAGCTCCACCCCCTCTGAAGTCATGTGCGCTCTGGGGCAGGGGAAACAAATTGCTTTTGCGAGATCTAGTGAAAACATTACAAAAAAAAAAAATCAGCTCATTTTTATACTTGGCAAACTTATCTTGCAGGCCGGGTATAACCTCTTGGCGGGCCTTAGGTGTGAAACCCCTGGTTTGTACAATAGTAAATCTCAACTGCTGAGTTGGGACCTATTTGCCTGGGCAAAAAAATAGGAAAACAATCCCTTGCTTTAATTCCAAAAGGGTTTTTTCTAAGCAGTGGGCTGTCTATAAAAATCCCTTAAAATGGCAAGAAATGTCCTTATGGTCTACTGCCATTAGGATGTGCCAATCCTATATATTGTGTATTCTTATCATATTGTTTAGGTAGAATGTGCTATGGAAGCTTTTCAATTTGTCATGTAATCTCGCTAATGCCTATTGCACATTGCACAAAATGGGATTTTAATGTAAATTAGCAACAAGCTAGCGTATTTGTTTAAATACATGTTTATCTTGAATGTCAAATGATTTTGTGTCTTAAAATTGACATGCTTTATTTTTGAACATTCAGTTTTACAGCGCTTTAAATAAAGGCTGTGAAGTAGAATTCAATTGGCGTCTTGAGTGAGAACCGGTTTTCTGTCTGCTGAGATGGTAAGTAGAAACCCAAGTTTGCATGAGCAGAGTGGAAAACATTTACATGTTCAAAAACATTTGGGTTCAAACAATTATTGTTTCTCAAATGCCACTTGACATTAAGGTCCCGCAGCTAAACAATGAGTAAGCCTGCAAATCAAATATTACAGATATATATATATATTTTTTTTTAAGCAAATTCTCACAACATTTTTGCCCCAAATTAACCATTTTCATGTATAGTTCGTAAATAAACTAAAAACCTCAATAATACAGTAGTATTGTTCAGTATTGTGGCCACTGATTGGCTCAGCCTCAGTCAGCATTACTACCGTATTTTTCGGACGACAAGTCGCAGTTTTTTTTCATAGTTTGGCCGGAGGTGCGACATATACTCCGGAGCGACTTTTGTGTGAAATTAACACATTACCGTAAAATATAAAATATTATTTATCTCATTCGCGGAAGAGACATAGAAAATGTCAGCAATCGCCACACACACACGTCAGCAATTGTCACACACACGTCAACCAATAAAAATTTGGCGGGGGAGAATCATGGCAGAAGTGCATTGTGGGTCATGGAATGGTAACTGCTATATGCTACTGCCGTAGCTATTAAAATGGATCATTTCTACGTTGGCAATAACTTATAAAAATTGAGAAGGGCTGAACAAAAATGGCACCGAAAAGGAGATCATGTACTGCAGATTACAAGCTGGACGTAGTGAAATATGCAGCAGAAAACGACAACAGGAAGCGGCGCATACCTTTGGAGTTGGCAGAGTTGTTTAGAAGAGACATCGAGGAAGAAGATTTAATGGGATATATCGATTAGGAGTGACAGATTGTTCATATAGCATGTTCTATATGTTATAGTTATTTGAATGACTCTTACCATAATGTTACGTTAACATACCAGGCACCTTCTCCGTTGGTTATTTATGCGTCATATAACGTACACTTATTCAGCCTGTTCAATATTCTTTATTTATTTTAAATTGCCTTTCAAATGTCTATTCTGCGACGTACATGTTTTTTTCCTTCTTTATTATGCATTTTCGGCCAGTGCGACGTATACTCCGAAACGATTTATAATCTGAAAAATATGGTATATTGGGTTAAGAGTGCAAAGGTAACTAAAAGGCTGCTTTTTCATGTCTGGAGAACTCACCTAATGTTGAAAAATTCAAATAGACGGTAGTAAACACGATTTGGTACTAGCTATGAGTCCTATTTTGTGTGTACGAAAGCATATCACAGAAATAGAAGAGGGAATGAAAAATAAGTGATTTTATGTGCCTTTGGCTCTACCGTAGTAAGACTTTGTGCCAATGTGACTACCTGAGTTCTTGCTGTGCAGCAGTAGAGTCCAGAGTGTCCTCCAGCTCAGTCTTGAGAGCCTCAAGCTCTTCACCCAGGTCCCGACGGTGTTTCTCGGCCTTGGTCCTGGCCTGTCGCTCAATCTCTAAATCGTCCTGCAAATCAGAGATCTGCGCTTCCATCTCTCTGATCTTTTTTTGGGCCAGATTCTTTTGTGCCGCTTCCTCCTCAATTCTAACAGATGAGAGCAAGAATGTGTTTAGGTCTTAAGCAATAGCCAAACCTTCAAATACATACTGAATGATGGCAATACACACCTCAGTAGAGCAGCCTGGAGTTCTTCCTCCTTTTTGGCTAGCTGGGCACGGAGCTCCTTAACCTGGGCCTGCAGGTCAGCAATTTGGTCGTTTATTTCAGTGAAGTCTCCATCAAGCTTACGTCTGTTCTTCTCCAGCTCCTGGCGCTGCTTCTCCTCTCTGCGCAGTCGATCTGAGAGTGTTTTAAAACAACAGAGTTTGGTGGGGGTAACATTACCGATGAAGTCCAATCGTACCCTCAAGGTCAGTGAGCATGGCTTCATGTTTGGTCTTGAGTTTCTGCAGACTCTTGGATTTCTCCTCCTCTTCTGTAAGGTTGGTAGAGTACTCCATTATTCTCTCCTCCAGCATCTTCTTCTCCTGAAGAACAAAGAGAGCAAATGGTAAAAAGTGAGAAAACATGTTTATCATATACACAAAAAGTATATCCCAACCTTGTTAAGCTTGTTGTTTTGATCATCGAGAACCATCACATCCTCTTCAAACTTCTTCATTTTGGCCTCCATGGTGACCTTGTCCAGTTGGAGCTTTTGCCGAGCGGCCTCTTCTTCATCTAGTTGTTGCTCCAAATCCTATTGACAGGAATAGGATATAGCATATGCTATCAACGTTAAGACGTTAGCAAGAATTTCTTGCAACCCACAGTAATATTTTGCTGCAACTTCTTCTTTTCTCCAATCAGCTGAGAAGCACGCTCCTCCTCTTCCTCCACACGGGCTTCCAGGTCGTGAAGGATCTCCTCCAGTTCCTGCTTTCTGGCGGCCAGACGAGCTCTCATCTCTTCAGCCTCGGCGCAGAGTTCCGTTTCTGCTTGAAGCTGCTCCTGCAGGGCCAACTTTTCGGCAGAAATCTGCACAAAAGCAAAAAAAAGATGTCCATCACCGGTGAGTACACATTTCAGAAGTGGGGTCTCAGTTATTTACAATGTTGACTTCATATGCTTCATTAATAACCATATCCAATTGTACTTACAATTCGCAAAGTATGTGAAAATAAACATCGCCAAATGCCACAAATTCAGTCGGCCATTTTGAATACTGCGCAAGATCTTCTGCAATTTGTGTAAATTCTACGTCACTGTAGTAACACTTCTGCACTCTGACCATATTATTAGGTCAGTCATCCTGGAAATATGCTGTTAGTCACAGTCCTTATGTAAGACAAGAACATGTGCTTGGCTTTTTTTATGCATTTTAAAAATGGTAATAAAATAGCAATTGAGTCAACTGATCAAGGGGTATTCTACAGCATTCATTGTATTCTATAAAATCATCCAGAAAGTGCCAACAATATTCCATTTACATGTCCTGACCGAAAAGGTAAAGGGGAACATTATTACCAGACTTATGCAAGCGTCCATATATACCTTGATGTTGCAGAAAAAAGACCATATGTTTTTTTAACCGATTTCTGAACTTTAAAAAGGTGAATTTGGCGATTTAAACGCCTTTCAATTGATAGCCTGTCGAGCGATGACCTTTCACCTGTGACGTCACACCAGACCTTTCACCCGTGACGTCACAACATGAATCCGCCATTTTCTCAATCTTATTACACACACCAAGTCAAATCAGCTCTGTTATTTTCGACTGTTTTCCCGTAACTTTGAGACATCATGCCTAGTGGATATCCTGCGACACTAAAAGCAGATGCATTTCCAACGATAAAGTCAATGAAATCTGCAATATTGGAAAATAGACCACCACTGAATCTGCCCGAGTGCGTGAGCTATTCAGGGACGACGGCAATCTCTTCCCGCAGACGAGCGAGGTAAACCCCCTGGATATGATTTATGCCACTTCTTTTTCTGTCTCATTTTGTCCACCAAACTTATAAGGTTGTGCATGAATGCACAAAGGTGAGTTTTGTTGATGTTATTGACTTATGTAGAGTGTGCTAATCAGACATAGTTGGTCACGGCATGACTGCAAGCTAATCGATACTAACATGCTATTTAGGCTAGCCGTATGTACATATTGCATCATTATGCCTCATTTGTAGCTATATTTGCATCCAGCCTTTCCCTCCACCCACATTTAATGCCAAACAAACACATACCAATTGTTGGTTAGAAGGCGATTGCGGAATTCGTCCTCGCTTCCTCCTGTGCCGCTGTCCGTCGTGACACGGCTCAATAGCTTCAGTTTCTTCTTCAATTTCGTTTTCGCTACCTGCCTCCCACCATCCGTTTCAATACATGCGTAATCTGTTGAATCGCTTACGGCGATTCAACAGGTATAGCTAATATCGCTATACCTTTA
Organism: Nerophis ophidion; assembly: GCF_033978795.1. Lineage (NCBI taxonomy): Eukaryota > Metazoa > Chordata > Actinopteri > Syngnathiformes > Syngnathidae > Nerophis > Nerophis ophidion. Next base: position 24,687,919 of record NC_084633.1, on the reverse strand, counting down.
TGTGCTATCCGCCATGTTTGTTTCTGTGTGATTATGCTGTGACGTCACAGGATAATGGACGGGTGGTTATAACGGTTAAAGTCAGGCACTTTGAAGCCGTTTTTCGGGATATTGCGTGATGGGTAAAATTTTGTGAAAAACTTCGAAAAATAAAATAAGCCACTGGGAACTGATTTTTTTTGGTTTTAACCCTTCAGAAATTGTGATAATGTTCCCCTTTAAACAAATATCAGTGATATTGTTTTTTAGTGGCGCATTACGCTGCTATTGTTGACACACTCAGCTACTTCTGCTTGGTCTCAAACTTGCAAAAAGTACATTCAAGATTATAATTCATGCATCTCTCACCTGCTAGTAGACAAATGTGGCCATGGACCGACATGCCGGTCCATTTTCACATCCCCGGCGATGGCGAAAAAGACGTAGTATCGGCAACTTTTTTTTAACCCTTTGTGAGAATTGTGATTGATTCTTCATGATCAAGGGTGATGGATCAAATGCAGAGAAGAATTTCGCCACACCTAGTGTGTGACAATCATTGGTACTTTAACTGTAATGTAAAAAGAACTATGTGAGCGTACCGTCAGTCAGCATCCCAGCGAGAGTGGAAATATTACAGTAAGTGTTTGTTTTATTATGGTTAGTTTGTATGTTTAGCACCTCGCAGTAAGTGTATGTTTTGTTATGGGTAGTTTGTATGTTTAGCACCTAGCAATGCTGCTAATGCTACAGTGTGACAATAAAGCTGCAGCAGTTTAGCAGTCTGCTTCTAAAACGTATTGCTCATCTTTTTCATGTTTAAAAATGTAAGGTTCTAGATCTCGTTTTCCCCAAGTAATCGTTGTTGGCTCTCATAAACTCTGCTTGATTAGCCTTGTTGATGGGGAATTGAGCTGTGGTTCTTCCTCTACATCACATACATTACATTCCTTACTAACTCTCAAAATAGCTTGGGAATCTCCAGGAGATTGATCATATCTATTGGAAAATTTTGGAAGTAAATAATCTCAATTAAAATATGGATTCAAGATTCTTTAGTTTCACCTGGTGATATTGTTCCTCCGTCTCATGGAGCTGCTTTTGCATATACTGCTGTTTCTCCAACACTTTGTGGAGCTCTTCATCCTTGGCATGCATCTCCTCCTCCTGTCTGCTGACTTGAAGCAATGGCTTCACCTAAGGATGTAATAAAATTTTTGTGTTATTATGAAGCTCATGAAACAAGTATGGGGGTGAGGGAAAAAAATGGGAGGACTCCGTTACCTTGGTGAAGAGTCTCCACCACTGCCAGTTTCGGAGTTTGAGATAAGCGGCACAGTTCCTCTGAATCACCTTCATTGCGGTAAGCTGCTGTTGTCGCTTGGCAAAAGCCCTGCAGATTGAAACAATTAGAACACTTAATGAAAATATATGTACACATGACTAACTCAAGTGCAAAATTTGAATCGCACGGTCAGCAAACAAAAATGATTCTGTACTGTTGAGGAGCTCACAGATGAAAAACCTGTCATGTCAACGTCATATTCGATACAGCACTACAAATTGCCAATGACCTTGGTTCTAAAAAAACAAGAAAAAATAGGAGGATGGAGTGACAGACGCTGGCGAAAACAGCTTTTGACGTAGCTATTGATTGGAGAGTGGGCAGTGTACCTAATGTGACCGGGTGAATCTCTAGTTTGTTTTTCGACAGTGTCTGGAAAAAAATAATTGCGGTGATCTTCAAAGATATATATTAAACACTACATTATTTTATGTTAAATTGATAGAAAGTGGGGTGTGGTTTCATTTGCAATCTGGAAACACCTTGCACACTGACTCAAAAAAGGGTTTGGAAATGTACGCAACATTTACACCAAATCATATCCAATACATATTATTTAGACTGAAAGAAAGTGATTTTTATTTAAGCGTCCGCTCAATGTTATTGACAAGAGTCATTTTAAAGCAGAGCTCCATCGTTGTTTATTACCGTCACATTTCAAGAAAGGATGGTCATGTCTTTTCTCTTACCTGCGTGCCAAATAGCCTCTGCACCAAGCCTGGAAAGTGATGATGATGTCTGTGATTTTCATGTCCCTCTCCTCCTCCAGGTGAGCAAGAACTCCAGCTCTGAAGAAGACTTTACTTTGGCCAATCCGGTAAAGATTAGGGTCGAGCTCCAGACTTTTGATCTGAAAAGAAAAAAGAGGCAAGCACATCAGAATTGTTCAGGGATGAAGCAGAAGATAGAAAGTCCTTACCATAAGCACGCAAGCCTGCTTTCCATCCATGAATCCTTTGGGGATGGCATTGGGAGTGAGGATTTCATACCTGGGTAAAGACATTTGCTTTGTTGGAATTGGTATATGCTGTATACACCTAAGGATGGGTACCGAATCAGATACTATTTTGAATCCCGCCGGTCAGCCCGGGTACTGAATCCCAAAGTAGAATGGTGCCATGTTACAGTACTTGGGTTACCCACTCCACCGGCTTTTTGCACTTTGGCGCTTGGCGATTATTGAGAGCGGACTCAGCCAAACTAACTCGTGGTAATGTTGCAATTTTCAATGTCAAAGAAGTTGACTAAAAAAAACTCTCCAACATAAGTACACTTTTAGCTCGATGCTAAAGCATTGGCTTTGCTATTGGTACGCTACTGATTAGTTTTAGCAATTTTCAATGGTGATTTCAACACCTCCAAATTTGTTAATGAAAACTACAATTACCAATGTGCGCAAAACTGGACCATAATTACCTGATAGTAAAGGAGCTGGTCAGATCACTGAGTGAGGTGGTTCAGCTAAATTTTACAACTGTCTGCATTACTTCATTTAGAATAAACACACCCATTATCAACATTAACTAATAGATTCTATAATCTTCCATGTCCGAATTGCAGAGTCAAAAACACTGAAGGACAAGATGATTCACCTCCTTTTTATTCCGCTATAGCACAAACGCATGCAGCTTCTGAAACCGACGAAATGCGTGAATGCTCTTGAAGCATGCACCTGGCGATTTTTTGAGCTGGAAAACTTAACAGACTTCATTTTCATTTATCGTCAATTAATTGACTTATCGCATCTCTGCCCAGGCCTATTCCCAGGTATCGGTTTCAAATGTGAACAGCAGGTTCTGGGAGACTGAGGTGGGAATCTTTGGGCACCTCACGAGTCGATTAAAAATTGATTGATGCATATTGATGCAGTTTTTCCTTTCACTAAATAAGCGTTTATTATTTGAAACTTTAAAACAAAAAGTGCATTTGTAATAAGAAATCATTGAATTAATTCCCACATTTGTTTAATTCACATATATTAAATCATCTTTGATGCACCTGAAAGAGTAGCAGCACATCACAGTAGGTCCTTTGATTTCGTTCATTTTACTTTATTTTTGGTTCCTTTCCATCCTTACTAACTGAACAACTGTGTGGAACAATTTCCCATGTGGATCAATAAAGTTGATCCAAGTCTAATTAAAAATGTGTGCAAAACTGGAATATAAGCGTCCTAAAATAAAAAGGAGCTGGTCGGATCTCTCAGCCAAATTTTACAACTGTCTTCATAACTTTACTTACCATAAATAAATCGATTATCAGTTGGCCTTTACTAATCATTTTATATATTCGTCCATGGATTTTTTCCCCTCACCTCAAAATGTTTGGTTACCTTTGTCTGAACTCTTGGAAGACAATGCGGTTGGGGAAGCCCTGTCTGCAGATACGGATCCCTTCTAGGACACCATTACATCTGAGCTGGTCCAGAACCAGGTGGGGATCCAGTTTTCCTGCCTAGAGGTGGAGAAATAAAACAAGGATGTTCCTCGATTTGATGGTGAAATATGTTTAGATCAGTTACTTCTATACCTTTTTCTCATGGTTGGGGATGATGCAGCGGACAAAGTTGGGGTTTGTGTTTCTCAGTGTGGCCATGAGCTTGGAAAGTTGCTCTTTGTAGAGCTGGCCCACGGTGCGGAACATGCCCTTGCGAGTCTTGAAAGCACCTGGCATCTCGGACATGCCAGACACCTTGTCCAGACCCACAATGCGGTCCACTACACAGAGAGTTAATTATTACTCAAAGGGCTCATTTTCGTGTCCAACTCTCCACTTAATCTTGATAGACAAGCAACAGGAGAAAGTCAATTTGTTCAGAAACAAAAACCACACAGGCGGGATGCAGACTGACAATAATGAGGAGCAAAACCAAAAAGTCTAGTCACAGAAAAATTGGTGGGAAAAACAGTGCAGTGCGTGAATGTCAATTGTTCACACAGTGAAGTCTATGTTTGGTGTGCACACACTGCAGGCTGCGCTTGTTGTGATGACCCAACAAAATCAAAAACAGGAAAAACACCATGCAGTATATACCCATTTCTGCAGTACCCATGACCACCACCAGCAGTCCCAAACAACGCTATTACATGGGAGAAGGAGAGGGAGAGTTCAATCAAGTGGTAAAACGACGCGATAAAAGTCACAGAAGCAGCTTGAACATTGCGAAAGGTAAGGTTTGATCATGGAGGAGAAACGGCTGGAGCAACAACAAAGCTTTTTAAATTGTGTTGTAGACAGTAGGGGACGGCAGGAAAAAGAAACGGTCACCTGAGTCAGAGTGTAGTATAGGAAAACGCTGATAAAAATAGGCTCTCTGAGAACTCTGTACCTCTGAGACCCGGCAAAGTGGGTCAAACACACACAAGATGGGGCCAAACAGAGGAAGAAATGATTGGGAGTTGAAGAAAAGGGAAAACACAGAGGTACACATAACAGACCGTGAAGAGAAAGAAAAAGTCTTGAAACAAGGAGCTCAAATGAAACATTCCTGCACTGTACCCCTGAGAAACATAATCCAGGCTGTACATTAGGTAACATAACATGTAAGGTGGGCCACTGTCTCGACAGATGTTTGGAATATAAAAGCTTCTGTTCTACTTTTTTTTTTTGTTATAGTCTCAACTTTTTTTTCCTCCAAGGAGCCCATTTTAGTTGAAGATTGACTATATTTCTTTTTTTTTTCAACTTATAAATGACTTTCTCAAAGTTCATTTATATGATAGAGATAAGTCAATATCGATCACTTGCTTGCACATTTGCCAGAGAAGTCAAGTAAATGGGCGATAGTTGAGGGTTTTTAAACCCACAGCAATTTGTTGACATTCTTCTTTTTTTACGATATTTTATAACGACAGAGCCGCTGTGGAAATTGTTTTGTACAGTGTGTTTTGACTACAAAGGTAAAAAGATTTGTGCATGTACAAAAGTTTTTCCAATCATTAATATCACTGTCAAATGGGTACATTTTGTTAGGTGCTGCGGTAGAACTAAGATTAATACGGCCATGCTCTTATTTTAAAACTTAGTTTGCACTGAAAAGGAAGTCACCGTGTGCACAGTCATATGCTGTCTAGTAGCTGATGTCTTATGACGACTGTAATGCCAATTACACGTCTTGAACAAAACAGACCGATTCTTTATAGAAATGATCATCCACGGGTCTCAAATTGTATGTAAACATCCATCCATCCATTTTGTACCGCTTGTCCATTTCAGGGTGGCATGGGGTGCTGGAGCCTATCTCAGTTGCATTTGGGCCGTAGGCGGGGTACACCCTGACAAGTCGCCACCTCATCTAAATGTCAACAAAAAGTGGCTTATGTGGAACTTAAAAGTAATAACCTGAGACTTGATGAGTTGGCCGTAAAAAAATGGGAGCCACTTGTACAGCATATATTTTCTATATACTGTCAAAATGTCTCAGACGTGGAATTAGAATACCGGAATTTTACGGTTTCAATCATCCTGCCAAAAAGGAGTCACGCAACCTTTGTTCCTGGTTATGGGGGCTTAAAAAAATAAATACTTTTCATTCATTGTGATTCTAAATCAATTCTCAACTTTCGATAATCGATTTATCTTTGACACTTTTTTTCTGTACATTTTTGAAATAAAAACATTGAACTACTATTTTTGATCATTTTAATTGATATTTTTCCTTTTTGGAAGTATGTCTTTCCCATTTCTTTGTACATTAAATGTATATTATTGTAAAGCTGGGATTGGGTTAGTTTTCTTTTACTAGATTAACATTCTGTGAATAAAATGTTAAACATACAATTTTTCAAAAGGTTTTTTAGGCAACCACTGCGCATACAAGTTGTACGTCAGCAGCCAATAGGAGCTTTTGTAACCTGCTTTGAAAATGTTTAAATATCACCAAATATCATATTAGGAGAATGAAATTATAACTCCAACAATGTAAATCAGGTGGCCGAAGATTCCCCACCTCTATTCCTGGGAGACCATTTTTTTCCCCCCCGAGACTCACCGTCCTTCCAAAGGTCAGAGACAAACTTGTCTGTGGACTGGTTGAGCAGGGAGGCAACATTGTCGTTCAATGGGTCCATGTTCTTCATCAGCCATTCATCCGCCTTATAGTCCACCTGCCAAGTAATAAAAGACTACAGTCAAGATCATCTGCAAGTACCAGAACTTCTGTACTATTAACCTATTATTCTTTTCAACGCTTTGCAAGCTGCGGATTATAAAATGGTGAGGCTAATTTATGGATTTTTCTTCGCTGACGGCTATTAAGTAAATCGTTTTCATTAAACTCCAAAAGGGAATTAGCGGTAGAGAATGGATGGTAAACACAAGCAAATACACATAAATGGTGTGTTTTTGTTTGTGCTATGGCGCCATCTTTTGGATGAGTACGCTCATAGAAGGAGCAACTGGGTGAATGCCTGCAAGTGTTTGCTGCCCTTTATAGCTTTGAAGCGGAAGTAGAAGTGCTGTTCTGTCTTCCAATCTTCCATAGTGTTTCTACTTGTATGGATTCTTCATTCATCAATCCAAGCCACGTCTGTAAGGTTTACAATATAACTATAACAATTCTTACTCACTAAACCTACCCATGTGTGATGTCTGTAGAGTGTTTTCATGCATATTTGTACATGCAATCATAATGTAATCAAGCTTGCGTCTAAAGGATTAGCTACGATGCTAACACCTTTATGAGTGTTAGTTTAACTTACAACGGCATTCTTATTGTATTGTTTCAGTTTTGTAAATTCTTCCGTAAATTCACAAAAACGTCACCAAGGTGTTAAGTCTGTTTAGCTGATTGAAGAACTAGCTAATGCAGCTAGTGGGTCCAAGACCATGACTTCTGTTTCGTTTGATCAGCCGTTTTCCAGACATCGTTTGGAAACAAGGTATGTAAATAAACATTTATAAAACCTTTTGAGTAAATAACTTCCATTATAGTCAGGTGTGGCTAATTTTTTCCCCCCTAAAATGTAGTGGGTGTGGCTTATATACCGGTGCTCTCTATAGTCAGGAAGTTGCGGTATATGCTGGCACTGCAACATTGTAAATAACAGCAAGTAATGGTAAGAACACCGTCTGCTCACCTTTCCAGCATAATGGTAAATAGAGAAATCGGCTTCATCCTTCAGTTTCTTGGGCTTAAAGAACTTGGGGTGTGTGCCCTGCTCCTGGAGCACTTTCTCCACAAAGCTCTTGTCTGTAGCCTTGGGAAACCAGCACTCTTCATCCAACAGAGCCAGAATACCAGGTGGGCTGGCCTGCACACAATGGTCAGAAATTAACAATTTGAAACGCCCGGACACATCAAAAACAATCCGCTTTGCTCAACTCACAGGTTTTTCAATGAGCTCTATGCAGGGCTGCAGGTCAAGGCCAAAGTCGATGAAGCTCCACTCGATGCCCTCCCTCTGGTACTCCTCCTGCTCCAGGATGAACATGGTGTGATTGAAGAGCTGCTGCAGCTTCTCGTTGGTGTAGTTGATGCACAACTGCTCGAAGGAGTTCAGCTGAAAGAAAAATAATTGCAATGCCAATTAAAGCACAGTGGTACTTCAACTTAATGTTTTGAGATAAAAGCAGTATCTTCGCTAATTGCTATGATTCAAGTTGCAAGCAAAAGTTTGAGCTACAAGCATCCTCCGTAAGAATCATCCAAAACATCGGGTCTTACCCGCTAATATTAGCTTTTAGCTAAAAATCAACATAACTTTTAATACTAAAGTGCAAGTATGTACTATACTGTGGTACAATAACTAAAAAAACAAACAAAAAGCAGACATTTTACAATAAAACACACAGAAGCTGCTGATGGTGTGATTGATGGAGAAGCAGGTGGAAGGAGATACTGCAGAAGTCCACTCTCCAAGGTAAATGCTATACATTATTATATTAGTATTACTTCATACAACTATGTGCTATCGTAATGTTTTTATTAGGGCTGTCAAATGATTTTAATTTTATTATTATTATAATTAATTTTTGTCTCGGTTTTTTTTGTCTCATGTCTCGGTTTGTACAGCGCCTGTGCTAGCAACTCAAGGGTTCCAGGTTCGGGTCTTGCTTCAGTAATCTGAGTCACTTTACCCACCTGCTCCCGGTGCCAACCACACGGGTTTAAATGTAGCTGAAAGATGTATAATGGGTTTCACTATGTAAAGCTTCGAGTCAGGAGAGGAAAAGCGTTACATAACTATAATTCACTAATCAAATTAATCGCATTTTGGAATTTGGATTAATCACAGGTAAAAACTTGCTTGTATCAATAAAATTTGCATAAGAAAATACCTTGATATTTGTACACAAATCCAATTTTATCAGAATGTCACCCAGGAATGTTTTACTTAGATGCGTGTCATTAATTTACACAAAACTTCCTAACAGTTTTAAAGTTAAAGTACCAATGATTGTCACACACACTAGGTGTGGTGAAATTTGTCCTCTGCATTTGACCCATCCCCTTGATCACCCCCTGGGAAATGAGGGGAGCAGTGGGCAGCAACGGTACCGCGGCTGGGAATCATTTATGGGGATTTTTCTAACATTCTTTCAAAGCTGGCACACCAGTCGGAGTATCCTCACTCATTTTTGTACAGGGATATGCATTGATCCGATTGAGGTTAAAGGGGAACTGCACTTCATGGAATTTTGTCTACTGTTCACAAACATCATGAGAAACAAGATCACATACAGTGAGTGGGGCAAAAAAGTATTTAGTCAGCCACAGATTGTGCAAGTTCTCCCACTCAAAATGATGACAGAGGTCTGTAATTTTCATCACAGGCGCACTTCCACTGTGAGAGAAGGAATGTGAAAAAAATTCCAGGAATTCACATTGTAGGAATTTTTAATAATTTATTTGTAAATTACAGTGGAAAATAAGTATTTGGTCAACCAGTCAAAGCTCTCACTGATGGAAGGTTTGGCTCAAAATCTCACGATACATGGCCCCATTCATTCTTTCCTCAACACGGATCAATCGTCCTGTCCCCTTAGCAGAAAAACAGCCCCAAAGCATGATGTTTCCACCTCCATGCTTTGCAGTAGGTATGGTGTTCTTGGGATGCAACTCAGTATTCTTTTTCCTCCAAACACAATGAGTTGAGTTTATACCAAAAAGTTGTATTTTGGTTTCATCTGACCACATGACATTCTCCCAATCCTCTGCTGTATCATCCATGTGCTCTCTGGCAAACTTCAGACGGGCCTGGACATGCACTGGTTTAAGCATAGGGGACACGTCTGGCACTGCAGGATTTGATTCCCTGTCGGCATAGTGTGTTACTGAAGGTAACCTTTGTTAATTTGGTCCCAGCTTTCTGCAGGTCATTCACCAGATCCCCATGTGTGGTTCTGGGATTTTTGCTCACCGTTCTCATGATCATTTTGACCCCTCGGGATGACATCTTGCGTGGAGCCCCAGATCGAGGGAGATTATCAGTGGTCTTATGTGTGTTCCATTTTCTGATAATTGCTCCCACAGTTGATTTTTTCCACACCAAGCTGCTTGCCTATTGTAGATTTACTCTTCCCAGTCTGGTGAAGGTCTACAATTCTTTTCCTGGTGTCCTTCGACAGCTCTTTGGTCTTGGCCAAAATGGAGTTTGGAGTCTATGACTGTTTGAGACTGTGCACAGGTGTCTTTTATACAGATAACGAGTTAGAACAAGTGCCATTAATACAGGTAACGAGTGGAAGAAAGACGAGCTTCTTAAAGAAGAAGTTACAGGTCTGTGAGAGCCAGAGATCTTCCTTGTTTGAAGTAACCAAATACTTATTTTCCACCATAATTTACAAATAAATTATTTAAAATTCCTACAATGTGAATTCCTGGAATTTAACATTCTGTCTCTCACAGTTGAAGTGTACCTGTGATGAAAATTACAGACCTCTTTCATCATTTTAAGTGGGAGAACTTGCACAATTGGTGGGTGACTAAATACTTTTTTGCCCCACTATCTTTTAAAAACATTTTTTTCGGATTTTGAAGATAAACTCTTGGAAGATACGGCTAATGGGAGTCACCATTGTAGCCATCAAAACCCTCCAACGTTTTATATACACACTGCAAGTATATACTGTATATCAGGTAGTAACAGACACCCTCATAACAATTTGCAATATGTGCACTATACATAGATAATGCAGTAGAGTGTCCGCCCTAAGATCGGTAGCTTGTGAGTTCAAACTCCGGCCGAGTCATACCAAAGACTATAAAAATAGGAGCCATTAGCTCCCTGCTTGGCACTCAGCATTAAGGGTTGGAATTGGGGGTTGAATCACTAAAAATGATTCCCGGGCCCGGCCACCGCTGCTACTCACTGCTCCCCTCACCTCAAGGGTGAAGGGTCAAATACAGAGAATAATTTCGCCACATCTAGTGTGTGTGACAATCATTGGCACTTTAACAGACACCTTCATAACAATATGTAAAACCATTGATTTCTTTCGCAAATTGATTTGTGTCCATAGCAACACACTTCCGACATCTGGCAACAAATGTGTGTTCCTACTACCGGGAAAAAAACAAGTTCGTTTTCTATTCTTGGCAGACTTGGTAACAAACAAATTTGGACAAATGAGGATTTACAACCTTTTTTTAAGCTGAATATACGGATGATTAACTGCTGCCTTTAGAAAGAGAGCTTGAAGGAAGGGTGAGACGGAGCAGACGAAAGCCAAGAGAATGAGGTGAAAATCTGAACCCCATAAATGTGGAACCTGGAGCCAAGCTATTCCAACATAAATGGAGTGCTTACCCAAAATCAAAAGGAAAAAACATCCCCGGATAACTGGACCAAACGCAGAACTGTGACTCACTTTAATATTGATCATGATGCGTCATGTGTTATTACAACTACACTACATACACTGTCTGGCTAGCTGTGTAAAAACAAAACATGAACAAATACTTTACATATACTGTAATATACATACCCCGTTTCCATATGAGTTAGGAAATTGTGTTAGATGTAAATATAAACAGAATACAATGATTTGCAAATCATTTCCAACCCATATTCAGTTGAATATGCTACAAAGACAACATACAGTATTTTATGTTCAAACTGATAAACATTTTTTTTTTTTGTGCAAATAATCATTAACTTTATAATTTGATGCCAGCAACACGTGACAAAGAAGTTGGGAAAGGTGGCAATAAATACTGATAAAGTGGAGGAATGCTCATCAAACACTTATTTGGAACATCCCACAGGTATGCAGGCTAATTGGGAACAGTTGGGTGCCATGATCGTGTATAAAAGCAGCTTCCATGAATTGCTAAGTAGTTCACAAACAAGGATGGGGTGAGGGTCACCACTTTAAGCAAATTGTTGAACAGTTTTAGAACAACATTTCTCAACGAGCTATTCCAAGGAATTTAGGGATTTTACCATCTACGGTCCGTAAAATCATCAAAAAGTTAAGAAAATCTGGAGAAATCACTGCACATAAGCGATGATATTATGGACTTTTGATCCCTCAGGCGGTACTGCATCAAAAACCGACATCAGCGAGTAAAGGATATCACCACATGGGCTCAGGAACACTTCATAGAACCACTGTTAGTAAGTACAGTTGGTTGCTAGATCTCTAAGTGCAAGTTAAAACGCTACTATGCAAAGCCAAACCCATTTATCAACAATATCCTGAAATGCCGCCAGTTTCTCTGGGCCCAAGCTCAACTAAGATGGACTGATGCAAAGTGAAAAGGTGTTCTGTGGTCTGACGAGTCCACATTTCAAATTTTATTTGGAAACAGAGGACGTGGTGTCCTCCAGAACAAAGAGGAAAATAACCATTCGGATTGTTATAGGCGCAAAGTTCAAAAGCCAGCATCTGTGATGGTATGGCGATGTATTAGTGCCCAAGGCATGGGTAACTTACACATCTGTGAAGGCACCATTAATGCTGAAAAGGTACATACAGGTTTTGGTGCAACTTATGTTGTCATCCAAGCAACGTTATGATGGACGCCCTTGCTTATATCAGCAAGACAAGTGTTACAACAGAGCGGCTTTGTAAAAAAAGAGTGCGGGTACTTTCCTGGCCCGCCTGCAGTCCAGACATGTCTCCCATCGAAAATGTATTGCGCATTATGAAGCGTACAATACAACAGCGGAGACCCCGGACTGTTGAACGACTGAAGCTCTACATAAAACAAGAATGGGAAAGAATTCCACTTTCAAAGCTCCAACATTTAGTTTCCTCAGTTCCCAAACTTTTATGGAGTGTTGTTAAAAGAAAAGGTGATGTAACACAGTGGTGAACATGTCCTTTCCCAACTACTTTGGCACGTGTTGCAGCCATGAAATTCAAATTATTATATGCAAAAAATGAATAGCGTTTATGAGTTTGAACATCAAATATCTTGTCTTTGTAGCGCATTCAATTGAAAATGGGTTGAAAAGGTTTTGCAAATCATTGTATTCAGTTTATATATACATTTAAAACAATTTCCCAACTCATATGGAAACGGGGTTTGTAATTGTTCATGTTTTTCACTCAGTTTAAATTGGTGTCCTATTGCATTACAAGCATGTTTCGTAGTGACATAGAAGCAACAATAACAATGTTGCTACAGCTTGGTTGTTATACAGGTTACAGAACGTAAATTAAGTATTGTTGGCAGTTTAAAAATTCATTTTTAAAGTGATTTAAAAGTAGAACTTATTGCTCCCATTAGCTGCATTGCTAGCCACCTAGAACGAGCAGTTTTACAGCTAGAATGCAAAAGACACTTTTGTCTTCCATAATGATTGTGAACGATATGCAAAATTCCCCAAAAAATGCAGTTCCTCTAAAGTTAAAGAGCTTGTACATCCATCCATCCATTTTTCTACCGCCCGTATGTAGCTGAGATAAAGCTTGTACAATCGAGATAATTTGCATGATTAATCTAGCTGTGTTCATGTATTATGTGATAAAACATTGATCACATTCATTTTAACAGCCCTAGTTTTTATACAATATTTATCATCTAAAAGTTTGTTAAAATGACATATTACATGTTAAAATTGTGCTGTTTTGGGGTTCCCAAGTACCATTGAATTGTAACATGCAAATTGATTTAATTTCAAGTCATTGATTTGATATACAATGTTCTGAGTCAAGAGCTTTGTCACAACCATTTAAACTCATAAGTTTGGGTACTACTGTATTATGTTTAGTACTAGTTTGACTTACCTCAAAAATCTCAAAACCAGCGATGTCCAGGATGCCAATGAAGGAGGCTCCCTGTCTCTTGGTTTTGTCCAGAGCTTTGTTGATCCTCATGACTAACCAGCGGAACATCCTCTCGTATGTGGCTTTGGCCAAGGCCTCCACAGCAAATTCCGCCTGCTCTTGGGTCTGGGCCTTTTGGACATAGTCTCGACCAACCTTGATCCTGGGTGACAGGATGGCCCTGGTGAAATCGGTGACGTTCATCCCCATGAGGTGGCTGACCTTCTGGGCAGCTAGAGGAGGGGTCAGGTGTAGAGAAGGTTTAAGAAGTCGGCAAAGTGAAGAAAAGAATACAAAGAACCACGAACACAATCTGTAAAGTCAGAAAGATTAAGTTTAGACTAAAAGTTGGGTACAATTTACTTGTGTTGTCGGGCATGGAGGCCTGGTCAGTGTGACGCTCCTTTTTGAAGGTCATGTTTCCAAGCTGCAACACTGAAGACACCACCTTCAACATGCCTGCACAAAAAACACTGCAGTGTTGGTAAAAGCAGGGCAAGTATCCAAGAACACATGTGGGTGGCCTCACCTATCTGCTCGTCCTCAGGAATGCTCATAATCCTCATGGCGTCCATGGTCTCTGCAAACAGGTCTTTGTCCTGCTGCCCAGGAATTGTTACGTTCCCGTTGGAGAGGAAACGGTAGTTGTTGTAGTTTTCCAGGAGGAGCTCCGCTAAAAAAAAAATGACAGGATCGTTAGAAGAAATATAAGTAATCGCCTAGTTACGGGAAAATGTATTTGAACTGATTAGTGTGGAACTTACAACGTAACTTATCTCCAGCTCCTGTGAGCAAGTAGTAGAATATATGGAACGTCCGTTCCTCTCTGGCCTGGCGAATGGCACGGGACTTCTCCAGCAAATCTAAAAGGTCAGTTTGTCAAGGACAACTTTCAAACAATGGGCTCACAAAAAACCAGAGTAAACAAATATGTATTTTAAAAATATGATAATTGTGGGTCCTTTATTTGGATTAAACATGCTCAATAATAATTGTCTTCAAATTTTGTCAATATGCTTCCTGGAGGTGCATTTAGAAACCCCGGAATTGTGAACATTACCATTCACAATTTATGCTGGCTTTACTGATATAATTGTAACATTTATAATGGCAATTTTCATATTGTTGTATCCATTACTCAGACATTCTATACATTATGTGTCATTGAAGTTGTTCAATTACTAGGTGGGCTCAAAAAAAACAAAAATAAAAAATTCACATCCGAAATTGAAATTTTTATTTGTTCAGATTCAAAAATACATTCATAATTTCCAATAAGACTTATAAAAAAAAGATACATATTTTCAGCACATTTTTTGGATAAATTTAGTTAATGCATTATTGGTTTTCTTTTTATTATTATTGCAATAATGAGTATTGCATTTGTACAGTATGCATTCTCAATTGCTTTGGTATTTCTATCCTAAGTATTATGAAGCTGGGGTTGGGTAGGAGTTGCTTTATTTTCTTGTATTAGATTGAGATGATTATAATTTTAATACATTTATAAAAATATATATATTTTTAAACTAACAGAGCATGTATAAGTGGTACGTCAGCAGCAAAAAGGATCTTTTGTAACCTGTATTGAAATGTTTTTATTATAACTTACAGACCAAATCGTACATTACGAGAATAGTGTTGAATCAAAAATTGATTCAGAATCCAATTGTCACACCAATATTTTGGAAAAGAATTGTGAAATTCCCACCTCTCAAAATTACTATTATGTTGAACTTGAATGTTACAAAAAAACTACAATTATGTACAAAGGCCTTTTTTGTTGGAACAATAAGTATGTTTTTTTGTTTAGGTAGTTACAAAAGTATTGCATTGGTATTAGTATTGGTTAAAATGCATCCTTACTTATTTGTAGCCCCAGATAAAAGATCCACGTTTACATTGTGTCAAGGATACAAGTTTCAATATTTGCACCGACAATATAACCGTTGACATCAAAGTTGATCCTGATGAATTTTCCCTGCAAGAAAAATAGTAATGTACCTTAAAAAAAAAATTGTGGTGCTTCATTATAAATGACAATAATTCTTACAAATCGAGAGGAGTTGTCATTTTTGACTGTCTTAGCATTTCCAAAAGCCTCCAGGATGGGGTTCGCCTGCAGAAGCTGCTTCTCTAGCTCCCCCTGGTGAGAATAGAGAAGATCAAGAAATATTTAAAAGATTTGATTTGATTTAACATGTAGGCTGTCTTCAAACGAGCTACAGTTGCAGTAACTAACTTTGGACTTCATTGCTTTGAAGTCAAAATTAACACATACATACTTGGATTCTAGGATCATGAGACATACAAAAACGTTACACCCGAGCCTTTTCCACATAAACATTAGTGCCCCAAAACACCCAGAGACCCTCAACCAGCCATCACCAGAAAACAGTGACTCAAAATAAAACTTATGTTCGGTTTCTAAATTGTTACCTGCTTTCTATTGTGTCTGCTTTACGCAGCACCGTTAATTAATGACCAAACAAATATGTAAAACATAATATTTAAATCACTGTTTATGTGAAAGGTGTACGATTAAGCACCACGGTCTTTTGAAGCATGTTAACATTAAATTCTTTGGAGCAAAAATGACAAAGAAAAAAACAAGTTCACAAGAGCTTTTGGTTTCATCAGCAGGTTAAGTGAATGACAAAAACATTTGACGTCACACCTGAGAAGCTGTTAAAAACAAACTTGGGTCACGAAAAACAAATCTGCAACAAATCCTGAACAACGGGAGCACGCACCGAGTAGCCACAGAAATCCTGAAAAATTCAGCCATGCAGATCCAAAACTATCACTTGAAGAGCAGAAATTGCAGTTATTTCCTCAATAAGGACCCCTCATCCCCTCTTATCCTACAATTGTCTGGCTGAATTTTTCACAGGAACACTAATCTGCCAACAGACTTCCTCTTGACTTTGGAGACAAGGCACGTCTCTCCACATGCCCCATACAAAAGGAAATGCCACAACAATGTGCGCTGGCGAGGGATGGGATGACGAGGAGGAAGAGGAAGAAGGCGATGACAGAAGCAGGTGGGGAGGAACAATGAATGAGAGTCAACTCACATGTGACAGGACCATGCTGTTCTGTTGATGGGAGGGAAAAAAATACAACAACCTCAAAAATGGAATGATGGAAATTGATGTGGTTTAGCCCGGAAGCACACATGGTGACATTGTGCCAAAGGAAACAAAGGCCATGTGTAGAGCAGCCAGATGTATTGTAAGGGTGTTTTTGTCATGTAAACATGGAGTAAGGCATCTTAAGGTCTGTATAGTTAATACAGTTATGTTTTTGAGACAATACCGCCATACCTGTATTTTATGGTTGTGCTTTGCATGTTTACAGTGGCATCAAACTTTTAATTTTTATAAATATGGCGGCGCAGACTTTGACGTTCAAGTGAGCAAAGCTTTTTTTTAGTGAGTGACTACAGCTTTATTTAGACACCTACACCTATTTCCATTGGAACCTGTATCTGTCCTTGTAGCCACTTTATAACTAATCTCGTTTATGTTGTTCACTTCTGTTAGCGACTTCGCACATACGCTAACGATAGCGCCCCTCTGCTGCTTGTTCGGTGTGTCAAGTATTTAACTGCAACTTGTTTTAAAAGCGTCTCTACCCATAACCTTTGTGGACTAAGTTACTGTAGTGTAGCGGCTGGGTGGCTGAAGAGTAGTTTTAAAATTCAACAGCCAGCGGCTTTCACCGCAGTAAGCGAGGAGAAGCTCTATCGATCCTGTGCACAAGCATGAGGATATAAACCTGAGACAAAATGAACGAAAAATTGCTTTGACAAAAAAAATAAACATTACTATTTACAGCAAAACTCAACACTGGCTATCTAGACATAAAACACTGAAGCAACTTTAAGCAATGTGCACGTTTATTTATGTATTTTTTTTTTTTTAAATAAATACTGGTATGTGGACTAAAAATATTGCAATATCAGTTTTGGTCCATATCACCCAGCCCTAGGTCTGTAAAAAGTGCCAAAGCTTCATACATGGTTTCAGTCTGTAAACAGCGTTTATCTCAATGGTTGCCATCTTTTTGTCTTGTGCTGGTGGTAGGGCACTATGGAATCAGTAAATTTTTTTCTCAATTCTGTTTTACTTTTTCCATTTTTAACCATTTCTGTTTATTTGTCCAAAATGTTCCCAACAAAGGCTGCAACTGAAAAATTAAAGAATGCGGAGGACCACTATGCTAAAACTAGTTTAATACAGAGTAACCTTAATTTGCCCTATTTTCAGTTTGTGTATGTTTACATCAAGCCAAATACGCCTTTGCGCAGGCCATGTCTTGTCGTACAAATGTTTATTTGTTCAATTGTATGAAAGCCTTATAGGGGCAGCCATTTTGATGACATCACTTCCTTTAAGCTCTGGCACAGCCATTTTCCTTCACATTCTGTTTACATTGCCGCACAGCCATTTCCAAAAGTTTTGAGGCTTGCGACACTTCTGCCAAGTTTATTTCCACAAGTGTCGTACCTTACGGCGGTCAAGAGCTGTGTCAGCCGGCCTCAAAAGATCACTGTGTGATCACAAAAACTTAAAACGTGTCCAAAACCTGTCTTCGCTTCTGGATGCTAAACAACCACAAATATAGCATCTTGGCTAGTTAGCCTTTAACTTGTGGCACATTCACTTTGAAGATTTTGGCAGCGAAGGGGGATTTGTTTCTAAAAAAAAGTCTGTGATCAGACCGAAAAAGATGCCACAGCGGAGGAGAACGCACTACCTGGACACAAGCCAATGAAGGATGGCCTCGCACTGCTGGTTTGTGGCAATGCTAGCGGCGACTAAGTGAATCCGCAGCTCGTTTATAACTTGGAAACTCTGGAGTGTTCAACAATGCCACACATATTCAAAGACAAGATAAAATGATGTTGGTTTTTGAGCGCTCCAATGAGATCAGTGTTGACATCGTAGCTTTCTGTAAATGTGTCTTGTTTGGATAAAAAAAAATAGATTGTTGAGCTTTGTTGTTGGTTGACACACATACATACGCACACACACTAAAGTGTGCAGTCTTTTATCGAGGCAGGAGGCATTATTCATTATTACATCGATTTTTAATGGGGATCACTGCTTTACTATGCAAACATATCGATTGACCAATTAAATTTGTAGATTGAAATTCCACAACGTACACCAGTATACACTAAACTATTTGAAAAAAAAAAAGTTATCTAAGCTTTTGTGTTTATTGGTGGCAAACCAAATAGTTCATATATCCAATATACGTCATTATTAATTCCTTCATTTAATTTTCAGAACATGTCGGGGGCCAATAAAATGCCATCCATCCATCCATCTTGAACCGCTTGTCCCTTTCGGGATTGCGGGGGGTGCTGGCGCCTATCAATGATTTACACCCGTTTTCACCAACAATAAGAGTAAATGTCCACTATTAAATCGAGCAATCCTTACCTTTGATACGTTAGAGAATATTGCTCAGTTTTCAAGTCCAACATAATAATGTTATAGTATAACTTATGTAAGTTTACAAGCTTTCAAGCATCAGTCATTGTTTCAAGTTCAAAGAATACTATTGGACGCTGTTTGC
This sequence comes from Nerophis ophidion, assembly GCF_033978795.1. Lineage (NCBI taxonomy): Eukaryota > Metazoa > Chordata > Actinopteri > Syngnathiformes > Syngnathidae > Nerophis > Nerophis ophidion. The sequence goes on along the minus strand of NC_084633.1, from coordinate 24,668,790 downwards.
TTATTAACTTACCAAAGAAGAGGTTTAAAAATCACACCAACAAACGCTGGCAAGCATTAGCATGTTTTTTTTCTAGGCTTTTCACAAGGCATTTTTGTACGAAAAAAAAACACAAAAAATAACCCGTCATGTAGAAATCATTTTGGCTGTTTGAGTAAGAGCTGTGTGTTTCAGGTGGCCGCGATGATATCGGAGTGGTATTTTGGAGGTGCTCGATTTCCCCAGAGAAATGTTTCTTTTCCTTGCGATGACAACGTGTCAGTCACATCACATCAATTTAATAGTAGATTCTGTTTTTATTGGGGAATTCTGTGATTCAGTTGATGTGGAAATAATAGGGCCCTGTGTCATTAAAAAGTTGGGCTGCATCTTATCAACACAATGATGTGGTGATGGATTAACAGAAGTTATGCAATTCATTTAAACACACACAGATAAACATCAGTCTGCGCCAAAGTGCAGTGCTGAGTAGGAAATGGTTTTCCTGTACGATAACAGCCCTAGTGCATAATACAAATCAAAGAGTATGGCGTGAAGGGAGAGATAAAAGGGTGGATATTAAAAGGTATTGTATAAGAAGAGATTGGACTAACCTGGTCTTTCTTGTTCTTGTGAGAGGAGGCCACATGAGCCAGATACTGGATGACCTTCTTGGTGTTCTCAGTTTTCCCAGCACCAGACTCTCCTCTGCGAGCCAAACACACAAACAAATGAAGGGAGTCAGGATACTGAGGAAATAAAATAAGAGAAGTAAGCCATGGTCAGGCAATAACTTACGTGCAAAGGATGGACTGGTCTTCACGATCTGCAAATAAGATGTAGAAATTAATCAGGTGTTTTTCCCCCCCTATTTCATACTTTGAGAACGTTTTTTCTGGAACCCAAGACAGCCTTGAGTTTGAACAATTGCCAACAATAATGCAACGAAACACCACACTTATGGCCAAACAATATCCACTTCATAAAACTATGAGAGAAGAATTACAGATTAAATGGAGGCTAACACATTGTATTACGCAGTGGTAGCAGCATGTAGCACATTCAATATCTTCTTTCCGGAGCAGCTGGTCTCTACGGCCGGAAGCACATTGGCCACAAACAGGAAATCAACATCCGGCTTCTTGCGACTGGGAAGCTTGGCTGCTGTTTCTGAATTAGAAACTGCATTTTCAAAAAAAAAAAAAAGCTAAGACATCCTAGCAAATCAAAGTGTCAATGCAAAGGTTAAGGTGCATAACTCATGGAAATGGACGAGCCTTGGTAGTGGCGCTTTGACAAGTATGAGGTCCCTTGAACAGATGTAGACAAGCGCAACAACCACAAGGTATTGTTTCAAGACATGAACTTTGTTGTTAACCCAAGCTGTGAGGAAATTATTCTGTAACCCAGGGGTAGGGAACCTATGGCTCTAGAGCCAGATGTGGCTCTTTTGATGACTGCATCTGGCTCTCTGATAAATCTGAGCTGACGTTGCTTAACACGATAAGTAATGAATAAATCCACTTGTAATCACAGTGTTAAAAATAATGTTCAAAATATAAAACATTCTCATGCATTTTTTATCCGTCCATCTGTTTTCTACCGCACCTGTTCAAGAAGTTGCGTTAATGGTAAGAAGTTATTTATTTATTATTGGTTAGTGTGGGGCTTGCCCTCCTGGGGGTTCTTCAGACCCCCAAGCACCGACATGAGAGCCTGTTTCAGGGTTACAATATTGTTTTATTTTTCAAAAAGTCTCTCAGTTGCTTTCTAGCAATAGTATTTCCAGCCCCAACTCAGTCTCTCCTCCTGGCTGCTGCTTATAACAGAGCGACAGGTGATTAGATAACAAGGCCCAGATGGGCCTTCTACGCACCTGTCGCTGCAGGCCCACAGGCCACGCCCCCTCCACAGTTAGCTTCAGAATAACAATGTTATTACAAAGAATAAGAGACCTATTATACTCGAGAAATGTTGGTCGTACTTAAAAATGCACGTGTTTAGTTGTGTTCAGTGTAAAAAAAACAACATTATATGGCTCTTACGGAAATATATCTTAAAATATTTGGCTTTTTGGCTCTCTCAGCCAAAAACGTTCCCGACCCCTGCTGTAACCCAACTAGGCATGTAAAGATAAACCGTATTAATCATAATTCTGCAAAAACTCCCGGTAGTTATGTTCAAATTTATCGGAAAACAGTGATACCTGCACATTGATCAATTTAAACTGACTGGCCGAAGCTGGGCAACTAAAATGCTTCCCCTTTAAAAAACATACCCCAATCGACCGTAAATTCCGGATTATAAGCCTCTACCGTTTTCTTACACTTTAAACCCCGTGGCGAATAAGACAGTGCGGCAAATTTGTGGATTTTTCTTCACTGACTGTTTGAGTTTGTTTTTTTCAAAGCAATAAAAAGTGCTTTATTATTTTCATTATGGTGCCATCGGTTGGACAAATTTGCTTCGGTAGGGGGGGCCCCCCCCCCGGAGTGTCGTTCAGTCTTTTAGCAGTCATTTGCATTTCTACTCGTATGCTTTCTTCATTCATCACTCCATGCAAGTTTTACAATATAACTAAAACAATTCATACTTACTACACTGTCCCATGTGTGATGTCTGTAGGAATGTTTATGCATATTTGTACATGCTATAGTATTGTAATGACACTCGCGTCTTTAGCATTAGCTAATATGCTAACACGGTTACGAGTATACGCGTTAGTAATATTAACTTACAATGGAATGCTTTTTGTATTGGTTCAGTTTCACAAATTCCTCAGTAAATTCACCAATACGTCACCGTGGAGTTATTGAGTGTTTGGTTGATTGGAGAGCTAGCTTCCGCAGCTAGTGGGTCCATGACGTGTTACAAGCACCGTTTGGAGACAATTGAGGCATGTAAATAAACCTTTCCAGAATCTTGCTGTGTAAATAACTCATTTCACAACGTATATACAGTTGTGGTCAAAAGTTACATACACTTGTAAAGAACATAAAGTTATGGCTGTCTTGAGTTTCCAATAATTTCCACAAATCTTATTTTTTTGTGATAGAGTGATTGGAGCACATACTGTACTTGTTGGTCACAAAAAACATTCATGAAGTTTGGTTCTTTTATGAATTTATTATGAGTCTACTGAAAATGTGACCATATCTGCTGGGTCAAAAGTGTCCCTTGGCAAGTTTCACTGCAATAAGGCCCTTTTGGTAGCCATCCACAAACTTCTGGTAGAATTTTTGACCACTCCCCATGACAAAATTGGTGCAGTTCAGCTAAATGTGTAGGTTTTCTGACATGGACTTGTTTCTTCAACATTGTCTACATGTATAAGTCAAGATTTTGGGAAGGCCATTGTAAAATCTCAAATCTAGCCCGATTTAGCTATTCCTTTACCACTTTTGATGCGTATTTGGGGTCATTGTCCTGTTGGGACACCCAACTGCGCCCAAGACCCAACCTCTGGGCTGATGATTTTAGGTTGTCCTGAAGAATTTGGAAGTAATCCTCTTTTTTCATTGTCCCATTTACTATGCAAAGCACCAGTTCCAGAACAAGCCCAGAGCATAATACTACCACTACCATACTTGACGGTAGGAATGATGTTTCTGGGATTAATGGCCACACCTTATTGTCCTCCAAACATATTAATGGGTATTGTGGCCAAACAGCTCAATTTTTGTTTCATCTGACCACAGAACTTTCCTCCAGAAGGTCTTATCTTTGTCCATGCGAACACTATTCCTTCCGTCGAGCATGGTGGTGGTTGCATTATGCTCTGGGCATGTTTTGCTACCAATGGAACTGGTGCTTTACAGAGAGTAAATGGGACAATGAAAGAGGATGATTACCTTTAAATTATTCAGGCCAACCTAAAATCCTCAACCCGGAGGTTGGGTCTTGGGCACAGTTGGGTGTTCCAACAGGACAATGACCCCAAACACAGGTCAAAAGTAGTACAGGAATCGTTAAATCAGGCTAAAATTAAGGTTTTAGAATGGCCTTTCCAAAGTCCTGACCTAAATGAGTGGACAATGCTGAAGAAACAAGTCCATGTCAGGAAAACCAACACATTTAGCTGAATTGCACCAGTTTTGTCAAGAAAAGAAGTCAAAAATTCAACTAGAAGCTTGCCAGAAGCTTGTGGATTGCTACCAAAAGCGCCTTATTGCAGTGAAACTTGCCAAAAAAATCCAACCAAATATTAACATTGCTGTATGTATACTTTTGACCCAGCAGATTTGGTCATATTTTTAGTAGACCCATAATAAATTCATAAAAGAACCAAACTTCATGAATGTTTTTTGTGACCAACAAGTATGTCCTCTAATTACTTTATCACAAAAAAATAGAGTTGTAAAAATTATTGGAAACTCAAGACAGCCATGACATTATGTTCTTTACAAGTGTATGTAAACTTTTGACCGCGACTGTATCTGCAGCTTATAGTCCGGCGCGGCTAAAATGCGGAGAAATAATTTTTTACCCTAAAATTTTGTGGGTGCAGCTTACATGCCATGGCGCTCTATAGTTCAGAAAATACGGTGAACATAAAACAATACTGTCTGACAACCAGGCTATTCAATTGTGCACATTGGACCTACAAGCTATGCGCTTACAACAGAGTGATTCTTCTATACTCTTGTGTTTTTACGAAGTGTTCAAAGACTGCTGAAAAGAGTAGGAGGCCACAACACCTGCCAGAAACAATGAATAATAGATTTTATTTGTTCAGCACTTATTTTAAAAAAATATTAAAATGCAACAGTACAAACCAATGTAAAACAATAAGATTAACCATTAAGACTGATAAAATACTACAAACCCTGTTTCCATATGAGTTGGGAAATTGTGTTAGATGTAAATATAAATGAAATACAATGATTTGCAAATTATTTTCAACCCATATTCAATTGAATGTACTACAAAGACAAGATATTTGATGTTCAAACTCAAACTTTTTTTTTGCAAATAATTAACTTAGAATTTCATGGCTACAACATGTGCCAAGTAGTTGGGAAAGGGCATGTTCGCCACTGTGTTACATCACATATTCTTTTAACAACACTCAAACGTTTGGGAACTGAAGAAAAACTAATTGTTGAAGCTTTGAAAGTGGAATTCTTTACCATTCTTGCTTGATGCACAGCTTAAGTTGTTCAACAGTCCGGGGTCTTGTCGTATTTTACGGTTCATAATGCGCCATACATTTTTGATGGGAGACATGTCTGGACTGCAGGCGGGCCAGAAAAGTACCCACATTCTTTTTTTACAACGCCACTCTGTTGTAACACTTGTCTTGCTGAAATAAGCATGGGCATCCATGATAACGTTGCTTGGATGACAACGTATGTTGCTCCAAAACCTGTATGGACCATTCAGCATTAATGTTGCCTTCACAGATGTGTAAGTTACCCATGCCTTGGGCACTAATAAACCCCCATACCATCACAGATGCTGGCTTTTCAACTTTGCGCCTATAAGAATCCGGATGGTTATTTTCCTCTCTGTTCCGGAGGACACCACATCCACATTTTCCAAACATAATTTGAAATGTGGACTTGTCAGACCACAGAACACTTTTCCACTTTGCATCAGTCCATCTTAGAGCTGGCGGCGTTCCTGAGTGTTGTTGACAAATGGCTTTCGCTTTGCATAGTAGAGTTTTAACTTGCACTTACAAATGTAGTGACCAACTTTATTTACTGACAGTGGTTTTATGAAGTGTTCTTGAGCCCATGTTGTGATATCCTTTACAAACTGATGTCCGTTTTTGATGCAGTACCGTCTGAGGGATATCATCGCTTACGTGCAGTGATTTCTCCAGATTCTCTGAACCTTTTTATGATTTTACGGACCATAGATGGTAAAATCCCTAAAATCCTTGCAATAGCTCATTGAGAAATGTTGTTCTAAAACTGTTCGACAATTTGCTTACAAATTGGTGACCCTCGACCCATCCTTGTTTGTGAATTACTTAGCATTTCATGGAAGTTGCTTTTATACCCAATCATGGAACCCACCTGTTCCCAATTAGCCTGCACACCTGTGGGATGTTCAAATAAGTGTTTGATGAGCATTCCTCAACTTAATCAGTATTTATTGCCACCTTTCCCAACTTCTTTGTCACAAGTTGCTGGCATTAAATTCTAAAGTTAATGATTATTTGCAATAAAAAAAAATTGTCATCAGTTTTAACATCAAATGTCTTTGTATGGGTTGAAAATGATTCGCAAATCATTGTATTCCGTTTATATTTACATATAACAAAATTTCCCATCTCATATGTAAACAGGGTTTGTAAGATAACAACACTATCAGTGCAGCATAAACAAATCATGCAAAATAGTGGGTTTTTCTAACGGTGCGTATTTGCTACATAAATATTAACTTGGCCAAAAGATTTCAGTGTGTTTAGAAGTAATTTTAAGCTCATTCAACAATACCTTAATAATTATGGTCACGATAACCGTTACACCCGTAAACCCAACCAACCATGTGAGGTCGGAGGTGCAAGTATAAGATATTTCTACAACCATTATATATACATATTTAAAGGCTGAGAGTCAGTACGGACTGACAACCTAAAATAAGCACAGAGCTCTGTTTGGAAATCATTCCAAAGTACTGTCACTTAAACATAAATTGAAATTATTCTCCTTTGGGTTTGTGACTTACCCTGCATCATACTTCTGTAGGATATGTCGGTAATGGCATAGATATGAGGTGGCATTTCATGTTTCTTCTTGCCCTTGTACATTTCAACAATCTCCTCGGAGTAGATTGGCAGGTTCTTGTAGGGGTTAATGACCACACAAAAGAGCCCAGAATATGTCTGCGGAAAAGAAAATATCCAATTATTACAAGATAAAGGGGATTTGAGTGAGCTGACTCCTGGGGACTATCGGTTACATTTTTATTTCTTCAGCAATGCATTATTGTTACATACTGAATTTTTCATAGTCATTATTTAATTCTAATGTTGCAGCATAGTTTAAATTCGCTCAACAAGCTGCCTCATTTCAGCACAGAGCAGAACAATTCTCATGAAATCTGATTGGGTCCTCTCCTATGTTATGCAACAGCCGCCCCACCCAGCCACAAGTTCAAAGTGAAGGGCATGTAAGGCATTGTAAATAAGTACTGCTGCTTGACAGGTTAGTCGAGTCATAAGAAAATAACATTAAAAGAACGAAAACAGCTTTAATTTTTTTTCATATTCAGAATTGTCTATTGATTTCTCTCTTAGCCTCACAACTCCTGTGCTGCAGTTCCAAGATATCTGTATCTGTCATCTTTCCCTCTGGGGTGCACAAGTTCTCCCATGAGAGCCTACAGAGCCTTGAGGCCCTCAAACCAACCATAGACTGGACCTCAAAAACAAAAGGCAGTCATAGAAACCGAATCATTTACAGCCCAGGACAAGGAGATAAACAAAATAATGAGCATCAATTACGCCATTTGCATTCCAAGTCCTTGGATCAACGTTGACTTCCTGTTCACAAAACACACTAGAAGTAAGCAAAGTACAAGTGATAAAGATAGGAAAATGATAAACCATCAAATTAAATATTTTTGAAAATCCTTCCGGTGATACTGATTGTTCATTTATATGTGGACATGTGGCCATTATACCTACAGAATGCAAAAATGTATTTGTTAGAAATGGTACTCTTTGGGAACCTCACGATTTGATTTAGATTCTTGGGGCAACGATTCCATTCAGAATTAAACAAGATTCTTGAAATAAGTATGACCTATTACTATGATTTATTACTATTACTACAGTGTTGGCCTAAAAATCTTTTTATTTTTATTATTTATAATAATCACAGACTATTGATCTAATAAAAGAAAACAGTAACTTCATCTCCAACCCAATCCCAACTTCAATATACTTAGAATAGAACATTACAAAGCACTTTAAGAGTCGTACAAATACAATTAATGCAATACCAAAAAAAAGGGAAATCTAAAATGTATAAATAACCTACATCAATAATAGCGATTGATTCAATCTGAAAAAAATATTCTTACAAAATTGCTATTTTAAAAATGCTAAAATTATTAACTTATTTCTTTAACAAACAATTATGAATTGATAGAATCAAAATAAATTAAAATCATGTTTTGATGTGAATAGATTTTTTAGCACCCCTACTATTAACTAGCATCTTCAGCTTTTCAGTAATGGATTTCTAGAAGATTGGAGCATTGCTGTGGAAATGTTTGTCTTCTCATTAGAACATAGGAGGTCAGACAATATCTGTTCTAGTTCATCGCAAAAATGTTTATCCAAAATATCTTGTTTTACAAGTCATGGTGTCCATACCAAACCTTGTCTGATTACTTTAATATCCTACCCTAACACCCTACTGTGCAATACTACCCCTCGAGTGCAATATGTCCGACACTGATTGTTATTTATCACTTTGGTACTCTTGTCTTGTTCTGTATATTGTACAGTATTTTGTATTTCTATACTGTTTTGTATATTGTACAGGATTGCTTATTATTTTTATTGGATAGTAGTTTGTTTATTTCAATTGTTAAGTTGTCCCTTATGTACCTCTTGTGTTATTTATTTCACCCCATATTTGTTCCCACTACCACACCTTAAGTTGGAGTCTTTAATCTCGTTATATGCAAATATGACAAAGTCTATTCTATTCTATTAAGAGGTGTACCTAAAAGCTTGTGTTGAAATAGTCTATAGTGTTTCGCATTTCTAACCATTTGTTTTGCCATTGAGGAGGCCAATGACCCATGAGTATATGCAGGACAGGTGTTACCCCAGCACAAAGAGCAAAAACAACCCTGCATGACCACTCCCACCAGAGGCTTGAAAAATAAAACTCCACACCTCCAGTAAAATGTAAAACTCAAAGTGTTTTGGATGAAAGGTGGAAAGTCTTCAAGAAGATACATAATAATAATAATAAGTATAAATATCATATCAGCACTCTATACTTACATATATGAGACCAGAATAGTATCTTTCCTTCAGGTTGTGCAGCACTGAGGCCTCATTCAGACAGGTCAGCTCTGCCATGTCTTCCACCTTGCTGAACTTAGGCGGATTCATCTTCTGGATGTCATCCTTGTTCACCCGGATCTTCTTACCGGAGTCTGCCAGCTCGACCATATATTCGTCGCCCCGCTCTTCCTTCACGGAACCAGCCTCGAAGCCCAGGCGCTCTGATGGAACCCATACCAGCTTCTTGGACGCCCAGTCAGCCTGCGCCAGTGGATTGTTGATCAGATTTCGGTCCGCATACAAAAACTTGCTTGGGTCCGACATGGTAGCTGTTCCAATGGGAGAAAGGGGCTCATGGTTAGTGATTTAAAAGTGAGCTATTACAGTACAGTGGATTCTCATTGTAAGACATACTGCAAATGGTGAACATCCACAAATGGACACATTCTAACAAGAAATGCCTAAAGTCGATGCGCAAAACCCTATAGTATGCATCTGAGTTATAATAGAAGTATATAATGTTGTTAGCTTAGCACAGTTATGAAACACCTGGGTTTACAGAATGCAACTTCTTACCTAAAATCAACTTAAGAGTAGATTTCTGTACTAATGATTAAACTTGAACTTTAACAAACAATCTGTGAAGAATGCAAAAGGTCACGGTCGATGCGGTTCGCAACAGGAAGTGTCTGCTCGAGTCGGGTCAGGTCGACATCAAACTGTGTCGGGATTCATGTTACAACACCTGGAAATACTTCAATATCACACTCGTGCCAGAGTAGAAATATATTACAGCCTAGCTGTAAAACCCAAAGAATATGATGGAGCGTGTGTATGTACTAGATTCCCCAGATACCAGTGTGACATCATCACATATGCTATGATTAATGCATTTTATTTAAAAAGGGGAAAAAAAAGTATAAATACTAGAGGTGTAACGGGTACACAAAAGTTTCGGTTCGGTACGTACCTCGGTTTAGAGGTCACGGTTCTGTTCATTTTCGGTACAGTAAGAAAACAACCAAATATACATTTTTTGGTTATTTATTTACCAAATTTGTAAACAATGGCTTTATCCTTTTAACATTGGGAACACTATAATAATTCTGCCCACGTTAATCCACATTAAACTGACTCAAGTTGTTGCTTTGATTAAATAAAATGACAATACCTTTGTTCTACATATTAAAAGTGCAACATTAAACGGTTTCAAGTCAACTCATCATGCTTAATTTATTATAGCATTTGGGAAGCTTGTAGTTGACTTTCATTATGTAAATGTTATATTTTTGTCAACATGTGATAGCAGGCACCCTGCCATTCAAAACTAGGCTGCTACATTACTAATGATTAATGTAACTATTGCTGAAAAATAGTACAATTGCAATAGGAGAGACTATTCATCCCTGAAATCTACGGAGTATATGTTAGTTCATGTGAAATAACAGACAGACAGGGCTTTGCTGCCACACACACACACACACACACACACACACACACACACACACACACACACACACACACACACACACACACACACACACACACACACACACACACACACACACACACACACACACACACACACACACACACACACACACACACACACACACACACACACACACACACACAGCAAAATGAACTAACGCACACAGCAAAATGAACTAACGTAACGCTAAAAGCTAATTAGCCTTCACATCACCTCAAGCCAGAACTGTGAGCAAGCTGAACTGCAGTTTAAAATTCTAGAAAGTCAACAGGCTCATAGTGATGTTTGTAATAGTTGTGACTGGAAAGTGTTTTGTATAATTTGGGGAGTGTACGATGTCTGCTGCTAAACACATGTCTGATCGACGATGAAGCATTTACAACATGCGTTCTGAATACGCACTGCTGATTGGCTGTTACATCACTCTGAATACGCACTGCTGATTGGCTTTGTATGTAACCAATCAGATGGTTGTGTGGGCGGGACAATGCTGGGTGCTCACTGCTCAGACAGGCAGAAAGCAGAGCAGCTTGTTAAGACTTTAGAATACAAATTCGTTCGATACACCCCCTTACCGAAACGTTTCAATACAAATACACGTACTGTTACACTCCTAATAAATACATTTCTAACAAATCTGGTAATAATAATAGTATTAACATATTTTCTTAAATAATATTGTTTCGCTGTATTTTTCGATTGATGCTTATTGTACTCGTGTTTAGACACTCTGTACTTCTGTCACTCCATGGTTGCGACGAATAGTGATAAGGGTTTTTTTTTTTTTTTACTTCTTTCTCCTCTTTTTGAAGTGTGCAAAAGAGGCAGTGAGAACAAAGCATGATGACACACTTGCTTCGCACTGCTGGGAGCCTCTCTCTCCTTAAATTCTGTAATCTTAAATTTTTAAGAAGGCAGTACGCGGGTATATCTCATCCATATTAAAAAGGTACGTCCACATCGCGAACATGCTGCCTTGGATCCAGACAACCACGTGTATAAGGCTTACGTCATCCCAACAATCGGTTTCGGCAACACTGTTTGGGTGAGCAAAGTGCGTCCTTTTTCGCAGCCAAATTTGCAGTGAATAGTGGCAAAAAAGAACCAAAATATATCCATTCATACTGTAACTACCTGCCGGTGTTAATGTGTATTTGTTTGTGTGTCAAGATGTTCATTATCCTATGATCTGAACACACCGTGTTGGCAGAGAATGAGGAAGTGTGTGTTTAGGAGTGAAATGCGGAGGTGGACATGTGTGCATGGAGAAAATATTTGTTGGAATTGCTAGCAAAAAATGGCAATTATGAGCGTCAGACTTTGTGTGTCTTTCTGGACGCTACAATACATTATTTTCATGTAAAGAAATACAAATAAAAAAATAGCTCATTTTTAAAAAAGGTGTGGCGGCTAATATTTTGCTGTGGTGCACCGCCACAAATGAAATTCATTAAGGGGAAACCCTGACATTATTAGTTTGCTTCCTTGCTAGATGTCAGAATGCTTAGTGGCTGATCGGTTAAAAGACGCAACTGTTAGGGAATCTTTTTAAGCTGCATAGTTTCTTTTTGGTGACAACATTCAAAAGATAAAAGGCAAAACATTTGGTTTGAACTGAAAGACAAAGGATAGCTCTTAAACGATAAATCAGAGCAGGCAAAGCGGACAGTATAAGTTCTTTTTTTCCCCCCAATAGTTACATCCAATATTCTGAATACATATTTTTTTTAAATTACATTTAGGTGGTGTATCCTAATAAAGGGAAATCCAGTCCTTAAAGAGGTTAACCAAAAACAAAGTTGTCATTATATGCATTGTTTCCTGATTCAGTGTAATTTATTACAATTCATTGTATACAGCCTAAAGCAGGTTTATTCAATTCTATGGTTTTGCACTAATATTTTTATTTTATATATTCCTGAAAATCTGCTGTTTAAGGACCTACTGCAAATATATTAGCTGTAATGTTAGGAATCTGCAGCAAAAATGTTAGTATTTTCCAAGTTTTTTAACTGCACTCATTCCCAGGCCTGATTTGGTCTCCGGGCCATCATTTGACTGGTCCTGGCCATAAAACTTCCTTTTGACAAGGTGTGCTGCAGTTGAACTCCAATAGAAAGTGACTGGACGGGTAATAGAAGTAAAAAAGGGATAAGAAGGCTGTGTGCTTAAAGCAATAGGTGAACCATTGCAAAGAGACTCTGGGAAAATTATTTTGCATACAATGGTGCCCCAGACTTTAGTGTTTCAATTATGGTTTAAGATCTGCATGGAGTGCTACTACAGTCACTACCTGTTCCAGCACGTTTGCATAAATGTGCTGTGTTGCTAATATGTAAAACTCTGGTCGTCACACTCAACCAAGTATACGGATATTTACGTCAATACTTGGGGCCAAGTGTTTGACCACGACTAGACTACAACACTGCAAGCAACAAGCTCCAGTGGGACATGATTCTCTTGTCAAGAACTATTTTAAAACAATCCCAACATTTAAGTGTTTAGAAATTGTATACATTTTCAGTGATTTAAAAGGGGGAACTGCACTTTATTTACATTTTGCCTATCATTCACAACCATTAACGAAAAGAACACATCTTTAAGGATTTTAAAGATAGTAAAAAAGGCTTGGGAGATGGGGCTAATGGGAATCACTGTTGCAGCCTTCAAAGCCCTTCATCAACATTTCATATTCAATCTGCAAGTATACATAAAATTGTAGTAACAGACACGTTAAAAACAATATGTACAATATTAAGCATTGCCAGAACTGATTTCCTCAGCGCATTAATTTCTGTTTCAATTGCAGCGCACTTCTGGCTTCCAGCAACAGATGTGTGTTCCTATTTACGAAAACAAACACGAGTGTTTTCTAAATATGGTAGACTTTGTAACAGACAACAAAGATGACTATTTGTCAACTGTCCATCGAGTGAGTCACACTTTATATTGATCATGATACACGCAGCACGTCATGTGTGTTATTACAAGTACAGTACATATGCTATCTGGCTAGATGTGTACAAACAAAACATGAACTATTGCTTCGAGAAGTGAGCACGAAGGTAAGGTGAGATATTGGTGCAGACGGAAACAGAGTGAGGTGAAAGAAACTTTGAGCCAAGTTATTTCAACATAAATGGAGTGCTTACTCAAATCAACTGGAAAAAGGTTGTCCCCAGCCAGCTCGACCAAACAGACAACCATCGAGTGAGTCACACTTTATAGTGAACATGATACACGCATCATGTTAGTACAACTACAGTACCTTCACTGACTGGCTAGCTGTGTACCAACAAAACATGAAATAATACTTTACAGATACTGTATTATTGTTCATGTTTTTCACTCAGTACAGATTAGTGTCCTATCACATTGTTGTGTATTACAAACTCAAAAGTGATTTGGGTGCTGCTGTAGAAGGTAACTTAGCTCTTGCTGTAGCTAGCTTTTATGGCTAATACCGAAGCATGCCGATGTGTTATTCCGCTGAAAAATAAAAATAAAATAAATAAAGAGTACCTCCGTGTTCACGCTTACAATAATTTCTCGACAGCTTGGTTATTATACGTATAGAAGTATTGTTGGCATTTTTTAAAAGCATTTTTAAAGCGATTTAGAGATAGAATTGTTTGCTCAAATTAGCTGCATTGCTAGTCGTCTAGAACGAGCTGATTTTTCCATGTTGGAATGCAAATAAAACTGAGTCTTCTTGTCTCGCAAAAGGATTGGCAAAATTCCAAAAAAGTGCAGTTCCCCTTTAACTCTGTAGTTAGAGCCTTTTTTCCCAAAAATATTTTCTATAGACTGTAACGGAGCCATAACTTATTGAGGATTAATTTATATCATTACTCAGTTGCTGTTCGTAACCTTTAACAGATGAAAAAAAAATGGCAAAGGCTCAAACAAAATAAAGCTTTTTGTCAGCTGTACTCTGTAAAAGGTGACAGACCCTTGAGTTTTTTCTAGAAGGTTATCATCCTATTTAACAAGCTTGTACCCATTCCAGCACATTAACCCTGGTCTGTGAGAAAGAAAGCAGAGCGAGAGCCATTCTTCTCATGACCCCTGCCTCCCCCATTCTCCCCAGGCGGCAGCTGAAATCTATCATTTCTAACGCTGCCTCCAAGTCCGACTCTTGTTGGACAACCACATCCTGTCATAGTAGTAGTACAGAGTGGAAGTGTGTGATGTGGCTGTTCTCAGCTGGTTTTGCTAGGATGAGACACACTCCTGTGTCTGCAGAAGACTAAACTCCCTCCCACCCTATACACCCTCTGCTGTTTATCCAGTCTTTTCAGGGTCGCATTCCTGCCATACTCACCCTCTCTATCAGGGAGAGAGAAAAATTCCACAAACCTCTTTACTTTATCCACTATGCCTCCTTGTTGCCTCCCTGTCTAAGACCTTACTCCTGTGGACTTCCTTCCAGTTTTTGCACTCCTTCATTCCCAACGTCAGTTATATCAGACATACCAAAGTTACATTGCAGTTAAGGCACACCCATCCTGAGGCTGTGCGGGTCAAACAAAACTGAACACTCAGTCCACATCTGCTTGACTCTGAAAAATACACCCCCCACGTTACAGTACAATTGTATAAAATGCCATAGAATAGCGTTTCAGAACCATAGGGCCGCCATAAAAATTTGTGTTTCTCAGCTTTGGTCCGTAGAGGCTGCAACAGTACTTAGTTGTAATGCACTTTTCCACCGCTTACGGCAGTAATGACAATCTCAAACAAAAACGGAAGAAGTCTCAAGCTAAAGTCATAAACACATTTTCTCAAGGCAAAAGTTATGACTAAAATGGTGAAGCTGTATTTCAATTTTCATTCTGGTATTGACAGTTTAAGAAACGTATATATTGGTATTAGTTTGTATTTATTTTAGCATTTTAATTGTATTTTTCATCAGTTTGAGTGACTTCTTTTGCAGTATATTTGATTAGTATGTTTGTAATCAGCCTGACCTAAACCTTGATTATGATTTTTGGGATTAACACATTCTTTCATTGTATTTGACAATGAAAGTAGGTTTAATACAATAACTGAATGCAATTAAAATCAAGAGTAATATTAATTCAGTGTTAATATTTGAGTGGTCCCGAAGCCCCTTTATAAAGGAAAAGTTGGGCCCTGAAGTCAAAAATGTTAAGAACCCTACCATTGAGGATATGACTTATTTCCGTTGACAACAAATATTTGAGGTCAAAGGTCAATCAAATTGCAGGGTTGGATTTGTGAAGGCAGGCAGTATTATGAACACCAATTACCGCGATAATTAATAGAATGACTCCAAAAATAATCAGATTTAATTGGTGGACGGAGAGAAAGCTGGCTTACACACACAGGAATCAAGGACATTGCCTCCTTACTTGTGACTCACTAATGAGAAGTTCCGCAAAGTGAAAAAAAAACTCAGATGAAAAAATATGACTACAAAGCCAAATGTCCCGTTGTAATATTTCAACTTCAGACCGCATGGGTAATATGAGCCCATCAACACAGAAAACAAGAGAGAATTCTGTGGTGGTGGCAACAACAACAACTAAACACCTGACAGTTTTTCCAAGTGGGGGAAAAATATAGGTGATTGATTGATACTTGTATTAGTAGATTGCACAGTACAGTACATATTCCGTACAATTGAAAACTAAATGGTAACACCCGAATAAGTTTTTCAACTTGTTTAAGTCGGGGTCCACGTTAATCAATTCATGGTAGGTACATGCTTATATTGTCATTGCATGTGAAGAAAAACAAAATTGTGGAAAACGAATGGCAGAAGCTGCCATGCTAACTTTCACCCATCCGGAGCAGTTAGGTGTCTTGTTCAAGGACACATCCACAATAGCTTGCCAAGCCGGTATCAAACTGGTAACCCTGTGGTTACCAGTTGCACGAAGCCATGCACTTTTAAAATGTTAAATATTTAGTTTAGTTAAATTTTTACTTACAGAAATGAGTCCATGTTATTTTTGTTTGTTTAGCATAACTAAAGTTATTTACCTTCTAATTACAATACAATGGGAACCATTTATGCAGTAATGACAAATAAGTTTGTATAATTTGAAATGGTTATTTAAATTAGTATTAGTAGTCCTAGTGTTTAAAGTGATCACAAAATATTTCTTACAATAATAGGGTTTATCTACAATAATTTGTAGGACAACGACAATACATCATTCAGCAAAATGGGTTATCAGCCCCGGCCTAAGAACATGGACCATTATCAAAGGATGGACAACATTTGTATTGATTATTTATGTATGTTAAATAAAATACGGACTGTTCTAAAATGTGGCATTGATGCTTATGTTTTTTAAACATTTGTTCCAGGTTTGATTCTAACTAACCATGGAATAATTTGCTTACATTCTTTTATCCCAACGCATTATCTGGGTTAGCGCGAACAAACTTGGAGGAAGGAAGAGAGGACAATCTATGCTAGCGGTGGCGTTAAACTAGCCTAAAAGGTGAAGTATTAAAACAAGAAAATAATAAATGCTATGCACACTTCAAAAGAAAGCTAATAGGAACCATGTTACAGCAGAGTGTAACAAGTTTAGAAAAAGAAATTAGTAAGTTGATCAATTAAGGAGAGACAGTCGTACAGTGGGCTACCGGCTAAAAACACTTCTAGCCATAGGTATGAATGAGTAGATAGCCGGCAGCTACAGAATATGAATATATATATATATATAGCTGGTTTGTCTTTGTGCGATATAGAAAATGACTATATCGTGATATTCGAGTATACGTTCTCGCGCAGTTGCTTTTAGCTACTGGCATTACACTACAGGCTCTTCTCACTCCTTCTTGTGTCTCCTTCTCACAGACAGTAAGCGCAGGTTCTTACATAAGTCACATACTGTCGCGTCATACATCACATACATATACGCCCTCACGGAGCAGAGAGGTAGCATGGGTAATGTTAGCTGTGATGCTAGTGAAGCCGTCGAGTGGTAATACGAGAGAGAGAAGGTGCAAATCTGATAACAAATTAAGGAAGAATTAATTCCCAAGAAAAACAGCACGGGGTCCATCGTCTGGCGGTGGTTCGGCTTCAAGTGGGAAGATGCCGAATAGACAACTTTCATTTGTCAAGCGGCAGCACGGTGTAGGAGGGGTTAGTTCACAATATGAAGATCCTGAGTAGTCCTGGGTTGAATCCCGGGCTCGGGATCTTGCTGTGTGGAGTTTGCATGTTCTTTCCGTGACTGCGTGGGTTCCCTCCGGATACTCCGGCTTCCTACCACTTCCAAAGACATGCACCTGGGGATAGGTTGTTTGGCAACACTAAATTGGCCCTAGTGTGTGAATATGAGTGTGAATGTTGTCTGTGTTGGCCCTGCGATGAGGTGGCGACTTGTCCAGGGTGTATCCCGCCTTCCGCCCGATTGTAGCTGAGATAGGCACCAGCGCCCCCCGCGACCCCAAAGGGAATAAGCGGTAGAAAATAGATGGAATTTTTCAAGCGTGGGGCACAAGCGTTGCTACCAAGTAGCATTACTGCTAATATGTAGCATCATTTGAAAAGTCACCTGCTAATAACTGTTCAATAAATACAGTTTTGGTCAATTGACTTAGTTGTGATTTCCTTCTCTGTATGAAAGTTTAAAATGAGTATATATTAATGCAGTATGAACAATAATGTTTTAATG
Organism: Nerophis ophidion; assembly: GCF_033978795.1. Lineage (NCBI taxonomy): Eukaryota > Metazoa > Chordata > Actinopteri > Syngnathiformes > Syngnathidae > Nerophis > Nerophis ophidion. The sequence goes on along the minus strand of NC_084633.1, from coordinate 24,650,678 downwards.
TAGACACATAGAATCATCATACTGCTGTGATTATATGCGTCAAGTGTTAATTCAAGGCTAAGGCAAAATATCGATATATCGTGATATGGCCTAAAAATAGATATTTAAAAAAAGGCCATATATATATATATATATATATATATATATATATATATATATATATATATATATATATATATATATATATATATATATATATATATATATATATATATATATATATGTGCACATCCAAAAACCTCAAATGATGCATTATTCATACGTTTGTAGTCAAAAGAGAAGGTTGGCTCTTGAGTCGCTAACTTAATGTTAAAAAAAATGGACTAACTTGTTGACAGGAAAATAGCAATAGATCATTTTAAACTTGTACAAATCTGCAACAAATGAGAGTTTACCAGAATTGTTTTTAAATAAAACTACAAACATCAAAGTTAAAAATAAATGTATGGGAAGATCGGGTGTAAACAAGATCAGGCTATTTTGTTAGATTAATATAAGAAAAAGCATCGTTAAATTACAACTATTCTTGTGAGCTGACGCTATAACAATTTAGATTAGATAGATAGTACTTTATTTATTCCTTTAGGAGAGTTCCTTCAGGAAAATTAAAATTTTCAGCACAATCCCATTTAAAATCAGACAAACATTACAGGGAGACATAACAGGAATGAACCTGACCATGAAGGTTGTTTGTTACTTTTGACCCACTTCTGCAAAACTGGTTTCTGCATGAATGCTCGGTTTTCTTTTGTAAAGACGGATTTGTTTGTGTACATAAATAAAGTGTGTAAGTAAGTCTGCTGATTTTGGCCTTACAGGCTCAAACACATTCAGCGACACATTTCAAAACTACAGTAGCTCTCAAGAGATTTTAATACTGAAATAACTGACCACTATTCCAATATGACCAAAGCTGCTCCAAATTGTAAAAAATGAACAGAACCCGTACACTAGTGTTGGACAATTTTAGAAATGGACCTTACCTAATGATGCTGACAATGAATTAGAAAAGCATCTGTAATACAAGCCCAAATACATTTAAATAATGGCCAAGACTGCAGATTGGATGCCAGTTTATTGTGTACACTGTCTGTTGAGACCCATTTTGAGAGATTAGTAATGATTCAGAACAAGATTACTGATTAACTAAATACGAAGCAACAGGGACTTCAGTGAAACAAGTTGATCCAGGCACCAACCTGATCAAAAGGGAAACAAATGAGAGTACTGCATGAGTAAATAATGACTTAAAGATGGACACATTGAAATGAACAAGACGAACCAGACAAAGCTGTTGACATAACTGCAAGAACATAAAGTTCAAGACCAAAAGGCAAAATAAATGGCTCCAGAGCATCATATAAGTCTCAATTGCACCCTTGAGAAAAAAGGTCAGCCCTGGTCAGTAAACAAAGCCCATACATCCCATCAGACTCATTCCTTTCCGCCCCACTGACTTCCTGAGTTACTGTAATAACCAGGGGTCGTGACGCCTTCCACCACAGAATGACCATGTACAGTCATACTTGTGCATCTTCCATTCTGCTCCAACATAAACCAGTAGTGTTGGCTCAACCGTCCCATTGACAAAACATATTAATAGCACAGCAGCAACAATGTCGATACCACTGTGCTCACATCAAATCAATCAAACTGCTCTTCCATGTCGTACTATGGATACTTTTAGATTGCTCGGTTTGTGGCTTTCATGAACAAATCCCCAAAAAGCCTGCCGTGCCTCCCAATCAGCACTTTTACCCCCCAGCACTTGAGACACCTTTGTCCCATGACTTAGCAACTGTCAGATTAGAGTTTCATGCAGGAGGGAGTGGCCAGCCAAGATATTTAGTTGAAATTCATGAGCGTTTCATAGACCTCCCCTTCGCACAATTGATGTGGGAAAGGTGGGGCAAGAAGAAAATCAGGGAAGAAACAACAAAGAAAACATTTTTGGCATACGTGAACATTTTTACAGTGAGGTAAGTAGGATTTTCTGGGGCACACACTGAACTATTAAATGATGACTATACTGGAAAATAACTGCACTCCATGACAGCTCAACAGCCGGTTCCACATTACATTCCCCCAAAACTAAGACCACTTGAACTGCAAGCTGGCAAATGCCAACCAGACCGAGCCCAGTTTCCACCATTCAGTACATTTAAACGTCGTCATTTTTGTTCCTTCGAAGAATGCAAAAGTAACTCCTTCATACCGAATCATTTTTTCCTAGTCAATAGGTCAATCAATCAAACCACATGAAAATAAACTCAAAATACTTTCACCAGCAACGATAAAGATTGTTATGAACGTGTGTGTGCGTGCGTTTGTTTTCTTAGTCAAACCGGTAAAAAAACAAAGGTCTCGTTCTCAGCACCTGAGTGTGTCTGACAGAATTAATTAAACAGAGTGACCCCTCTTCTCAGTCACTCACAATCATTGTCTCGGTGGGCAGTGAGCGAGACCTTACACACAGGAAGCATGACAGAGAGCCTCACTCCTCATTAGTGAGCAGTTCCACAAAATAAAAATTGGGAGGAAAAAATGTGAATATTTGGGAATATTTCAACTTCAAATCAGATGTGCAATATGAGCCCATCGACAACGTCCGACCTACTTTTTCCAACTGGGAAAAAAATGTATTCTTAGATGTTTAATATTTATTCAAGTTAAGTTTTTGCTTAAAGAGATGAGTCAATTTTATCTTGGTTTTAAAATTCCAAATACTCTTTTCGCTTCCAATGTTAAGTTTATATCCTTTGAAATGGTTACTTTCAGTATTCTATATAGTTAGTCTTAACTAACAAATTTTATGGGGGAATCACTGAAATTGATGTTAAAATCTCGTCTAGTCTCATTCACCAAACATCGTGTGTTGTCTTGTAAGAGTATCTTCCCACCCCGATTTAGGGTACGGACTTCAGTGATGTAATTTTTTTTTTAATTGTTTATTTGTTTTATTTTAAATTCTTATTATTTGATTATATTTATTGTTTCTTTTTTAATTTGCAGCACTCTGGAGACAGTTTTGTTGTTAATAGTGCTATATAAATAAAGGGAACTGGATGCTTAAGACACTAAGGCCATTTTTACTCTCGTCTCTATGGGGTTTTTCTTCTGTGAATTTGGTTATACAGTTCTACCTTGATTTAAAAAAAATAAAATAAAATTGCAGGAAAACCATTTTCCCCATAAGAAATTATGATTTTAAATCTAAATCTGTTCCAGACACCCAACAACATTAAACCAAAAACATTTGTATTAAGAATTATAGTTTTAAATGCAGAAAACCACAATAAAAACATTTTTATGACAAATGGAAAGGATAAGTGGACATTTGACATGACTTTGGACGAGAGTGCCATGCAGACGCCACTTTCGTAATTTGTAACGACTTTCATTCATTCAATCTTTATCAAAGTGCTGGCACGTGCAACTTAATCTTGCCTTATGCTGGTTTATTTTGCAGTTGTACAAACAAAACAGTTTTAAAAAGCGGAGAGACCGTGGTACCAGTGCTGCTCAGTCAGCGTTAGCTCCCTAAACGCTGCTTTGCTTACCATTAACCCGATATAAGAAACATTGTTACAGGGCAAACAGACTAGTTGGTTACGCGTAATGTTTAATCTTACAATCACAGAGACAGTAAATAAAAACAGTTGTTGAAAACCTAAATCATATGAAAATAGGGAGGTACAAATGTAGTGTTTTGTTTTGGTTTGCTTTCACAAAAAACTGAGCTAATGCAGATACTGCCTAAACACCCTGTGACCAAAGCCCAGAAACCCACCTTTTAAAAAACTGTAACGGCATAAAATTAAACTGAACTGTACTGGTCAGTGGATACATACAACTACAGTAAACAGACTTCATTAAACCTAAATATTTGAAAATACTTAATCCATTACTTAAAACTAAATTCCAGGATAGGCTGACTTTTCAGACAAGTACAAATGAAAGCTGTTGCATAAAATTAAAATTGTATATGTTAAATGAAAACAAAGCTAATCGTTTACAGAGTCGTAGAACAAATTCAAGGCGTACAGCTGATTACTCCACTGAATACACAACCCACCGGGTACTTAACAGCACACAACGCAGCAGCAACTGAATTCACTGAAGACACAAACAGTGACGACCATTGCGTAGAAATAGTGTCCTAACACTGTGAAAGAATGCAGATGTGGATCAAGATGCACATTTATTTTTTCTGTCAGCAGGTTTTTGAAACACAGCAGACACAGCTAGGCTAGAGTTTATCGCGTACATCCGCCTCCACCCTTAGGAATTATTGTTTTGGACTTCAGTCTTTTCAACGGCAACCTTTGTCTGGTCCACTCCCTTTCAATATGTAAAGACGACAAACATTATCATCCGGTCTTGACAAAAATGTGATCAGACCTAATTCAACTGACATGTCATGTCCAAGTTGGAGTCAGAAACAAGTCTCATGATGAAGCACGCTTTCTAAGTCCAGCGTCAGCAGTGGTGGTGTTGTGCAATATATTAACCACTTTAGCACATCCAGACCTTCCAGGTGTGAGGCTCACATACAAAAATGTAAATATATATTTACATTAATGTAAATATATATTTACATTTTTGTGTGAAATAATCAATCGAAATTTACCTATGGAGCCCTGAATCACAAGTGCCTCAAATGGCTTTGCAAACTCACAACAACATCCCCTGATCTAAACACACATCTGGGCATGGAAAAACTCCAAACACCAGCTGGGGGAAAAGAAGAAACCTTGACAAAGGACTGCAAATGTGGGTTTAATTATCAAATGAATAGATAATGTGGGAGTCTAGTCCATCGGGAAGTTAACAGATTCATAAGGGGATTTTTTCCTCCTCGGTTCAGATAAGTGAACTATACAACAAAAACAAGAAGTACCTATAAAGAAGTATAGAAGTCTACTTTTAATGAAACTAATATAAAAAAGGAATCTAGGAGGCGTAGAAAAGACTTATTCAGGTCACTTATCTCAAACCAGGCATTACCTCATGTTTTATGCCATGAAGCACAAAGCAAGGCATGGCCAGAGTCCATCCTATCTTTTAACCAACGTGGTTTCAGTTAGTGCAGACATTTCCTGGTATTGTTGGGCTCTATTCAAGCCATACAGGTGTGCATAAAGGAAAGGATGTGCCTCTGGAAGTTAAAATAAACAAAAAAAAAACAAGGGGAAGAGGAAGACATCCAGGGGGGAAGGAGAAAGAAGAGAATGGTCTATAGCGGTGATGCACAAAGTGGGGCCCGCGGGCCAAATTCGGCCCGTCGTGTCATTTCAATTGGCCTGCCAAAGAGTGGCTACGAAATTCAATACATAAATCATACTGACCTCTTTCAAGCAGACATGTCTGCAAGGCTACACTGAACAAAAATCAGAAGATTTTACTTTAAAAACGTGTCAGCTCCAGTGCTGTACGCTTAACTTTTTCACTAATAGCACCGGTGCTACAAAATGGAAAAAAATGAGCAGTACAGAATTTATGGCAATATTAAATGTCTTAAATATCAACATTTCTTTATCAACACAAACAAAGTACTGGTGTGCACTCACACATATAAACATAAGGGCTACTGTAACGCTCAATTAAACACAGAACATCCCTAAACTGGGCTAACACCAGCATAGGGCTGGGCCATAAGGACCTAAACTCATATCCCGATATAGTATGGCCCATAAACTAACCCATAAAAGGAAATATTGTTGACGTAACTAAATATCTTCACATGCCTTGATTTTAAAGTAGGTTTTGCATAGTAGGTTCCCAACTTAAGAGGTGTTATAAGAAAAAAGAAAAAGCCGTGAAAATTATAACAAAAGCCAAATATAATCTAAAAAAAAAAAAAAACAATTGGCGATGCTCAATTATTCAGCTAACAAAAAAAAAATTAAAAAAAATGGAAAAGTGCCCCGGTTTAAGAGGACATGTTTAAACGTCAGCAGTAAAATGTGAATAATTGACTTGAATAGGGCTGCAACAACTATTCGATTAAATCAATTATGAAAATAGTTGGAAATTAATTTAGTCATCGATTCGTTGGATGTATGCAGCGCGGAGGTTTTTTTTTTCCCTTCCCCAAAACCTTTATTTATAAACTGCAACATTTACAAACAACTGAAAAAAAATTATCAAAATATGTTCAAAAACAGTACAAAACAGCGCCAGGCTGGCGCTGAGTCCACGCCTCATGAGGTGGCAGTGGGCATGTGTCATGCGCAGCTCACGTGACCACACCGTACCCTTTGTTTGGAAACATTCGAAAAATGGCGGAGGGAAACAGTAAGGATAGTTCAGCGGAGAAACATCTCGAGGTTATAAAAGTGTACGACCTAAGTCGTCAAAAGTGTCGGAACACTTTACTTTAAAGATTTCAAAGACGACATTTCCTGCAAAACGAGCAGCATGGACGTCGCATGGCAGAGAAGGACAACATTGCTTCGGCAGCACCTGAAGAGGGGCCATGGATGAAGAAAAGAACTCATGGTACGTAACTTTTTTAAGTCCATAGTACGAGTATATTGATCAGTTCTGTCCGTCTGTTTGTTTTTAATCTTTTGATAACAAGGGCTTTTTTTTTAAGGCAGCGCAGCACCAACTGTTGTGTATTAACTTTCAGAGTGTTAGGAACTTTTTGGATAGTGCGGTGACTTCATTTTCTGTGTTGTCTGTGAGTCGCAACAGGCATTCATAAGTTTAGGTTTTTGTGAGTAACATTAACGTTTTGTCTTTGTTGCAACGCGGGGCTGATAATTTGTCTCCGGCACATTTGACTCCGTTTTGAGAAAGAAAACACACGTTTAACAATTTGGAAATAAACGTGACAGAAGTCTCTCAGGTTGGTTTCATAATGGATCAATGTAGCCGGGCCCAATAAAGCTATATAAATCTATTTTGACTTGAGTGACGCTTTAGTATAACTAAACGTTATGAAGGTGCTGGAATATTTCATGCTAGTATTTAGAGGTAGCCTAAAGTGAATCCTTTATTATTCAGAAGAGAAACGTGTACTAAATCTGATCTAGTTTTGATCTGATGAGTTACAGCTCTGTGTTATTGGTGTATTCTGCAACTCCAAAGTCCATTTATTTAATTTAGCTGTTTTTTAATGTTGTGGCGTATTTGTCAGAAATGATTAAATAAATCAACTGGGTGTGTATTGAGTTACATGTAAATTATGCTACTATGTACGTTCATAATATGGTTTCTCTCATTGCAGAAAGAAACAAGCCAGCATTAGCGACTTGGTACAAAGGAAGGTGTGCACACCACGGCAAGCAGCTGCACTGACTGATGCTACCTGAATATGTTGCTAACTGACATGAGGCCACTATCAATGGTGGAGGATGAAGGTTTTAGACAAATGATTCACGTCCTCAAACCCGGTTACACTCTTCCCTCAAGGAACCATTTTACCAAACTGATGGAGAGGAAGTACGAGCGGACATTCCATGCTGTGCAGACTGACATAAAAGCCACCCAGAGTAAAGTTGCTCTCACTACTGGTGTGTGGACAAGTGTTGCCTACCTTGGCAATACATGCCACTAAATTGGAGACGAATGGAACATGAAGTCAATCTGCCTTAGGACCATGGCACTAGAGGAAAGACATTTAGCATCCAACATTGCAGAATGGTTGGAATAGTTAATAGCCAAGTTTGAAATTCCCCTAAGCAAAATTATTCCTATCGTACAGGACAATGGTGCACTTTAAAAAAAATAATACAATTTTTGTGACACTTGCCTTGTTTTATTTGGCAAGTGGAAAGGACATGGTGCCAGCATGCTGTTTTTTAAACAAAGTATTGGAAAGGATAGAATTGTAGTTTGTCTCTTTTAACCGATTATTAATCGAAGTAATAATCGACAGATTAATCGATTATCAAATTAATCGTTAGTTGCAGCCCTAGACATGAAAAAACATAATAAGACATACACAAAGATATCCAACAGGAACACGAACCTGCCAACTGCTTCATGATGCTTTACCAAAATGTACTTGAATTAGTTAGTAGCTCTCAGCATAGGTGATTAATCATTTGGTTAGTTTCGATTTATTTCAAACATGCTATACAGATGGATGAAAATTTCTACTGTAGTTTTATCAAACTTAGATGGATTTATTTTAGGAGCAAAATGCGATGAAGGGTTGAAATTCCTTTTCGCAGATGTGCGACAGTTTTTTGTTTGTTTTTAAAGTCAGTCTATTTTTAGGCGCATTTGCGAGTAAATTTGCCGCACCGTACAAATTTACCGTAAACTCATCAGTGGTACCATTTTTTCATTTACAGTAATGCACTGTAAAATTAGGGAATGTACATTTTACTGTAAAAAAAAAAAAGCAACTCAGTCAACAGAATTTTGAAGTAAAAATAACACTGGTACGGTTTTTAATTCATAGCAATGCACTGTAAAAACAGGGAATGTAGATTAAACGGTAAAGAAAAAAAACGGCAGCTGAGTCACCAAAATTTTAACGTTAAAAGGGTGGTACTGTTTCTCACATCTGCGGTGCCCTCCAAGGTTTCTCATTGTCCCATTGGGTTGAGTTTTTCCTTGCCCTGATGTGGGATCTGAGCAGAGGATGTCATTGTGGCTTGTGCAGCCGTTTGACACACTTGTGGTTTAGGGCTATATAAATAAACATTGATTGATTGATTAATTAATTAATTTGCAGTAATTGGGTGTAAAACTACCATAATTTTTTGGATACAATACTGGTGTCTGAGCTGGTAAAATAGAATATACATTTTTACATTTTAGTTATGTTTGAATTTGAGACCCGAGCTCTATGGAAAACAATCTTGGTCGCCATCTTTCACTAACTCCTATAATAAAAGTCTAAACGTTTCGAAATCCTGCATCCTCCATATGTCTGAACTGTCTGGGTAAAATTTGAAAGCAATCAGATAAAATCAAATGTCTAGGAGCAACATGTCACAGAACACCTGGAAATTTCAAAAATCTGCAGAAAGTTACCTTTTTGAATGTTTTGAGGTTAAAAATGTACATAAAAAGATGCAGGGTTGCACGTTAACCGAATTAGAAAAGATATGGCCGTGTGAGGCCATATACTGGTGGTGCTGTTGGAAGGTAAAAAACATTGTTTGGCCCACGGACTATTGGCACAATTAGGCCCTCGGACACAACATGTCTGGGCACCATTGGTCTATAGCCCGAGACAAGGAATTGCAAGAAATAAAATAGCAGAAAACAAAAATGTAGAACCTCTATCTAGAGGTGGGAAACTTTGGGCACCTAGCGATTAGATTCAGGAGCGACAATTCAATTAAAAATCGATTGACGCATCCTTACTTTATGTATATTGATGCGGTTTTACATGTCTTTGTTTCACGCAAACGTTTATCACTTGCAATATTTAAAAAAAAAAGTTCATTTGTAATACTTTGTGATACTCCTCTCTGAGCTGCTACCTTACCGTGGTAGAGGAGTTTGCATGTCCCAATGATCCTAGGAGCTATGTTGTCTGGGGGCTTTTATGCCCCCTGGTAGGGTCTCCCAAGACAAACAGGTCCTAGGTGAGTGATCAAACAAAGAGCAGCTCAAAGACTTCTATGGAATTACAACAAAATGAACACAGATTTCCCTTGCCCGGACGCGGGTCACCGGGGCCCCGCTCTGGAGCTAGGCCCGGAGTTTGGGCACGATGGCGAGCGCCTGGTGGCCGGGCCTGTCCCCATGGGGCCCGGCCGGGCACAGCCCGAAGAGGCAACGTGGGTCATCCCTCCAATGGGCTCACCACTCATGGGAGGGGCCATAAAGGTCGGGTGCATTGTGAGCTGGGCGGCAGGGCACTTGGCGGTCCGATCCTCGGCTACAGAAGCTAGCTCTTGGGACGTGGAACGTCGCCTCACTGGGGGGGGAAGGAGCCTGAGCTAGTCCGCGAGGTAGAGAAGTTCCGGCTGGACGCACAGCAAAGCCTCTGGAACCAGTTCTCTCGAGAGGGACTGGACCCTCTTCCACTCTGGCGTTGCAGGCAGTGAGAGGCAACGGGCTGGGGTGGCAATTCTCGTTGCCCCCCGGTTCAAAGCCTGCACGTTTGAGTTCAACCCAGTGGACGAGAGGGTAGCTTCCCTTCGCCTTCGGGTGGGGGGATGGGTCCTGACTGTTGTTTGTGCTTACGCACCAAACAGCAGTTCAGAATACCCACCCTTTTTGGGTACACTCGAGGGAGTACTGGAAAGTGCTCCCCCGGGTGATTCCCTTGTCCTACTGGGGGACTTCAGCGCTGATGTTGGCAACGACAGTGAAACCTGGAGAGGCGTGATTGGGAAGAATGGTCGCCCGGATCTAAACCCGAGTGGTGTTTTGTTATTGGACTTTTGTGCTCGTCACGGATTGTCCATAACAAACACCATGTTCAAACATAAGGGTGTCCATATGTGCACTTGGCACCAGGACACCCTAGGCCGCAGTTCCATGATCGACTTTGTAGTTGTGTCAACGGATTTGCGGCCTCATGTTCTGGACACTCGGGTGAAGAGAGGGGCGGAGCTTTCTACCGATCACCACCTGGTGGTGAGTTGGCTGCGATGGTGGGGGAGGATGCCGGACGGACCTGGCAGGCCCAAGCGCATTGTGAGGGTCTGCTGGGAACGTCTGGCAGAGTCTCCTGTCAGACAAAGTTTCAATTCCCACCTCCGGAAGAACTTTGAACATGTCACGAGGGAGGTGCTGGACATCGAGGCCGAGTGGACCATGTTCTGCACCTCTATTGTCGAGGCGGCAGGTCGGAGCTGTGGCCGCAAGGTAGTTGGTGCCTGTCGGGGCGGAAATCCTAAAACCCCTTGGTGGACGCCAGCGGTGAGGGATGCTGTCAAGCTGAAGAAGGAGTCCTATCGGGTTCTTTTGGCTCATAGGACTCCGGAGGCAGTGGACGGGTACCGACGGGCCAAGCGGTGTGCAGCTTTAGCGGTCGCGGAGGCAAAAACTCGGACATGGGAAGAGTTCGGGGAAGCCATGGAAAACAACTTCCGGACGGCTTCGAAGCGATTCTGGACCACCGTACGCCGCCTCAGGAAGGGGAAGCAGTGCACTATCAACACCGTGTATGGTGCGGATGGTGTTCTGCTGACTTCGACTGCGGATGTTGTGGATCGGTGGAGGGAATACTTCGAAGACCTCCTCAATCCCACCAACACGTCTTCCTTTGAGGAAGCGGTGCCTGGGGATTCTGTGGTGGGCTCTCCTATTTCCGGGGCTGAGGTTGCTGAGGTAGTTAAAAAGCTCCTCGGCAGCAAGGCCCCGGGGGTGGATGAGATTCGCCCGGAGTTCCTTAAAGCTCTGGATGCTGTGGGGCTGTCTTGGTTGACAAGACTCTGCAGCATCGCGTGGACATCGGGGGCGGTACCCCCTCTCTTTAAGAAGGGGGACCGGAGGGTGTGTTCCAACTATCGTGGGATCACACTCCTCAGCCTTCCCGGTAAGGTTTATTCAGGTGTACTGGAGAGGAGGCTTCGCCGGATAGTCGAACCTCGGATTCAGGAGGAACAGTGTGGTTTTCGTCCTGGTCGTCGAACTGTGGACCAGCTCTATACTCTCGGCAGGGTTCTTGAGGGTGCATGGGAGTTTGCCCAACCAGTCTACATGTGCTTTGTGGACTTTGTGTCCCTCGGGAAGTCCTGTGGGGAGTGCTCAGAGAGTATGAGGTACCCGACTGTCTTATTGTGGCAGTCCGCTCCCTGTATGACCAGTGTCAGAGCTTGGTCCGCATTGCTGGCAGTAAGTCGGACACGTTTCCAGTGAGGGTTGGACTCCGCCAAGGCTGTCCTTTGTCACCGATTCTGTTCATAACTTTTATGGACAGAATTTCTAGGCACAGCCAAGGCGTTGAGGGGATCCGGTTTGGTGGCCACGGGATTAGGTCTTTGCTTTTTGCAGATGATGTAGTCCTGATGGATTCATCTGGCCAGGATCTTCAGCTCTCACTGGATCGGTTCGCAGCAAAGTGTGAAGCGACCGGAATGAGAATCAGCACCTCCAAGTCCGAGTCCATGGTTCTCGCCCGGAAAAGGGTGGAGTGCCATCTCCAGGTTGGGGAGGAGACCCTGTCCCAAGTGGAGGAGTTCAAGTACCTAGGAGTCTTGTTCACGAGTGGGGGAAGAGTGGATCGTGAGATCGACAGGCGGATCGGTGCGGCGTCTTCAGTAATGCGGACGTTGTATCGATCTGTTGTGGTGAAGAAAGAGCTGAGCCAGAAGGCAAAGCTCTCAATTTACCGGTCGATCTACGTTCCCATCCTCACCTATGGTCATGAGCTTTGGTTCATGACCGAAAGGATAAGATCACGGGTACAAGCGGCCGGAATGAGTTTCCTCCGCCGGGTGGCGGGGCTCTCCCTTAGAGACAGGGTGAGAAGCTCTGCCATCCGGGAGGAGCTCAACATAAAGCCGCTGCTCCTTCACATCGAGAGGAGCCAGATGAGGTGGTTCGGGCATCTGGTCAGGATGCCACCCGAACGCCTCCCTAGGGAGGTGTTTAGGGCACGTCCAGCTGGTAGGAGGCCACGGGGAAGACCCAGGTCACGTTGGGAAGACTATGTCTCCCGGCTGGCCTGGGAACGCCTTGGGATCCCCCGGGAAGAGCTAGACGAAGTGGCTGGAGAGAGGGAAGTCTGGGCTTCCCTGCTTAGGCTGCTGCCCCCGCGACCCGACCTCGGATAAGCCGAAGATGATGGATGGATGGATGGCATTTGTAATAAGAAACAGTTCAATTAAAATGGGAACATAAGTGCCAGATAATAAAGGAGATGGTCGGATCTCTCAGCGAGGTGACTCGGTACAGTCAGCCAAATTTTAGCAACGGTGCACATTACATTATTTACAATTAATAAATAGATTATCAATGTTTACTAATCCATTTTATAATCGCCACGTCCGAATTGCACTAAATATAATAATGGATTATTTCCCCCACCTCTCCCTCCCGGAAACAAGCGGCACCCTCTCTTCAAGCCCAGTTTTCAATAGTACACCTATTCATGTCAACTTCAACACACTTCTGTTTCAATGCCAGTGTTGTATTGAGCTGAATAATGTTTCCTGTAGGAGTTGTGCTATAACATAGTGCTTTATGGATTTATTTTAACTTCCTAAGGCTGGAGTGAGCTGAAATGTGGGCTAAAACAAGTTTATATTTCAAATCAGAGACAAATGCACGGTACCAAATAATCATTAGCTGTAACATAGGTATGACTGACAACGCCCATTGTCTATAATCTTGTCGCCAATCAACAGCAGTTATGGTTTGTCAGACTGGGACAAACAATGTGTTCAATACAGATTTGGTTCAACATGGGATGTTTCCAATCAGCAATTTTGGGACGACAGAGTACACAGTCGTTCCCAAATCTCCCACTTACTCCTACTTTCTACAAACAAGGAAATATCGAGGAAAGTCAGTCGAGCAAGCACCCTGGTATCTGCAGACAGTCTGTCTAAAAATATCAAAACTCATATTGTGAATTTCTGAATTTCATTTTGCCCAAACTCTACAGGGCCTTCAGTTTGGGAATGTCTAACACACAATATATGGAAAACAAGTGCTTGCTTCCAGATATTCCATTGAACAATACATTAAAGAGTTTTTCCTGACTGCTGTATCAACTTCATACACCCAAGACTAACTAAAAAAAACACTTGCAAGTCGTCAAAACTGCTGTATGGAAAGACGTGGGTAATGAAACTTCAACAGGAGGGTGCAGACTGCTCAACACATATTTGCATAACTCAGCTACTGCACTGGTTTCTTTTTTACTTTAGACCGCTTGCCAACTCTTGCACGTCCAAAAATGCATTAATGTGCTGAGCTCACACTGGTTTTAAGAGCATGTTGGCAGACATCAGCTGAAAATGCGTGTGTTTCTGATTACCACCAATGCAAGCAACAAAAAGGTGCCACTCACCACCTCCTCCATGAGACTACCAAACACAATTAAACAAAAAAGGCATGGACTAAGATGTGAGTACTTCCACGACACGTCTGACTTCAAAATCCAGAATGCAGCCCAGCTTGTAAACATTTTGTGTGTGTTTGTATGCCTAAGTGCAAACACCATGATGTCGCATCCAACAGAGCAAATACACATTACACTGACAAAGCACAGTTGTTTTGAAGGTGCATGTAGGCAAGGCAGAAAATTGCTAATTGAGGCAACCAGCGAATTATCGGATGCCGAAAACAGGCCAGGCCTTTTGTACCTGCTGTAAGGTAACAACGTTAGTAAAATTCTTAAAAACCATGGGAAACTACTGTTTCTTAGCTGACTAAAGCCTGTCAAAAACCAGTGAGCTAATCACAAGTCAAAGAGGTTATTTTCTCTGAAATTATAATTTGTATACTTACTTAAAACTCAATGGGAAAAAAATTAGCTGGTTAACCCTGCCTACACACATATTTCAATTGCCTCTCCTTACAGTCTGCTCTGAACTTGAACAAACGTTCACTTATGGTGATAACACCAAGTGCACCCGAGGCATTTCCATGTTACCCAAATCTTCCTTTTCCACAGTACATAGTGTCCCAAGAGAAAGGGAGATAAAAAGAAACTATTTTAATGTAGATACACAAGGAGACGTGCAGGTAAGGCTTGGCGATATTGGCTTTTATTAATATCTCAGTATTTTTATGCCATATCGCGATATATGATATATATCTCAATATTTTGCCTTAGCCTTGAATGAACACCTGATGCAAATAATCACAGCAGTAGCGTGATTCTGTGTCTACATTAAAACAGTATTCTTCATACTGCATTAATATATACTCATTTTAAACTTTCATGCAGAGAAGGAAATCACAACTAAGTCAATTGACCAAAACTGTATTTATTAAATACTCTTCATTCTCTAGCGGTTGACTTTTAAATGTTGCTACATATTAGCAGTAATGCTACTTTTGGTAGCAACGCTTTAGCGCCACACTTGACAAATTACGGTTGTCTGTTCGACATATTCCCACTTGAAGCCAAACCACCGCCAGATGATGGACTCCCTGCTGTTTTTTGGGGGCATTAATTGTTCTTCCTCCATTTGTGATCAGTTTCGCACCTTCTCTCTCTTGTAATGTCACTCGCAACGCTCCGCTTGCACAACCTGTCTCAGCTAACGTTAGCCATGTGAAGTGAATTATATTTCTATAGCGCTTTTCTCAAGTGACTCAAAGCGCTTTACATAGTGAAACCCAATATCTAAGTTACATTGAAACCAGTGTGGGTGGCACTGGGAGCAGGTGGGTAAAGTGTCTTGCCCAAGGACACAACGGCAGTGACTAGGATGTCGGAAGCGGGAATCGAACCTGCAACCCTCAAGTTGCTGGCACGGCCGCTCTACCAACCGAGCTATGCCGCTACCTCTCTGCTCGGCGAGAGCGTATGACGCTACACACGCGACAGTATGTGACGTATGTAAGAAGTTGGGCTTGTTTTACTTCTCTGTGAGAAGGAGAAACAAGAAGGAGTGAGAAACACATGCAGTTTAATACACGCAGCTAAAAGTAACTGCGTGAGAACGTATACTCGAATATTACGATAAAGTCATTTTCTATATCGCACAGAGACAAACCCGCGATATATCTTTTATATCGATATATCGCCCAGCCCTATGTGCAGGAATACCACGGCTCAAATTTAGTTTTTTTTTTTACCATATTCTGGTTTAATCCTAATAAAGAGACATTCATAATTGCATTGTTAAAACAATAATAAACATTTGCTTAATAGTATTGTTCCACAACATGATTGTATCAATTGCTATGCTGCCACCCTGGATGGGCATCACATACAAGTTGGGTGATGAGTTGAGTTTGAGTATATTGGGAACCTGCATGCATACAAAATGATACTTCAGTATTTCCAGTTTCTCTGTTCCACATGTTCAAAAAGAAGTAGGAAGAAGCAGAGCTTATTTAGTCCTACCCCTTTTCCTTTTGTTCCCTTCCACTTAATTTATTCACAATATACTCCATAAGTAAAAAGATTACAAATAAATAATTGGTGAAGTAAGTTATATTTCATATGGTGAGATGAGTAAAATTAGCTACAAAAGGAATGGATGGATGAGATAAATTCAGAAAATGTATCATGGTTCTTCTTCTTTGTAAACACTAAGTTTGAATAGTTTCTTGAAGTGGATCATACAAGTACATTTTTGATTTCTTTGCTTAATCCATTCCCTAATTTAATTCCACATACTGATATACTGAAGGTCTTAAGTGTTGTACGTGCGTACAAATGTTTTAAATTAAAAATTTTTCTAAGATTATATTTCTCCTCTTTCATTGACAAGAATTGATTGATTGATATATTTTTATTTAAAATATGCAAAAAAACAAGAGCAAGCCTGACCCAATACAGTGCTATAGCCTTAAGAGCCATTACAACAAAATGAAAACAATGGAGAATAAAAAACGAAAACAAATGAGCATTGGACATTTTTTCGAGAAGAAGTTTACACTTATATAATCCCACCCATTTCCTTTAAATCATATTTTTTTCTGAGCTACAACTACCTGTTCACTCCAAGTACAAACTTAATGAACTTGTATATACATAAATTATAAAATATATTCATACATATGCACACTACACACATACGTAGCCACACCATTACCACGAGTGATCATGGAAATGGTATCATGCTACAGCAGCAGCAGCACCATTGCCTTAATTGGCAACCCCAATTGTTGTATATTCTTGGGTAGCTGATTAAAGTTTGCTTTGTGTAGTATTTTAGCCGTTTGCAAATTCACTATGTTGTGGAATTTCAGTATTTTTGATTCAATAAATAAAGGGTTTATATGTTCTCTATATCCAACATTATGTATTATTCTAACTCAGCGGTAGGGAACTTATGGCTCTCGAGCCAGATGTGGCTCTTTTGATGACTGCATCTGGCTCTCAGATAAATCTTAACTGACATTGCTTAACACGATAAGTAATGACTAATTCCGCTGGTAATCACAGTGTTAAACATAATGTTCAAAATATAAAACATTCTCATGCATTTTAATCCATCCATCCGTTTTTCTACCGCACCTGTTCAAGAAGACCTAATGAAATTAGATTTTTTTTTTTTTTTGAAACGGGGATAGCAGGTCCATTAAATGTGTCATACTAGATCATTTCGCGATATTGCCATGTTTTTGCTGAAAAGATTTAGTAGAGAACATCCACGATAAAGGTCTCAATTGGAGAAAAGCCCTGCCTCTACCGGAAGTCGCAGACGATGACATCACATGTTGATGGCTCCTCATATATTCACATTAAATTTTAATGGGAGCCTCCAACAAAAACAGCTATTCAGACCGAGAAAACGACAATTTACCCATTAATTTGAGTGACGATGAAAGATTTGTGTTTGAGGATATTGATAGCGACAGACTAGAAAAAAAAAAAAAAGATTGCAATCGCGTTGCATTGAGACTGATTCATATGTTTTTAGAGACATTTACTAGGGTAATTCTGGGAAATACCTTATATTTCTATTGTGTTGCTAGTGTTTTAGTGAGTTTAACAGAACCTGATAGTCGGAAGTGTACGTCCACGACCGGGTGTTGACGCGCAGTGTCTTGGGGAAGTCGACGGCAGCTATACGGGAGGCACACGCTCAGCTGATATCCGGTAAGAGGCCACTTTTTAACAATTTTTTCACCGAAACCTGCTGGTTGACATTCGGTCGGGATCCATGTCCGCTGTGATCCATACTAAAGTTTCACCTCCGTGAATTTTAAACAAGGAATCACCATGTGTTTGTGTGGCTAAAGCTTCCCAACTCAGTCTTTCTAGTTTGACTTCTCCAATATTAAATTGAACAAATTGCAAAAGATTCAGCAACACAGATGTCCAAAACACTGTGTAATCATGCCGTTAAAGCAGACGACTTTTAGCTGTGTGTGTGCGCAGCGCTCATATTCATAACAGCCCGTGACGACACGCGTACACGTTATCATTACGCGACGTTTTCAAGAAAAAAGTCCCGGGAAATTTAAAATTGCAATTTAGTAAACTAAAAAGGCCATATTGGCATGTGTTGCAATGTTAATATTTCATCATTGATATATAAACTATCAGACTGCGTGGTGGGTAGTAGTGGGTTTCAGTAGGCCTTTAATGGTAAGAAGAATTTATTCATTTTTGATTATCTTCAGAACAACAATGTTGTTAAAAAGAACAATATAATTATTATAATCTAAAAATGTTAGTCTTACTTAAAAATGCACGCATTTAGTTGTATTCAGTGTTGATAAATATTTTATGGCTCTCAGAGAAATACATTTTAAAATCTTTGGCTTTCATGGCTCTCTCAGCCAAAAAGGTTCCCAATCCCTGTTTTAACTGATCTTTTTTGTAACACCTTTAATGAATAAAGTGTACTTTTGTAGTTATTTCCCCATATTTCTACAGGATAAATTAGAATGAAAGGTAAAAAAAAAAAAAAAAAGTGCACAAACATGGAGGTGCCATGCTGGTGAGCCTGGAGCAGTGACGTCACACTGGCAGACAGCCTGACCACACAGGCGAAGACCGTATCCGCCCCAAGTTGAACCATTAAATAAATAACAGATATTAAGTCAATATTCTACCAGACATTGTTTACTTTATACACAAGGAGCCTATATTTAGTTTCCTTTTATAATTTCCAACGCAGTTTTGCTTAAACTATCCGGGGGCCTCATTCAGCCGAATCACTTCCTGTCTCTGCCCTTGTGGCTTTTAGCCCGCGCCAGCTGCCACCTTGTATATTACGACACGTGTACATTAAACATGACACTTCCATATTTGTAGTCAAAAGTTGGAGGGGAGGCGGAGTGAAATAAAGTTATTACTAGCAAAAAATAATAATAATGTTGCACGAGGCGTCACGATGAACTAGCACGCCACCACTTCCTGGTTCCCTTCCGGTCGCGACGGGCATCTTGTATGAATCATTGAGGCGCAAGGAGCGAGTTGAAGTTACCTGCTTGAAGAGTGCAGGACGCCGTCGGAATGGTGGCTCGGTCAGTGTCGAGTTCAACTTTCTTTCTTTCTCCAGTCGACCGCCGGGAGTTGAAGCTGCACTACAGGCGTTGCTTTCCTCCCACTCTTTCTCTGCGTCTTTCTGTCGGGTTTTTTTTCCTATCCTGTCTTCCTTGCGCCCTCCCCTTCTTCCACTCGCTGCTCACTGGTTCGCGCAACTTAACTTCGGCACACGCTAGCCTACTGGGGCGCGGTCCAAGGCGAGAAGGGCACCGGCCATGTTGTATCCCCGCCCCCTTTGCGCGATGGCTTTCGCCTGTTGGCTACCGTCATTGCCGGGACCAATCACGTTCTATCAGAAACCTAATTGACAACAAGAGGGCGGGATGAACAGAGCAGGCAAAAAAAAAAAAAATGCTGAAGTTGAAAAAGCTGAGAGGAGGAGGAAGGGATTTGGATAAATGATGTATAATGGGAAAGGTATGTGCATACTACAGGATTGCTATGCCCATATAAGTCGCATTCTTTCTCAAGGATGCATCATCCAGGTCACGACCCATGTGTCAACAGTCTAGTCCAGTGGTTCTCAAATGGGGGTATGCGTACCCCTGAGGGTAATTGAAGGTATGCCAAGGGGTACGTGAGATTTTTTATAAATATTTTAAAAATAGCAACAATTAAAAAATCCTTTACAAATATATTTATTGAATAATACTTCAGTACTGGCTCGCCTGCACTGGCTTCCTGTGCACTTAAGATGTGACTTTAAGGTTTTACTACTTACGTATAAAATACTACACGGTCTAGCTCCAGCCCATCTTGCCGATTGTATTGTACCATATGTCCCGGCAAGAAATATGCATTCAAAGGACTCCGGCTTGTTAGTGATTCCCAGAGCCCAAAAAAAGTTTGCGGGCTATAGAGCGCTTTCCGTTCGGGCTCCAGTACTCTGGAATGCCCTCCCGGTAACAGTTTGAGACGCTACCTCAGTAGAAGAATTTAAGTCTCACCTTAAAACTCATTTGTATACTCTAGCCTTTAAATAGACTCCTTTTTAGACTAGTTGATCTGCTGTTTCTTTTCTTTTTCTCCTCTGTCCCACTGGAGGGGGTCCGGTCCGGTGTCCATGGATGAGGTGCTGGCTGTCCCGGCTCTGGGACCCAGGATGGACCGCTCGCCTGTGTATCGGCTGGGAAATCCCTGCGCTGCTGATCCACCTTCGCTTGGGGTGGTTTCCTGCTGGCTCCACTGTGGACGGGACTCTCTCTGCTGTGTTGGATCCACTATGGATTTAACTTTCACAGTATCATGTTAGACCCGCTCGACATCCATTGGTTTCAGTTCCCCTATGGGGGGTTGCCCACATATGCGGTCCTCTCCAAGGTTTCTCATAGTCATCATTGTCACCGACGTCCCACTGTGTGTGAGTCCCACTGGGTGTGAGTTTTCCTTGCCCTTATGTGGGCTCTACCGAGGATGTCGTTGTGGTTTGTGTTGTGGTTTATGCAGCCCTTTGAGACACTTGTGATTTAGGGCTATATAAATAATCATTGATTGATTGATTGATTGAAAATATGAATTTAAGTTCATACATTTTATTTCAAAAATCCTCGAAAAAATTGTTGCGGAGCAGTTAAATGAACACTTAGCGTCTAACAATCTATGTGAAACATTTCAATCCGGTTTCAGGGCAAATCACTCCAAGGAGACAGCCCTCGCAAAAATTACTAATGAGCTATTGCTAACGATGGATTCTGATGCGTCATCTATGTTGCTGCTCCTCGATCTTAGCGCTGCTTTCGATACCGTCAATCATAATATTTTACTAGAATGTATCAAAACACGAATTGGTATGTCAGACTTAGCCCTTGTCTTGGTTTAACTCTTATCTTACTGATAGGATGCAGTGTGTCTCCCATAACAATGTAACCTCGGACTACGTTAATGTAACGTGTGGAGTTCCCCAGGGTTCGGTCCTTGGCCCTGCACTCTTCAGCATCTACATGCTGCCGCTAGGTGACATCATACGCAAATACGGTGTTAGCTTTCACTGTTATGCTGATGACACCCAACTCTACATGCCCCTAAAGCTGACCAACACGCCGGATTGTAGTCAGCTGGAGGCGTGTCTTAATGAAATTAAACAATGGATGTCTGCTAACTTTTTGCAACTCAACGCCAAAAAAACGGAAATGCTGATTATCGGTCCTGCTAGACACCGACCTCTATTTAATAATACAACTCTAACATTTGACAACCAAACAATTAAATAAGGCGACACGGAAAAGAATCTGGGTATTATCTTCGACCCAACTCTCGCCTCTGAGTCACACATTAAAAGCGTTACTAAAACGGCCTTCTTTCATCTCCGTAATATCGCTAAAATTCGCTCCATTCTGTCCACTAAATACGCTGAGATCATTATCCATGCGTTTGTTACGTCTCGCCTCGATTACTGTAACGTATTATTTTCGGGTCTCTCCATGTCCAGCATTAAAAGATTACAGTTGGTACAAAATGCGGCTGCTAGACTTTTGACAAGAACAAGAAAGTTTGATCATATTACGCCTATATTGGCTCACCTGCACTGGCTTCCTGTGCACTTAAGATGTGACTTTAAGGTTTTACTACTTACGTATAAAATACTACACGGTCTAGCTCCAGCCTATCTTGCTGATTGTATTGTACCATATGTCCGGACGAGAAATCTGTGTTCAAAGGACTCCGGCTTATTAGTGATTCCCAGAGCCCCCAAAAAGTCTGCGGGCTATAGAGCGTTTTCCATTCGGGCTCCAGTACTCAGTTCGAAATGCTACCTCAGTAGAAGCATTTTGGTCTCATCTTAAAACTCATTTGTATACTCTAGCCTTTAAATAGACCCCCTTTTTAGACAAGTTGATCTGCTGTTTCTTTTTTTTTTTTTCCTCTGTCCCCCTCTCCCTTGTGGGGGGGATCCGATCCGGTGGCCATGGATGAAGTACTGGCTGTCCAAAGCCAGGACCCAGGATGGACCGTTCGTCCAAAGTCGGGGCGAACGGCAAGTAGTTTCAGTGAATTCTAGCTATAAATATGCTCCTCCCCCCTTAACCCGTCCCGCCCCCGCCCGCCCAAGGGGGCGAGGTCTCAAGCTTGGCTAGTATGCCAATTGCGGCCCCCGACACATTATTTTGCGGCCCCCACCTTAATCCATCCATCCATCCATCCATCCATTCTACCGCTTGTCCCGTTCAGGGTCGCGGGGGGTCGCTGGAGCCTATCTCAGCTGCATTCGGGCAGAAGGCGGCGTACACCCTGGACAAATCGCCACCTCTCGCAGGGCCCCCACCTTAATATGAACGTTTAATGTTAGTGTGGCCCGCAAATTTTATATGAATGGCGCTTGACAGCGTTGTGTTATTTGCATCCAAAATGGCTCTGTCAACGTACTGGGTTGCCTACCCCTGCGTTGGTGGAAAAGCGGCAAATGAGTGAAAGCAACAGAAACGTTGCCATTGAGACGAGGGTTTTCTTACGTGCTGCCTGCAGTCACACCGCGACACCTGTCCTTCAGTAATAACAGTCCCCGATAACATGGACCAATTAAAACCGTTATTTTTTTTTTATATATAGTTTAATTTGCATTGCTTCACACGATGAACACTACATATATTTCTATATGACGCCGGATAACACTCCGATAGCCGTCACTTTTTTGCGCTCGCTATCCTGGTACTTTCCCGGCTATTATCACTGACCGCTGTGTTGCTGTAGGGAGGAAAAGCGGAACAACGCACATTGCGAAAATAATATTATTCTCCGTGCGCCGGCTAAATACAAATATATTCAACAACCCCAAACCTGTCTTTTTCAAAGCCTGCAGTGAAGAAAAGGGTTAATGATGAGCAAAGACAATTCCAGGAGAACTGGAGGATGCAATATTTATTTGTTGAGCACAGGGGCACCCCAACGTGTCTTATTTGCACAGAAAAAGTTGCGGTGCACAAGGAATACCATTTGAAATGTCATGATACACCTAGACATGCTGAGGAGTATGCAACATTATTTTTAACAAATATTTTCTTGCGGCCCAGCCTCACCCAGATTCTGCATCCAGTGGCCCCCAGGTGAATTAAGTTTGAGACCCCTGGTCCAGTCAGACTACAATGCTCACTCAGGGTTCAATCCTAGGACCAATCCTGTTTTCAGTGTACATCCTGCCCAATCAACACGTTTTAAAAAATATATAATATATCATATCATCTTTATGCGGATGATACGCAAATCTATATTCCTTTAAAAATGAAAAGTGACACAAGTTTAAAATCACTTTGAAATTGTCTTGAGGACATAAAAGCGTGGTTGGCGGTAAACTTTCTAAACTTAAACCTTTCTTGGGATCCGAGCCGAGGATGTCGTTGTGGCTCGTGCAGCCCTTTGAGACACTCGTGATTTAAGGCAATGTAAATAAATTATGATTCATTGATTGATTGAAATGAGAACAAGATGGAAATTAATGTATATGACTCAAAAGTAAAACAGACTGCTCACCCCAGTGACCTGGACCTTTTGTTGCCTTATTTAAAACCAAGAGTCACAATTATTGGATTTAAGTTCGACAAAGATTTTAAATTGGAGCAGCAGATTAACTCAGTTGTAAGATCTAGTTTTTATCATCTACAAACCCCGTTTCCATATGAGTTGGGAAATTGTGTTAGATGTAAATACAAACGCAATACAATGATTTGCAAATCCTTTTCAACCCAGTTTTAATTGAATGCACTACAAAGAAAAAATATTTGATGTTCAAACTCATAAACTTAATTTTTTTTTGGCAAATAATAATTAACTTAGAAATTCATGGCTGCAACACGTGCCAAAGTAGTTGGGAAAGGGCATGTTCACCCCTGTGTTACATCAGCTTTTCTTTTAACAACACTCAATAAATGTTTGGGAACTGAGGAAACTAATTGTTGAAGCTTTAAAAGTGGAATTCTTTCCCATTCTTGTTTTATGTAGAGCTTCAGTCGTTCAACAGTCCGGGGTCTCCGCTGTCGTATTTTACGCTTCATAATGTGCCACACATTTTTGATGGGAGACAGATCTGTACTGCAGGTGGGCCAGGAAAGTACACGCACTCTTTTTTTACCAAGCCTCGCTGTTGTAACACGTGCTGAATGGGGCTTGGCATCGTCTTGTGGAAATAAGCAGGGGCGTCCATGAAAAAGACGGTGCTTAGATGGCAGCATATGTTGTTCTAAAACCTGTATGTACCTTTCAGCATTAATGGTGCCTTCACAGATGTGTAAGTTACCCATGCTTTTGGTGCTAATGCAACCCCCTACCATCACAGATGCTGGCTTTTGAACTTTGCGTCGATAACAGTCCGGACGGTTCACTACCCCTTTGGTCCGGATGACACGATGTCGAATATTTCTTAAAAACAATCTGAAATGTGGACTCGTCAGCCCACAGAACACTTTTACACTTTGCATCAGTCCATCTTAGATGATCTCGGGCCCAGAGAAGCCGGCTGCGCTCCAAAATGTTGTTGATAAATGGCTGTCGCTTTGCATAGTAGAGCTTTAACCTGAACTTACAGATGTAGCGACAAACTGTATTTAGTGACAGTGGTTTTGTGAAGTGTTCCTGAGCCCATGTGGTGATATCCTTTAGAGATTGATGTCGGTTTTTGATACAGTGCCATCTGAGAGATCGAAGGTCACGGTCATTCAATGTTGGTTTCCGGCCATGCCGCTTACGTGGAGTGATTTCTCCAGATTCTCTGAACCTTTTGATGATATTATGGCCCGTAAATGTTGAAATCCTTAAATTTCTTGCAATTGCACTTTGAGAACCGTTGTTCTTAAACTGTTTGACTATTTTCTCACGCAGTAGTGGACAAAGGGGTGTATCTCGCCCCATCCTTTCTTGTGAAAGACTGAGCATTTTTTGGGAAGCTGTTTTTATACCCAATCATGGCACCCACCTGTTCCCAATCAGCCTGCACACCTGTGGGATGTTCCAAATAAGTGTTTGATGTGTATATCTTAACTTTATCAGTATTTATTGCCACCTTTCCCAACTTCCGTGTCATGTGTTGCTGGCATCAAATTCTAAAGTTAATTATTATTTGGAAAAAAAAATGTTTATCAGTTTGAACATTAAATATGTTATCTTTGTAGCATATTCAACTTAATATGGGTTGAAAATGATTTGCAAATCATTGTATTCTGTTTTATATTTACATCTAACACAATTTCCCAACTCATATGGAAACGGGGTTTGTAAGACTTTTAGCGAAAATTAAATCAGTTTTATCTTTTAATGACTTTGAGCGGGTAATCCATGCTTTTATTTCACCACTTTTGGACAACTGCAACTCAGTCTACGTTGGAATGAACCAGGCCTCAATCGCTTGATTGCAGTTAGTCCTAAATGCTGCTGCTCGCCTGTTAACTGGCACTAAAAAACATGAACACATTACCCCCATTTTAGAATCCTTTCACCGGCTCCCAGTTCATTTTAGAATTCATTTAAAAAAATTGTTTTTTGTTTTCAAATCTCTTAATGGATTAGCGCGACAATATATGTCAGATGTTTTGAAAATGTCTAAAGTTAACTGATCAGTTTCTTCTTGTCGTCCTAAAAACCCTTTTAAAATCCAGATGTGATCGTGCATTTTCTGCAGTGGCTCCAAAACTTTGGAACAATATCCCTATTGTTTTTTGGACGGCTCCCTCTTTAATGACTTTTAAATCACTTCTTAAAACATATTTTGACTCTTTGGCTTTTAAACCAGCATGAAAGTTGTGTGATTTTAGTCTATTTTATTTTCTCTGATGTATTTTATGTTTTTACTCTTTTATAGTTAAATGTCTGTTCTAGTAGTTGACTGACTGTTCTAGTATGTTTGTCTTAACTTCTGTGCAGCACTTTGTGAAACTTCTATTGTTTTTTTTAAATGTGCTATATAAATAGAGTGGATTGGATTGGACTCAAAATAGTGAGCACTGTGGTGCGACTGTTTGCTGCTGCATATCAATGAATACTTGAATGAATACGTGAATAATGTCCATATATTTTTTGGGCTTCTAATGATGGTTGTAGTTCATTTTGGTCTGTCGGCATAGAGGTCAGGGGTCGCTGAAAGTAGCACATACACACACGGACCTGCTAAGGATTAAGTTACACCTCAACAGGGTGGATATTGGGTGCTCGCTCATTGGCCGTGTAATTCATGGAAAAAAATGATATTTAGGACTCAGCATGTTTCATCAACTCATGCAGTTTTTGGTTTGACTAACTCACTTAAATCGTAATCAAGAAAAATAGGTAATTTTATTGCAATTTTCTTGCTAAAACTCGAAATTAACTACAATTTATGTATTTTTCCCCAACTCTAAATATGATAGAACAGGATGGACTTTATTTATTCTACAATGGAGAAATTTTTTGGTTGCACTGCAGATACAAAAAGTCCACAAATAGTAAGATACAAAAAAAGAGATACTTTATTCATCTCCACAGAGAAATTAAAATTATAAACAAATTAAAACATAGTGAACCCAGCTGTCACTTCAGCGCCGCCATTTCTACATACAGCTACAAAAGCAATTCACAATGAAAAACAAAACAATTTGCAAGAAATAGGAAAATAGGCAAACAACAAAACAAAACAGAACAAATATTTCAACACCCAGCTGCAGGGCTAAGATTTGAACCCCCTGTAGTCCTAGTTGAAATGTCATTGAACATACAAAAAATACACGATTGGACTTATTTTTATCTTTTCCATGGCCTGCAGAATGATGCATTTTCATGCAGACCATGTGACATGTGTAGTAATATTATACGCAGGGGTCCCCAAACTTTTAGTTAAAAGAATATATATATATATATATATATATATATATATATATATATATTAGGGGTGTGGGAAAAAATCAATTCGAATACCAATCAAATCGAATACGTTGTGCGATTCAGAATCGATTCTCATTTTTTTTAAATCGATTTTTTAATTTTAATTTTTTATTTATTAATTATTATTATTATTTTTATCAATCGAACAAACCACTACACATCAATACCATAACAATGCAATCCAATTCCAAAACCAAACCTGACCCAGCAACTCAGAACTGCAATAAACAGAGCAATTGAGAGGAGACACAAACACGACACAGAACAAACCAAAAATAGTGAAACAAAAATGAATATTATCAACAACAGTATCAATATTAGTTATAATTTCAGTATAGCAGTGATTAAAGATCCCTCATTTACATTATCCATCCATCCATCCATTTTCTACCGCTTATTCCCTTTTGGGGTCGCGGGGGGCGCTGGCGCCTATCTCAGCTACAATCGGGCGGAAGGCGGGGTACACCCTGGACAAGTCGCCACCTCATCGTTAGACATTTATAAAAAAGAACAATAGTGTCACAGTGGCTTACGCTTGCATCGCATCTCATAAGCTTGACAACACACTGTGTCCAATGTTTTCACAAAGATAAAATAAGTCATATTTTTGGTCCGTTTAATAGTTAAAACAAATTTACATTATTGCAATCAGTTTATAAAACATTGTCCTTTACAATTATAAAAGCTTTTTTTTTTTTTAAATCTACTACTCTGCTAGCATGTCAGCAGACTGGGGTAGATCCTGCTGAAATCCTATGTATTGAATGAATACAGAATAGTTTTGAATCGAAAAAATATCGTTTTTGAATGGAGAATCACGTTGAATCGAAAAAAAATCGATATATTATCGAATCGCGACCCCAAGAATCGATATGTCTAAATATGTATGTACAGTATATATATGCGTATATATATATACATATATATATATATATATATATATATATATATATATATATATATATATATATATATATATATATATATATATATATATATATATATACATATGTATATGTATATATGTGTATATATATATATATATATATATATATATATATATTAGGGCTGGGCAACGATTACAATTTTAATCGAAATTAATCGCACTATTTCTCGGATTAATCGGGATTAACTGCATTGTATACGCAAAGCCCAATAATGAATTCAAAAGTAGTGTGTAGTGCACCTTTATTGGAATATTCTCCCACATGAACAAAAGCGCCAAAACATTTGTTGTGCAAACACAATTTAAATCAGTCCTTGTTAAACAGTAGCAGTTAAATAGCATATTTTATGAAAATCAACTCAAAAAATGTAAATACAAACATTTAAGCTTATTGCCACTGCCAGAGTATTTAAATTATCCTGTTTGTTATGGAAAATAAATATAATCTACATACAAATCTCTGAGCCACAATCATAACATCTGAACAGGCAATTTCTGAGGTAACAGCAGAAACATTTTTTTTATCAGGGATCTTATGTTTAAAAAACCTATATTATAGGTAGTGGGCTGTTTTAGGGAATTTTTGATCAAATTATCCGTAGTAGCAATATAAGTAATGTTGTGTTTATTCTGCGTAGTGCACTTAAAACAATCATGACCATATCGAGAAATTGATATGATGGAAATTTTCCGATTGTTTGCTTGGTGCTTTGATAAACTGAACGCATCATATACATGGTACTATATTGTGATGTTATGAGCCAGGGAAAAAAAGAACTACCCTACCCAGTATGCAACAGGAGTGACGAGCATGCAACATAGGTTGTGTGTCGCCATGACGGCATCTTGTATGTTGTGAAATGCATGCTCTGAAAGCAAACGTTAGGAACTCAGCCAACACGTCTCATCTGCATTATTCATAAATAGACAGACAACACATATGCTCCGCTGCTTCACAGGCCGCTGGATGTAGCCGGCAAAGTATTCCCATGCTAGCTAGCCGATCTAGCAAGCACGCGTCATTCAGTCCAAAACGGCCCGATCTATCCACATCCAGAATTGTCTGGCGGTCGTGAGTGATCCCGGAGTGACCACGCTGTAAGCCAGCTATGAAATTTGCAGAATTGTCTGGTATTTTTGCCAAATGTTCCATCGTTACCAAGAGCCCCTCGACGCCGAAGCCCGTCCGGGCGTCGCCATCTTGCTAAGAAAAAGCGTTAACAAAATAAAAGCATGTAAACAACATACGCAAATGTGCGATAAAATAATTGTCGGCGTTAATAGATTGATGAGTTAACTCGTAATTAACGCATTAATTTGCCCACCCCTAATATATATATATTTATATATATACTGAAGGACTAAGGACATAGATTTGGGAGGCATTCAGCAGGGGTAGAGCCAGGGCGCTGGAGAGATGAAGAGAGCGAGGCCACAGGCTCACAGATGGTGCAGGGCCGAGTTCCTGTAAAGGTGAGCCAGTTGCGATATCCTTATCGTATTTTGCATATTCTTCTCTGGTAGACCCAGTGATCACTTGGAAAGACAAGTTGGCAACCGAGGAAGAACGGTGACAGCGAGGAAAGACTGCTGACATCTGGGAAAGACTAGAGCCGGGGTGTGGAGGCTTGGCAGGCCAAAGCACAGCCTCCGTGAGGATGAACCCAAAACCAATCGCCATGGAAAGGTACAATAAAAGATACCCCCGGGGTCGGGCGAGAGCGGGGGAGGATGATCGACCCACTGGCCAGACCAACGTTATGACCATCAACGACGGACAATCGACTACGGAACAGCTAAGCGATTTATCCCGGGTCTGCAGATGTGGGAAGGTATGCAAAAAGGAGAAAGGTCTCAAGATACATCAGACCAAGATGCAACCTGAAAGTAATGTACAGGGAAACCTGGTGAGACGGAGGAGAGGCTGGGGCAGGACACAAACCACAGTCCCTAGAATCTCCAGGCACATGATGGAGATCGGGGCAGGAGTAGCATCACTGGTGTGACGGAGTCACTCAGGACACCAGACGGCATAGCCAGAACACTTGTGCTGGAGACGTTCGGAAAGAACGAGTGAACTGGCCAACTGCAGGTGAAAGGAAAGACAGGGATATGTTTGACCGTGATGTCGAGCAGGTGCTGAAAGCGGCACTTGCAGGAGACGTGGGAAAGAAGCTCAAGGCAATGTTCTCGATAATCTGGAGTATAGGCGCTGATCGCTTCGGAAAGAAAGAACAGAAAGGCAGAGTAAACATCCAGCCCAAGGAAAACAAACGCCTAAAGGAGATAGCAATTCTTAGAGGAGATCTGCGGAGGCTTAAGGATGCCTTTCGTGAAGCAACAGCAGACGAGAAACCGCCTTTCACAGAATTGCGAAACGGCCTGAGGGACCGCATTAAGATCTTGCGACGAGCTGAGTGTCACCGCAAGAACAGGAAGCGGCGGTTGAAGGAAAGGGTGGCTTTCACAAAGAACCCATTCAACTACCTGTCGAAACTCTGGGGTGATAAAAGATCAGGAGAGTTGAAAGCAACAAAGGAAGAGGTGGAGGAGCACCTTCGGCAGGTCCACAGCGATCCCAGGAGGGAGGACAATTTGGAGGACACGGAGAGGCTCATTAAATCAGCTGAACCAACTATTCCTTTTAAGGCAGAGGAACCAAGCTGGCAGGAAGTCAACAGCTTCTTCAAGAAGGCAAGAGCAAGGGAGTAGGTTTGATTTTGAGATTGGTGGGGACACAAAAGTGCTCCAAGGCAGCACTCTGAAAGTTTACTTTTATTTTTTTTTTACATTAGCAATCATGATTTCACGTCATGCAGATGTTATAGGGTAAAGCAACTAAAATGAAAGCAAAGGAGACAACTTGGAAGAGTTCTCATCTTTACTCTTTAGTGTAGGGCTGTAGTGCAACTGTGCATCATACTGTCAATTAACATAGCCTACTGTCCATCAACAACATCAGAAATACATTCATGCAATACAACATTGTAAATAAACTTAAATGAACTGTACTAATCTTTTCCCCAACTTGTGTTTAAATCACTCACAATTTTTCCCTTCATTTACTTCTTTCTATTGCTGCTTTTGTACTGTAAATATGTTTGTCACTAATACTCAAATACAAGCAGATTAGTGTCCACTGGTTGTTCCTATTTGAAAGAGCCAAACACATGCCTCCGCCGGTCTGTCACAGAAATGAACTGCTGGCCAAAAATATGTTGATGCATGACAGATACATTAAGGACAATGACCATAGAGCTTGATGGTACAGTTACTGCCTGAGCAAAAAGGCTTTTACTAAATATGAATATTACGTCATATTAATGAATTGTATTTTAGCATTGTAAAATCACATGATCATCTAGTGAGGTTTTATTGTATTTCCACCACATTGGTATTTTCAGACCGTTGCTCACTTCTACACAAATACATGAAACTAAAAAATAATTTCAAAAATAAAACAGAAAGGTGAAATCCGGCGATCTGATTGGCTGTTAACCGTGGTTTAAATATTCTAAAGCCTTATTTAACTACATTAAATTGATTGAGTATTCCTATTTCATAATGCCTTTATTTGTAACCGTTTTATAAAAGCATTATATCACTCCAGTCCATGGTATATGCTCATTATAGCACTCTAAGGGGCGTGACTGGAGTGATATATTGTTGAATTATTCAATATTGTTTGGCCTATATACACTCTTGAAGTAACTTACAGTTTGACTCCAAAAGAAGTCTCTTATATCCAGTTTTCTTTTCATTGACAGCCTTCAAAACCTACAGCACACACGCACGCAAACAGACACAAACACAGTGTAAATCACAGCACTGATATTAAAATCCATCTCGCTACCGTGTACCAGAACAACAAATGCTGAACATGTTGACAACAATTTACACTTACTTAGAACTTACAACATACACTTACTTACAACTTACACTTACTTACAACTTACACTTACAAGTTAGAACTTACACTTACTTACAACTTACACTTACAACTTCCACTTACGTACAACTTACACTTACTTACAACTTACAACTTACACTTACTTACAACTTACACTTACAACTTACACTTACTTACAACTTACAACTTACACTTACTTACAATTTAGAACTTACAACTTACACCGAGTTGCACTACCTCTCGTCCGCTCGCTAGCAACTAGCATGTAGGCTAGCTTTTACAAGCAGAAAAAGTGACAGCGGGTTCAGCCAATCACACGTAAGTTAGCATGAAAGTGGCAACCAATCAGGGAGCGATATTCAGGTTAGAGGCGGGACTTCTAGCAGAGACCAACATTTAACCCTTTCTGTGCCATAATCATTGACTAAACATTACAGGCAGCGTTTGTATTGATAGTGACTACAGAGTAGCGGGTGGATATTGGTAGGGACGTGTCCCTAGCGTCCCTACCCAATTCTACGCCCTTGGGCAAGAGGAAAATCAGCCTCAGGGCCGAACGGCATCTCATGCAGTGTTTACAAGCAATGCGAAAGGCTCGGGAAACGATTCTGGAAGCTACTGCCGGTGGCATGGAGGAAGAATTTCCTTGCTGGTGGCTGAAGGGTGCTTCATCCCTAAGGAAGAAAACTCTTCAGGGATTAAGCAATTCCGTACCATCTCCCTCCTCAATGTGGAAGCTAAGCTCTTCCTGGCGATTCTGGCGAAGAGGTTGACCACCTTCATGTTGGGCAACGGTTACATGGACACTTCAGTTCAAAAAAGGTGGCATTCCAGGGGTATCTGGCTGTCTCGAACACACCAGCGTAATCTTCAAGATCATCGAGGATAGAAAGAGGAACCACAGAGACCTAGCAGTTATGTGGCTTGATCTAACAAATGCCTAAGGAACGATACCCCACAAGTTAGTGGAGCTGACTTTAAAGACCTACCACATACCAGAGCAATTCCAGAAACTCTTGCTGCAGTACTTTGACAGATTCAACATGCGATTCACCTGCGGAGAATTCACCACCAACTGGCAGAGACTAGAAGTGGGCATTGTCACTGGCTGTACAATTTCAGTGATTTTATTTTCTGCAGCGATGAACCCTCTTGTCAAGTCGGCAGAGAAGTTATGTCGAGGCGCAGTCCTTGCAAGCGGAATCCAGGTGCTACCCATTAGAGCAGGGGTCGGGAACCTTTTTGGCTGAGGGAGCCATACAAGCTAAATATTTTAAAAAGTATTTCTGTGAGAGCCATATAATATATTTTTTTAACACTGAATACAACTAAATGCGTGCATTTTTAAGTAAGACCAACATTTCTTGAGTATAATAAGTCTCTTATACGTTTTAATAACATTGTTACTCTGAAGCAAACCAACGATAAATAAAATAATTCTTACCGTTAATGCGACTTCTTGAACAGGTGCGGTAGAAACCGGATGGATGGATTAAAATGCATGAGAATGTTTTATATTTTGAACGTTTTTTTTTGACACTGTGATTACCAGCGGAATTATTCATTACTTACCGTGTTAAGCAATGTCAGCTAAGATTTATCTGAGAGCCAGGTGCAGTCATCAAAAGAACCACATCCGGCTCTAGAGCCATAGGTTCCCTACCCCTGCATTAGAGCGTCATGGACGACCATACCATCACAGCAAGATCAGTGCCAGAAGGAAGATGCATTTTGGAGGACCTGATTGAGCTCACAAATTAGGCAAGGATGGAGTTCAAACCAGCAAATTCCAGAAGCCTAGTTCTGAAGAAAGGGAGTGTTCAGGACCAGTTTCGCTTCAAGATCAGGGAGAACATCATCCCAACTGTGCAAGAGAAACCTGTGAAGTGCTTGGGGAAGTGTTTCAGGGCAGACCTCAATGACCGACTGAGTGTGTAAGAAATACTTAGCCAAACAGAAGCCTGGATGCCTGGGGTTACTAACATGGGGTTCTCCCCCATCTGCTCTGGCCACTCCTGGTTTATGAGGTACCTGTATCCACAGTTGAGAGTTTGGAGAGGAAGTTGAACACATACCTGAGGAGATGGCTGGGTGTCCCAAGAAGCCTCTGTTCCATTGGACTGTACAGCACAGGAAGCAAGCTACAGCTGCCAATAACATCAGTGGTGGAGGACTATAAGGTGACAAAAACACGCCAGGCCATGATGCTACGAGACAGCAAAGACGAGTGAGTACAAAAAACAGGCATTGTCGTCAGGTCAGGCATAAAATGGTCAGCCAGCAGAGCACTGAGGGAGGCGGAGGGTCGACTGCATCACGCGGACATTGTGGAATCAGTAGCCCAGGGAAGACTTGGTCTGGGTTGCTCTTCCACAACAAATTGGAACAAAGCTGACCCAAAGGAGCGGCGAGGCTTGGTGCAGAGGGAGGTCCGAAAGGCTGAGGAGGAAAGCCGGCATGTCAAGGCAGTAACCATGAATGAACAATACAGCTGGACTAGATGGGCGAGTGTAAAAGACAGATCTCTAACCTGGAAGGACATCTAGAGCATGGAAGGCCACCGGACCAAGTTCCTGCTGTGTTCTACATATGATGTCCTGCCCACCCCATCAAACCTCCATACTTGGGGAATAGTAGAGAGTTCCAGCTGCACACTCTGCGGAAAGATAGCCAACCTGGAGCATGTCCTCTCCTCTTGTCACTCAAGTTTAGCAGATGGGAAGTTCCGGGTTGCGTCATGACCAGATCCTTGCTCAGCTGGCAGAGGGAGTTGAGCAGGCCAGGAAGAGGACAAGGCAGCTCTCTAATGGGCCTCGCTTCATCCACTTCATCAGGGCAGGTGAAAGCACAGCAGCAGAAGGGAGGAACAAAGGAATCCTGGCCACGGCCAGCGACTGGGAGATGCGGGTCGACCTGAAGAAGCAGCTGAAATTCCCAGAGGATATAGCCCACACTACCCTGAGACCTGATATTTTTCTGTGGTCTACTCTAAAGGAACCAAACAGGTGGTGCTTATCGAGCTGACAGTACCCTGGGAAGAGAGGATGGAGGAGGCGTATGAACGCAAACTCAAGAAATACCAAACCCTCATCCTCAAGAGCCAGCTAAATGGATGAGAGGCCTGGAACCAACCGGTGGAGGTGGGCTGTAGAGGCTTTGCGGAGCGTTTGCTCTGGAGAGCCCTCGGACTGCTGGGGATCGAGGGGCTGGTTAGGAAGCGGCTGGTAGCCAACACCACTAAAAGGGCAGAAGAAGCATCACGCTGGATTTGGATACAAAGAAAGGTGCGGTGGCAGAGCCGACCTACTGAAGGACTAAGGACATAGAGTTGGGTGGCATCCAGCAGGGGTAGAGCCAGGACGCTGGATCTGCCGTCGAGCCCCTCCGAAGCGTCATGGGCTTAATTCGACGAAACGTTAATGACGGGGGGTGCCCATTTGAGGACCTTTTAATGCCAACCAACTCATGTCCAGCTAAGGTATGCGGTCCAGCTTAGTCTTGGCTCAGGGAGGATGACGTCCCTGCCATGCAGAGTCCCGCCGGTGCCTTGATGGGAGGAGAGATGAAGAGAACGAGGCCACAGGCTCACAGATGGTGCAGGGGCGAGTACCTGTAAAGGTGAGCCAGTTGAGATAACCTTATCGTATTTTGCATATATATAAATAAATATATATATATATATATATATATATATATATATATATATATATATATATATATATATATATATATATATATATATATATATATATATATATATATATATATATATATATATATATACAATTTTTGGTGGTCACCCAGATGACAAGAATAAGGGCATGCTATAAAGCCATTGCCTTAAACACCTTCTACAACATGCACAAACTGCTTGCCAGGCCAGCAACATGTTGTGAGAGGCTGCCGCAGATGCACACACACGACTGGAAGGCATACTGGATGACACAGAGTACACTGACGGTTGTGATACAAACAACTTTAACACTCCTACTAATATGCGCCACGTTGTGAACCCACACAAAAGAACAATGACAAACACATTTCGGGAGAAACACAACATAAACGCAACACAACAAATACCCAGAATCCTTTGCATCCATGAGAAATCCTGACTATGTTATACACCCCGCGAGCACCAAACCCCACCCACTTCAACCACGCTCGGAGGGGGGGGGAGGGGGGGCATTGAATTCCGGAATCTCCCCGCAACAATCTGGGGGGTCGGCGATTGTGCAGCTGAGCTGCATCAGAGTTGCCAAAGAGCCGCATGCGGCTCCTGAGCTGCGGGTTGCCGACCCCCGCTATATTATATACATACTTGCAGTGTGTATATTGTACATATTACATATTGTTATGAAGGTGTGTGTTACTACATTATACATATATACATTTGCAGTGTGTTTATAAAACATTGATGGAGGGTTTTGAAAGTGTATTAGACTTTGTAGGCTACAATGGTGACTTCCATTAGTCACATCTTCCATGCTTTTTTTTAAATCATCTTTAAAATCCTAAAAAAAAGATGTGTGTGCTTGTTTCTCAAAGTAATTGTGACAATTCAGGAAAAAGT
Organism: Nerophis ophidion; assembly: GCF_033978795.1. NCBI lineage: Eukaryota > Metazoa > Chordata > Actinopteri > Syngnathiformes > Syngnathidae > Nerophis > Nerophis ophidion. Next base: position 24,614,362 of record NC_084633.1, on the reverse strand, counting down.
GCAGTTCCCCCTTAAATAGCTAGAACAATATTATTTATTAATAATTATTTATTAATTAGCATGAATGATGATTTTATTTTCCTCTGCCAAGAAGGTGTATTGTTTGGCTATGTATTTCATCTCTTAAATAAAAGGTGTTTATAAGTGTGTTTGTGAGTACATACAGCAATACCGTGATGATAATAATGTGTTCATACGCTCTATTGTTTGTCAGCATGTGCATCCGTTGAGCCCCACCTGTACTAAATACTTTGTTTTGACTCTTTCCTCTCGCAGTCCAACAGGTGAGCCGGTGTGCATGTCGAGTCATGCAAACACGACATGGCAACAGCTGCCATTCATGTTCAACCGCACTTGATCGACGTTTACACCGAGTACAATGCGACAGGTGTGCGATTAAAGAGAAGTGAAGATAGGGAAACATGTACATGAAAGTAGAAGTTACTGCTTCCCAACAGACCAGGGGAACATGAAATACCCGGGTGGGCAAGTAGAACTGTTGGCCCAGTGCCACTCCACAACCAGCAGGGAGAAAAGACTTGACTGTCAACAAGATGAATGAATCAACAGTTGGGGATCACTCAAGTCACATTTTGGAAGAACTAGGACAACGTAGTGCAGTCCAGTCAAGGCCTGATGATTGTTGCCTAATGTTTTGTTTTTTCCAGAGGCACTTGATAAATATGGCTTTAAAAAAAAGCTGAAGGCAGTGAAAAACTGTTTTATTATTGTGTTGCAAATGCAAACCAGATGGCGGTGTGGCAATGTTCCTAATAATTTGTGACTATTGCATCAGATGCAGGACGTGCGAGTGTGTCTCACACACGGATGTGATTTGGTGTGGGTGGTGACGTAGTTTTTATGACCGCAGAGGGGTTAAGCACGCTCAGTGTGGGGGCGTGTGAAATGTCAATTTATCAATGACAGGGCCCGTCACATTAATTTGTTAGCGCAAAAAATCCCCAGCTCCTTCCTGCTCCGTCACTGATCAGAATATAACGACACATTTCCTCAGATTGGCCTCTGTGGCGCACGGTGTTGGGCTTGTATTTATTCCTATGATGGAAAATTTTTGCACAAATAAAAAATTGAACAATTTATTTCACCTGGATTTGTTTCAGTACAAAACAGGCATCAAATGAAATTTAGTTGTAAAAATTTTTGAAACGTTTTTTTTTCATGAAGGGAATCTCAAAATACAATTTTATTTCGAGCCCTGATTTAGCCGGTTTCCCTTTAGACCGCCCACAAGCTCATGGATTGCTAACATGTGATTGGCCGTCCCGGCTGTATCTCTATCTAGTGAGGGCTTCATTGACAGTAACATTTCAATGTGTCTGCGATTAGGTGGCGACATGTCCAGGGTGTACACCGCTTTCTGCCCAAATGCAGCTGAGATAGACGCCAGCGACCCCCAAAAAAGGGACAAGCGGTAGAAAATGGATGGATGGATTTCAATGTGTGTGTGAAAGAGAAAGACAAAGAGACACAAAATATACCACAACATTTGCATATTTTAGTCAACTACGATGTTATACCAGGGCTAATGTTAGCATACGTGCAGCTAATATATAACTGAGATGTTTTCTTCAGTTGGAAGAAAACAGTACGGACTTTTTACATGACCACATTTTTACTACCAGTGGTAGGAAGTAACATTTTTACTCCGTTACATTTATGTAAGTAACTTTTTGAGATGAATTGTACTTGTCAAAGTAATTTTAATACTTTGCACTTTTACTCGAGTGTTTTTGTGAAGAAGACACGCCACTTTTACTCAGTTGCAGTAGGCCCCATGTCCGTCACAGTTCACCTGACACATGAAACGTGACAAATTGGGGGTGGTGCAGTATCCACTTTAGCCACCAAATGGCAGGAGAGTTTTGAATATAGCGATGTATTTTGTTGTAATTAAAACTGTGTAGGGTGCTGCTTTCCATCATTTTCAGCAGACTGCATTGCAAAATGATTAATCCCCCCCCATCCTCCTTTCACACGTAATCCACCCAGGAGTGGGGCCATATGACTCCCTTCCAAGACTGTACATTGACTTTTATTAAGATGGCTAAATATATTGATATTATAATCTTACCTATTTATTTATAATCTACTGATTACTGCTTGGACCACGTTTATAGTTTGGCTTGTCAGAGAGACTTCTTGCAGCGAGCATTGTCACATGAGTCTTTTGCAATGCAAGCACTGGGGAAGTTTGACTCCATTTCATCAATCAAATGGAACTTAGCAGTCACATGACCACACGTATTTTTTATTCATACAGTAATTTTGGAAGGTACTCACTTGATGTCATCAAAATAAAACATGACCACAAAAACGCATGCACATGCTGAAGTACTGCATCTGATCTAGTTGTAGTGTTTGTGTGTAGAAGTACCATTAAAAGAGAACTATTTAATCAAAGAAAAGTTACTCACCAGTTATTCAGTCCTCAAGTATTTTTTTTTCCGCTGAATATTTCCCAAAATAATGTTTTGGACAATTACTTTTGACCTGAATCATATTACTCTGTAGCAGGGCTGTCCAAAGTTTGCAGCCCGCAGCTAATTTTTTAATCTGCCAAGAGGGAAGGAAGAGGCCTGCACGTCTTATTCCTAGAAATAGCCAATGCTTTTGGATCCGTCCCTCATTCTCTCATCTGGACAGCCTTCAACTTCTTCCACATCCCAAATACCAATACAAACCTGGTGAAAAACTACTTCCGTGATCGGCAATTCTGTGTTAAAACAACAGAATACACAACATCATGGCAATCTCTGGAAGTGGGAATAATGGCTGGATGTACCATCTCCCCTCTAGCCTTCACCATGGAAAAGGAAGTGATAATTTTAGCTTCCAAATGGGTTGTGGGTGGAGAACGTCTGAGAGGGGGAGAGCGTCTATCTCCCATCCGTGCCTACATGGACGACATGACCTCCTTGACCTCAACCGTTGCATGCACTAAACATCTGCTGGGAAAGCTTCATGCCAACATTACATGGGCACGGATGAAGTTTAAACCCAGCAAGTCCAGGAGCATATCTATCGTCAAGGGGAAACTCACAGACCAGAGGTTCTACATCGAGGGTACTCCCATTCCGTTGGTGTCAGAGCTGCCAGTCAAGAGTCTAGGGCGATTGTACAACGCAAGTCTCAAAGACTCGGACCAGAGCAATCAGCTGAGGAAAGAAACCATCAAAGGCTGTAGAAGTCTCCGTCCAGGCTTCTCGCTGCTTCACGGGAAACACCACACTTTGGCAGAGTAGTTTACAACACTTTTAATATTTCTTTACACGTTCAATGTTCATGAGTCTTTTCAGTTTTTCATCAGCTCACAACATCACAATATTTGCCTTTCGGCGTCAATCCCCAACAGGGCCAGAGCATTTCCCTCTTGCTCTCTTTTGTCTAGCATTCACACTCTCTGTGCCAGCCCCGCTCATGGTCTCCAACGCTGCTGATAAAGGGAACAGGTGATTAGATAACTCGTCCCAGCTGAGGTATCCACTCACCTGATTGCTGCTTCATGACCGGCTGCTGCACATGCCCCGCCCGCAGGGGACACGTAGGACACGCCCCTCTCCACATGCCTCCACCGCCCAATTCAGGCCGGGCAGCCATCCGGCCGCGGCCACTCCCCCCCCCCACCTCCATAGAGGGCCGAGAGAGAAAGTCAGCCATGGCCATCTGAGTACCCGGCCTGTGGACCACCCGGAAGTTGTAGGGCTGTAGGGCAAGATACCACCGGGTGATCCTCGCGTTGGTGTCCCTCATGCGGTGGAGCTACTGGAGCGGTTTGTGGTCAGAGTAGAGGCTGAAGGCCCGACCCAACAGGTAGTAGCGGAGGGTCCCGACCGCCCACCGGATGGCGAGGCACTCCCTCTCCACCGTGCTGTACCTCGCCTCCCGGTCCGACAACTTACGGCTGAGATATAACACGGGGCGGTCGACCCCCTCCACCTGCTGGGACAGTACTGCCCCCAGCCCCCGACCCGACGCATCCGCCTGCAGACAAAAAGGGATCTCAAAGTCAGGCATGTGCAGCACCGGCTCCTCACAGAGTGCTTCTTTTACCTTCTCGAATCCCTGCTGGCACTGCTCCGTCCACTGGACCAGTTCTGGAGCACCCTTTCGGGTGAGGTCCGTCAAGGGGCCAGTCCAATCCGCGAACCGCGGAATGAACCGCCGGTAGTATCCCGCCAGCCCCAAGAACTGCCTCACCTTTTTTTTTGTCTTGGGAGGTGGACAGGCCGCGATCGCCGCTGTTTTGTCCACCTGCGGCCGCACCCCCCCAAGTGGTACCCAGATACTGTACTTACCTCCGGCCAACTGCGCACTTCGCCGGGTTGGCAGTGAGCCCCACCCGCCTCAGGGACTCGAGCACCGCCCTGACCCGCCGCATGTGCTGTTCCCAGCTGCTACTCTGGATGATTACGTCATCCAAGTAGGCAGCCGCGTATGCAGCGTGGGGCCGCAGCACCCGGTCCATGAGACGGTGGAACGTGGCAGGCGCACCGAACAAGCCGAACGGAAGTGTCACGAATTGGTACAACCCGTCCGGAGTGGAGAATGCCGTTTTTTCCCGGGACTCTGGTGACAAGGGAATCTGCCAGTAGTCCTTGGTTAAATCCAGTGTGGTGAAAAAATTAGCAGTGCCCAGCCAATCTAGGAGCTCGTCGACCCGAGGCATTGGGCATGCGTCAAAACGTGACTGATCGTTCACCCTGCGGTAATCTACACAGAAACGCACGGTCCCGTCCTTTTTCCCCACCAAAACAATGGGACTGCACCATGCGCTGTGAGATTCTTCTATCACCCCCATTTCAAGCATTTTTAAAAATTCCTCTCCCACAACTTTACGCTTGTGTTCGGGGAGCCTATATGGCCGAGACCGCACCGTAATCCCCGGGCTGGTCTCTATGTGATGTCGGATGAGATTCGTGCTACATGGCCGTGATGAGAACACGTCAGCAAAGCGCCGCTGCAACTCAGCTACCTCCGCTCGCTGGGCCAATGTGAGCTGGTTGTCACAGGAAAGCGGAGGGGTTGGTCCAGAGTGCGGGACCTCTGGTCCCAAATCCTCTTCCTCCTTCACCACCGTCGCCATAGAAACAGGCTGCGCCTGTCTCCATGCCTTCAGTAGATTGATATGGTAAAGCTGCGTGTCCCCACGACGGTCCGAGTGCCGAACCTCATAATCTACATCACTCACTTGCCGCGTGACCTCAAAGGGTCCTTGCCACTTTGCAAGTAATTTAGAGCTTGAAGATGGAAGTAATACAAGGACTTTATCTCCCGGTGTAAATTTACGCAGTTGGGTTCCCCGGTTATACGTGCGCTGTTGACGCTCTTGAGCACGGAGCAAATTCTCACGTGACAAGTGCCCCACCTGGTGGAGTTTTGCTCGCATGTCAAGGACGTATTGTATTTCATTTTTGCTGGAGCTTGGACCCGCCTCCCAGCTTTTTTTAATGACGTCCAAGACTCCGCGAGGCCTCCGCTCTGTCCATTGGTGTCTTTAACACCTGGGTTTGCTGCTGGCTCGCTGCTGCCACCTGAGCCAATAACTGCCCAAGCGCCTCGAGTGGAGTTGGTGCCGACATTTCTTCCGGGTTCTTTCAGTTGGGCGCCACTGTAGAAGTCTCCGTCCAGGCTTCTCGCTGCTTCACTGGAAACACCACACTTTAGCAGAGTAGTTTACAACACATTTAATATTTCTTTACACTTTCAATGTTCATGAGTCTTTTCAGTTTTTCATCAGCTCACTGCATCACAATATTCGCCTTTCTCCAACGCTGCTGATAAAGGGAACAGGTGATTAGATAACTCGTCCCAGCTGAGGTATCCACTCACCTGATTGCTGCTTCATGAAACAAGCCAAATCTGCTCTCAGGCATGGAGACATAGTAGGACAAGTGCAGCACGGAAGAGGTGGGTTTGGACTTGGGGCTAGTTGACCCACATGGCACAAGGCAACATCAGCCCAGAGGAGAAAGCTGGTGGTTGATCAGGATCGACAACAAGAGGAGGCAGACAGATGTGCAACAGCAGTGGCACAGTCCAAACCGGGACAGTGGACTAGCTGGGAAAACCTGGAGCATCGTAAGCTCACATGGATCTTTGGGAAATGGAAGGGAGTCAAATCAACTTTATCATCAGAGCCACCTACGATGTTCTTCCCACACCCAAGAACTTAAACCAATGGTTTCGAGAAGATCCTTCTTGTCCACTCTGTCAAACCCCTGCAACACTCAGTCACATCTTCACTGGCTGCAAAATCCGTTTGTCTCAAGGCCATTACACCTGGAGGCACAACAAGGTCTTAAGACAACTGGCAATCACCCTGGAAGAAAGGAGAAAAAACAACAAAGCCCTCTCTCCCAATCCCTCGTCACTCAATCACTACTCAGTTTGTAAGAGCAGGACAACTACCACCAAAACCATCTGCAAGAGTGGAGGCAACCCTTTTGGACTCTGCCCGGGACTGGAAAATGCAGGTTGACTTGGACCAGAAACTCATCTTTCCGCCTGAAATTATTACAACTAGCCTCAGGCCGGACCTGGTCTTGTGGTCAACCTCCCAGAAGATTATGTTCATTGTTGAACTAACTGTACCATGGGAAGCTATGGTTCAAGAGAAAGGACCCAAACTGGGCTGCTAAATGACATCGAGGGATAAAGCCAGAGGGGGGGCACACCTGGGACACCAGATGTCGCCGTTGAGCCCTCCGGAGGTCTCGTGGGCTTATCAACGAAACACCAATGAAGGAGGGTGCCCACCTGAAGACCCCAGTGAAGCTTTTGCCCCTAACTCCCCACACCTCCCACTAAACACTAAGTGCTGATTAATCTGAGGGATTGTATTATCTAGTCCTATGAGCTCAACATAAATACAGATATATACACACATGTATATATACATATAAACACATGTATATATATATATATATATACACATATACTGTATGTAGACATGTATATATACGCATATATATATGCACAAGTCTATTTACAAGCATATGTATACACATATGTATACACATATATATTTAAGATTCAAGATATAAATATATATATATATATCTATATATATATATACATATCTATATATATATATATATATAGATATATATATATATTTATATATCTATATATATATATTATATAATATATGTATACATGTATAGTATATATATGTATACATGTTTCTATATATTTTTTAATTTAATTTATTTTTATTTTTTCCAAGATTCCGCCGCTGTAGTGGCTGCTGTTGGCAGGAGTTCTGTTTTCTTGTGTCATCATTTTGTGTTTCCCTCTTGTTTTCATGTTTTTTTTGCCTTTTGGTCCAGGACCCTTTGGGACTGTGTGACAAGGGGTGGCACTTTCGTGAACTCTGCTGTGCTTTTTTTGTGGACTTCTGGATCTGCCTCCCGGGAGCCTTTTGGCCATGGAGACCAGCTGCTGGGTCTCTGCCACACCAGAGTCGGTTTGGAGAGACTGGAGGAGATGCGGATGAAGAGACAGGGCTGCGGAGCCAGAACCGAGCGTCGGGACGGACAAGTTTCACAGTGTCTTGGCTGAATGAGAAGGTATCGAACACCTCAGTCTCAGACGCATCCTCGCTCATCCATGCGCACTGGACACTGGCCGAGAGTTGGTTGGCGACCGAGAGTGGAGTCGGCTCTCTTGGTTGCTTTGTTGGGTCTGCTCCTGTCTCTGGCCATGCTCCCTCCACCCCAGCAGATGACGGCGTGGAACACCGCAAAGGCCACCACAGTGTATATATTTCTCCATCCATCCATCCATCCATCATCTTCCGCTTATCCGAGGTCGGGTCGCGGGGGCAGCAGCCTAAGCAGGGAAGCCCAGACTTCCCTCTCTCCACCCACTTCGTCCAGCTCTTCCCGGGGGATCCCAAGGCGTTCCCAGGCCAGCCGGGAGACATAGTCTTCCCAACGTGTCCTGGGTCTTCCCGTGGCCTCCTACCGGTTGGACGTACCCTAAACACCTCCCTAGGGAGGCGTTCGGGTGGCATCCTGACCAGATGCCCGAACCACCTCATCTGGCTCCTCTCGATGTGGAGGAGCAGCGGCTTTACTTTGAGCTCCTCCCGGATGGCAGAGCTTCTCACCCTGTCTCTAAGGGAGAGCCCCGCCACCCGGCGGAGGAAACTCATTCCGGCCGCTTGTACCCGTGATCTTATCCTTTCGGTCATGACCCAAAACTCATGACCATAGGTGAGGATGGGAACGTAGATCGACCGGTAAATTGAGAGCTTTGCCTTCCGGCTCAGCTCCTTCTTCACCACAACGGATCGATACAACGTCCGCATTACTGAAGACGCCGCACCGATCCGCCTGTCAATCTCACGATCCACTCTTCCCCCACTCGTGAACAAGACTCCTAGGTACTTGAACTCCTCCACTTGGGGCAGGGTCTCCTCCCCAACCCGGAGATGGCACTCCACCCTTTTCCGGGCGAGAACCATGGACTCGGATTTGGAGGTGCTGATTCTCATTCCGGTCGCTTCACACTCGGCTGCGAACCGATCCAGTGAGAGCTGAAGATCCCGGCCAGATGAAGCCATCAGGACTACATCATCTGCAAAAAGCAGAGACCTAATCCCGTGGCCACCAAACCGGATCCCCTCAACGCCTTGGCTGCGCCTAGAAATTCTGTCCATAAAAGTTATGAACAGAATCGGTGACAAAGGACAGCCTTGGCGGAGTCCAACCCTCACTGGAAACGTGTCCGACTTACTGCCAGCAATGCGGACCAATCTCTCACACTGATCATACAGGGAGCAGACTGCCACAATAAGACAGTCCGGTACCCCATACTCTCTGAGCACTCCCCACAGGACTTCCCGAGGGACACGGTCGAATGCCTTCTCCAAGTCCACAAAGCACATGTAGACTGGTTGGGCAAACTCCCATGCACCCTCAAGAACCCTGCCGAGAGTATAGAGCTGGTCCACAGTTCCACGACCAGGACGAAAACCACACTGTTCCTCCTGAATCCGAGGTTCGACTATCCGGCGAAGCCTCCTCTCCAGTACACCTGAATAAACCTTACCGGGAAGGCTGAGGAGTGTGATCCCACGATAGTTGGAACACACCCTCCGGTCCCCCTTCTTAAAGAGAGGGACCACCACCCTGGTCTGCCAATCCAGAGGTACCGCCCCCGATGTCCACGTGATGCTGCAGAGTCTTGTCAACCAAGACAGCCCCACAGCATCCAGAGCCTTAAGGAACTCCGGGCGGGTCTCATCCACCCCCGGGGGCTTTCCGCCGAGGAGCTTTTTAACTACCTCAGCGACCTCAGCCCCAGAAATAGGAGAGTCCACCACAGATTCCCCAGGCACCGCTTCCTCAAAGGAAGACGTGTCGGTGGGATTGAGGAGGTCTTCGAAGTATTCCCTCCACCGATCCACAACATCCGCAGTCGAAGTCAGCAGAACACCATCCGCACCATACACGGTGTTGATAGTGCACTGCTTCCCCTTCCTGGGGCGGCGTATCGTGGTCCAGAATCGCTTCGAAGCCGTCCGGAAGTCGTTTTCCATGGCTGCCCCGAACTCTTCCCATGTCCGAGTTTTTGCCTCCGCGACCGCTAAAGCTGCACACCGCTTGGCCCGTCGGTACCCGTCCACTGCCTCCGGAGTCCTATGAGCCAAAAGAACCCGATAGGACTCCTTCTTCAGCTTGACAGCATCCTTCACTGCTGGTGTCCACCAACGGGTTCTGGGATTACCGCCACGACAGGCACCAACAACCTTGCGGCCACAGCTCCAATCAGCCGCCTCGACAATAGAGGTTCGGAACATGGTCCACTCGGACCCAATGTCCCGCAACTGTTGGGATGTCGCATGGCTGCAGTTGTGTGTCCCCGAGTATGCAAGAATCCAGGAGAGTTGCGTGGAGGTAAGATGAATTTAATACACAAAAGAAAATAACAAAAGCAAACATAAAGCAGTCGTGCAGATAAACGTTCTCAACATAATATTATCATCGAGCACTGAGGAGTGCTCGAGTGAAACATAAATAGACACTAGTGTGATTGACAGCAGGTGTGAACCGCTGCCAATCAACGAAAAGAGAAAAATAGTGCTCCGTGAATAAAAACAGGAAATACAACAAAATAAGAGCACTGAACCGGAAGTAAATACAAAAACACAAAAAACTAACAGAAATGAAGTGACACATCGTTACAGGACCTCCCCCTCAAGGAACAGATACCAGATGTTCCCTGGGAAAGAAAAAAAAATGGAAAAAAATCCAAAATGTAAGGGAGGGTGGAGGGAGGATTTGGTGGAGGGTTGCCAAACCTCGTGTCCCCGCAGCCAGCGAGGGAAAGTCAGGTGGCGGCGCCGCGTAGAGCGCCGCTGGAACTGGCGAGGCGGGCGGCCAGGGAACGGCCAAATCACTGGCCGAAAAAGAGGAGAGTGCGCAGGGCACGGCCACATCCACGGCCGACGTAGAAGCGGGCGCGCTGAAGCAGGCCGGGAAGCAGAAGACGTAACCGGCGGCGTGGAAACCGCAGGCGTCATCAACGGCGTGGAAGTGGCAGATGTCATCGGCGGCGTGAAAGCGGCAGACGTCATCGGCGGCGTGAAAGCGGCAGACGTCATCGGCGGCGTGAAAGCGGCAGACGTCATCGGCGGCGTGAAAGCGGCAGACGTCATCGGCGGCGTGAAAGCGGCAGACGTCATCGGCGGCGTGAAAGCGGCAGACGTCATCGGCGGCGTGAAAGCGGCAGACGTCATCGGCGGCGTGAAAGCGGCAGACGTCATCGGCGGCGTGAAAGCGGCAGACGTCATCGGCGGCGTGAAAGCGGCAGACGTCATCGGCGGCGTGAAAGCGGCAGACGTCATCGGCGGCGTGAAAGCGGCAGACGTCATCGGCGGCGTGAAAGCGGCAGACGTCATCGGCGGCGTGAAAGCGGCAGACGTCATCGGCGGCGTGAAAGCGGCAGACGTCATCGGCGGTGTTGAAGCGGCAGGCGTCATCGGCGGCGTGAAAGCGGCAGATGACGCCGGGCGAGGAGCAGCAAATGCTGGCCGAGGAATAGCGGATGCCGGCGGTGACGAAGCCCGGCGTGGTGCTGCTCTTGGCGGCGTTGGGGCTCGGCGTGGAGCCGGCGTTGGGGCTCGGCGTGGAGCCGGCGTTGGGGCTCGGCGTGGAGCCGGCGTAGGGGCTCGGCGTGGAGCCGGCGTAGGGGCTAGGCGTGGAGCCGGCGTAGGGGCTAGGCGTGGAGCCGGCGTAGGGGCTAGGCGTGGAGCCGGCGTTGGGGCTGTGCGAAAGCCCGCCAGGCACGTAGATGTCTCCGTGGAAGGAGACGCTTGCGAAGATGACAGCAGTGTGTGCCTGGCTGCACCGCAGTGTATTGTGGGCCCCCCTCCACTAGGCGGCTGCCAGAAACCGTCCACACTTGCGGGAAGACATGCCTGCTCGTCGGCGTCCCCCGGTGCGAAAACCAGGGACGGGCGGGAGGAGGCCAGGAAGAGGGACGAAGACACGTCCCGCGCCGAGTCCCAGCAGGAGGACAAAAGTGACCTCACTGTGGGCTCCACTGGAGCTCTCGGCGATCCAAAAAAGAGAGCGGGAGCTGGCAGAAAGAGCAGCCGGGGAGCAGCCGCTGGAAGCTGCGTAGGAGCAGGGAGAAGCAGCTCAGCAGACGACGGGAAGGATGGCGGCGGCGGACGTGCCGGTCGGAGAGCCGCAGTAGGCGACGGAGCCGCAGGAGCCGCGAGACGTGAAGGAGGAGGTGGGCGCGCCGGTCGGTGAGACGTAGCCGGCAGCGTTGCCGAGAGGAAGGATGGCGGCGGAGGACGCGCCGGTCGGTGAGCCGTAGCCGGTAGCGTTGCCGCGGGAGCCGCGAGGCATGCAGGAAGTGGCGGACGTGCTGGTCGGAGAGCCGTAGTCAGCCGTCGAGCCGAGAGGAAAGATGGCGGCGGGGGACGCGCCGGTCGGAGAGCCGAAGCCGGTGGCGTTGCCGCGGGGAGAGGGTCCGCGTCTGTAGGCTGGGACCGCACAAACCTGGCCTTCAAGTCCTCCAGGAATTGTGCGGTCCAGAACGTCGGCTGAGGATTGCCGACAGGGATTCTCGCGAGGACACTTTCTTCTGGCTCGATGATACTGTTGGGATGTCGCATGGCTGCAGTTGTGTGTCCCCGAGTATGCAAGAATCCAGGAGAGTTGCGTGGAGGTAAGATGAATTTAATACACAAAAGAAAATAACAAAAGCAAACATAAAGCAGTCGTGCAGATAAACGTTCTCAACATAATATTATCATCGAGCACTGAGGAGTGCTCGAGTGAAACATAAATAGACACTAGTGTGATTGACAGCAGGTGTGAACCGCTGCCAATCAACGAAAAGAGAAAAATAGTGCTCCGTGAATAAAAACAGGAAATACAACAAAATAAGAGCACTGAACCGGAAGTAAATACAAAAACACAAAAAACTAACAGAAATGAAGTGACACATCGTTACAGCACCTCCCTCGTGACATGTTCAAAGTTCTCCCGGAGGTGTGAATTGAAACTCTCTCTGACAGGAGACTCTGCCAGACGTTCCCAGCAGACCCTCACAATGCGCTTGGGCCTGCCAGGTCTGTCCGGCACCCTCCCCCACCATCGCAGCCAACTCACCACCAGGTGGTGATCGGTAGAAAGCTCCGCCCCTCTCTTCACCCAGAACAGGAGGCCGCAAATCCGATGACACAACTACAAAGTTGATCATGGAACTGCGGCCTAGGGTGTCCTGGTGCCAAGTGCACATATGGACACCCTTATGTTTGAACACGGTGTTTGTTATGGACAATCCGTGACGAGCACAAAAGTCCAATAACAAAACACCACTCGGGTTTAGATCCGGGCGACCATTTTTCCCAATTACGCCTCTCCAGGTTTCACTGTCGTTGCCAACATGAGCGTTGAAGTCCCCCAGTAGGACAAGGGAATCACCCGGGGGAGCACTTTCCAGTATTCCCTCGAGTGTACCCAAAAAGGGTGGGTATTCTGAACTGCTGTTTGGTGCGTAAGCACAAACAACAGTCAGGACCCGTCCCCCCACCCGAAGGCGAAGGGAAGCTACCCTCTAATCCACTGGGTTGAACTCAAACGTGCAGGCTTTGAGCCGGGGGGCAACGAGAATTGCCACCCCAGCCCGTCGCCTCTCACTGCCGGCAACGCCAGAGTGGAAGAGGGTCCAGTCCCTCTCGAGAGAACTGGTTCCAGAGCCCTTGCTGTGCGTCGAGGTGAGTCCGACTATATCCAGCCCGAACTTTTCTACCTCGCGGACTAGCTCAGGCTCCTTTCCCCCCAGTGAGGTGACGTTCCACGTCCCAAGAGCTAGCTTCTGTAGCCGAAGATCGGACCGCCAAGTGCCCTGCCTTCGGCTGCCGCCCAGCTCACAATGCACCCGACCTCTATGGCCCCTCCTATGAGTGGTGAGCCCATTGGAGGGATGACCCACGTTGCCTCTTCGGGCTGTGCCCCATGGGGACAGGCCCGGCCACCAGGCGCTCGCTATCGTGCCCCAACTCCGGGCCTGGCTCCAGAGCGGTGCCCCGGTGACCCGCGTCCGGGCGAGGGAAATCTGAGTTCATTTTGTTGTAATTCCAATGAAGTCTTTGAGCTGCTCTTTGTCTGAACACTCACCTAGGACCTGTTTGTCTTGGGAGACCCTACCAGGGGGCATGAAAGCCCCCAGACAATATAGCTCCTAGGATCATTGGGACACGCAAACTCCTCTACCACGGTAAGGTAGCAGCTCAGAGAGGAGGTATATGTTTCTTTTACTTTTTATTCATAGTTGTATGGAGAAGTGGCTGGTTGCATGAGCTCCGCTACTTTAATGTCTTTCATGTCCTTTGTGTTCTTTGATGTTGGATCTTCCCTCTTACACACATGTAACAGGGATGTGTACTATGGCTATGAGTTGTTTTTTTCCCTTGGCCTCTGTCTGGACCCCCTCTCCAGGGTCTCAGGCTTAGACCGATTTTTATTTTTATTTTATTTTATTTCAATCTTTAATTTTTTTCCCCATTCCCCCCACTTGTTTACCTGTATGTCACCTTTTTTGTAAGGGGCGCCGGAAGTTGGCAGACCCGTCAGCGATCCTGTTCTGTCTCCCAGTAATGTTTGTCTGATCTTGAATGGGATTGTGCTAAAAATTTTAATTTCCGGGAATTAATAAAGTATTACTGATTCTGATTCTTTTATATATATATATATATATATATATATATATATATATATATATATATATATATATATATATATATATATATATATATATATATATATATATATACATACTCACACACGTGTCTATATTGTTGTATATACCGTATTTCCTTGAATTGCCGCCGGCCCTATAGTATGCGCCTGCCTTCAATTACTGCCGGGTCAAACTTGCTTCGCAAATAATTAGTGCATGCTTTGTATTACCGCTGGGTCAAACTCGTGACCTCACGAGTGACACTTCCCCTGTCATCATTTTCAAAATAGAGGAGGCTGATTTCCATTTCCATTTTCTACCGCTGATTCCCTTTTGGGGTCGCGGGGGGCGCTGGCGCCTATCTCAGCTACAATCGGGCGGAAGGCAGGGTACACCCTGGACAAGTCGCCACCTCAATACCAGTAATTTGAAATTGCATAAAGGGAAGAAGATTAAGAGCTATTCAGTAGCATTTAAGGTCCAAGCTATTGAATACCGGTATGGTAAAACAGTAAGCAGCTATGTTTTATTAATATACCTGTGGAGCCGACGGTCCGACAGACAGGCAGGGCACGCCCAAGATGGCGACGAGGAGACGGCGAGCGAGTGGACAGTAGGAGCGGAAGAGCGACCTGGACTGAGGTTTTATTGAAAAATAAACAATGTCAAACTGCTCAAGCCATGTCCTTCCTTGGTGGTCCTGGGAACCCGCAAGACAACGGCTTGAGAACGTCATTATACCGTAGCTGCGTGTGTAAAATATGAGTCATTAAATGACTCCCGCCTCCTGGTGGTAGAGGGCGCTAGTGATCCTTCTTGCGACTACTCGGCTGCAGAAGAAGTGACAATGAGTGACGTGAATTGTGCTGGGACGGATATGACGCGGCGGGTGCACGACGGACCTTTTAGGATGTAACACTTATGCTGGCTATGTAAACACCCGGGCTGAAATAAAGCATGTTCCAGTCCTTAATACCCAGTGTATTATTTATACAATAACACTTACTGGTGGCAGCGGTGGAATAATGAGATCACCCACGGACCAAAACGGGAGGGGGAGTTGTCCGAGGCTAATTCTGTCGTCGCCCCCGCACTTGAGGAGCTGATCTAACTTATAGCAGCGGTCTGATAGCAGTTTTCTAAACTGGACTTTCAATCGAAGCAGGAGGTAATAAAGGAAGATCTCCATCGAGACAGAGAGACTTTTAAATATGAAATAAGATAAGAAAGACTTCTATAAACAAGTTAACGATGCTTTTGATCAGAAGGAGCTGCGCATGGATTTCATTTATAAGTAAAGGTAAGACCATAATAAAGTTTTTTTTATTAAATGTGCTTTTCTTTATGGTATCCTTACATCACACTTAAATGTTTACTGCATGCTTTTGGTAAGTGCCGGAGTGAGAAGAGGTTTTAAAATAATTAATGCATGCTTACTTTTACCGCATGCCTTTGGTAAGCGCAGGAGTGAGAAGAGGTTTTAAATAAATTAGCGCCCCGGCGGCAATTCAAGGAAATAAAGTATGACTTATTTTTCAGACTTTTATAACAGGGACCTTTTTAGTGGGACTTCTTATTTAACTGCCACTGCCCAAAAAGTAACAATGAATTAAAATCAATGTTATTTTAAAAAAAAAATTATTGACCTAATAAAGGCTCCAATTACTTTACATCAAACATTTTTTGGGAGGAATATTGCATATTTTTTGTTTTTGGCCCCCCCCCAAAAAACAGAGTTAGGGACAAAAAGGGATTAAGCAATAAAAAAAACCCCTCCAAAAATAACTTTGTATGGACATAAAGATATGTTATGTAATATACATATGTTTTGTAATTCACAAGTTTGGACCCTAGTGTTCTATTATTGTCCACCCACTCAAATATTAACAAGGAATATACTAATTGTACTCTTGATTTTAATGCGACTCAACAATGATATCTAACCTACTCACAGTTTACAACCTTGTCAAAAGATATGAAAGCATGTGTTCATCACAAACACTATTAGAGGCTTAGGTCAGGCTGATTAGAAAAATAAGTACTAACCAAATAAAGTGCATCTCCAAGATGGCGGCGCCCGGACGGGCTGCGTCCTCGAGGGGCTCTTGCTAAAGATGGAACATTTGGCAGAAATACCGGACAATTCCACAAACTTTATGGCTGGCTCACATCGTGGTCACTCCGTGATCACGTACGACCGCCAGACACTTCTGGATGTGGACATATCGGGCCGTTTTGGACTGATAGACGCGTGCGTGCTAAACGTGCTAACTAGCATGGGAATACGTCGGCGGCTACATCCAGCGGCCTGTGAAGCAGCCGAGTCTAGTAGCAGCAGGGGCCATCTACGGAGCAGACGCCAGCGGTGTGATCGGAAACGCGGATGCCGAGCGGGGCTAAAAACAAAGCAGAAGGCTAATCCCCACAGAACACCACTTCCCTCCATCCTGAAGACGGATTTAAATGGAAAATGCGAGACTACTGGTCTGGGTAAGGAGTCAGTTAAATTAGAACAAGTTTTTTCTGCTTTGAGTGTTTCAGAGTTGGACATGTGTTTTACTGAGGTGGCTAACTATGATGCGTGCAGTTTATCAAAGCAACAAACAAACAATCGGAAAATTCCCGTTACTGAGGTGGCTAACCATGATGCGTGCAGTTTATCAAAGCAACAAACAAACAATCGGAAAATTCCCGTTACTGAGGTGGCTAACCATGATGCGTGCAGTTTATCAAAGCAACAATCAAACAATCGGAAAATTCCTGTTGTATCAATTCCTAGATATGGTCGTAACTATACTAAATGCACTGGGCATAATAAACACAACATTATTAATATTGCTACTACGGATAATTTGATCAAAAACTCCCTAAAACAGCCCACTACCTATAATATAGGTTTTTTAAACATAAGATAATTGTCTCCTAAAACGTTGTTAGTTAATGATATTATCAGAGACAACAATCTTAACGTCATCGGTCTCAGCGAAACCTGGCTTAAACCAAACTACTTTTTTGCGCTAAATGAGGCATGTCCTCCTAACTTTACACATGCGCATATTGCCCGTCCGCTTAAAAGGGGTGGGGGGGTCGCACTAATATACAACGAAAACTTTAACCTTAGTCCTAACATAAATAATAAATATAAATCGTTTGAGGTGCTTACTATGAGGTCGGTCACACCACTGCCTCTACACCTGGCTGTTATCTACCGCCCCCCAGGGCCCTATTCGGACTTTATCAATGAATTCTCAGAGTTCGTTGCTGATCTAGTGACACACGCCGATAATATAATCATAATGGGGGACTTTAATATCCATATGAATACCCCATCGGACCCACCGTGCGTAGCGCTCCAGACTGTAATTGATAGCTGTGGTCTCACACAAATAATAAATGAACCCACGCATCGCAACGGTAATACGATAGACCTAGTGCTTGTCAGGGGTATCACCGTTTCCAAAGTTACGACACTCCCGTATACTAAAGTGTTGTCCGATCATTACCTTATAAAATTCGAGGTTCAGACGCATGTTCGTCAAACTAATAATAATAATAACTGCTATAGCAGCCGCAACATTAATACAGCCACAACGACAACTCTTGCTGACCTACTGCCCTCGGTAATGGCACCATTCCCAAAGTATGTGGGCTCTATTGATAACCTCACTAACAACTTTAACGACGCCCTGCGCGAAACCATTGATAACATAGCACCGCTAAAGTTAAAAAAGGCTCCAAAAAAGCGCACCCCGTGGTTTACAGAAGAAACTAGAGCTCAGAAATTATTATGTAGAAAGCTGGAACGCAAATGGCGCACGACTAAACTTGAGGTGCACCATCAAGCATGGAGTGATGGTTTAATAACTTATGAACACATGCTTACCTTAGCTAAAGCTAAATATTACTCAAATCTCATCCACCGTAATAAAAACGATCCTAAATTTTTGTTTAGTACGGTAGCATCGCTAACCCAACAAGGGACCCCTTCCAGTAGCTCAACCCACTCAGCTGATGACTTTATGCAATTCTTTAGTAAGAAAATTGAAGTCATTAGAAAGGAGATTAAAGACAATGCGTCCCAGCTACAACGGGCTTCTATTAACACTGACACGATTGTATATACGGCGGATACTGCCCTCCAAAATAGTTTCTCTCGTTTTGAGGAAATAACATTAGAGGAATTGTTACAACGTGTAAATGGAATAAAACAGACAACATGTTTACTTTACCCTCTTCCTGGGAAACTGATCAAGGAGCTCTTTGTATTATTAGGTCCATCAGTGCTAAATATTATAAACTTATCACTCTCCTCGGGCACTGTTCCCCTAGCATTCAAAAAAGCGGTTATTCATCCTCTTCTTAAAAGACCTAACCTCGATCCTGACCTCATGGTAAACTACCGACCGGTGTCTCACCTTCCCTTTATTTCAAAAATCCTTGAAAAAATTGTTGCGGAGCAGTTAAATGAACACTTAGCGTCTAACAATCTATGTGAAACCTTTCAATCCGGTTTCAGGGCAAATCACTCCACGGAGACAGCCCTCGCAAAAATGACTAATGATCTATTGCTAAAGATGGATTCTGATGCGTCATCTATGTTGCTGCTCCTCGATCTTAGCGCTGCTTTCGATACCGTCGATCATAATATTTTATTAGAACGTACCAAAACACGAAATGGTATGTCAGACTTAGCCCTGTCTTGGTTTAACTCTTATCTTACTGATAGGATGCAGTGTGTCTCCCATAACAATCTGACCTCGGACTACGTAAAGGTAACGTGTGGAGTTCCCCAGGGTTCGGTCCTTGGCCCTGCACTCTTCAGCATCTACATGCTGCCGCTAGGTGACATCATACGCAAATACGGTATTAGCTTTCACTGTTATGCTGATGACACCCAACTCTACATGCCCCTAAAGCTGACCAACACGCCGGATTGTAGTCAGCTGGAGGCGTGTCTTAATGAAATTAAACAATGGATGTCCGCTAACTTTTTGCAACTCAACGCCCAAAAAACGGAAATGCTGATTATCGGTCCTGCTAGACACCGAACTCTATTTAATAATACAACTCTAACATTTGACAACCAAACAATTAAACAAGGCGACACGGTAAAGAATCTGAGTATTATCTTCGACCCAACTCTCTCCTTTGAGGCACACATTAAAAGCGTTACTAAAACGGCCTTCTTTCATCTCCGTAATATCGCTGAAATTCGCTCCATTCTGTCCACTAAAGACGCTGAGATCATTATCCATGCGTTTGTTACGTCTCGCCTCGACTACTGTAACGTATTATTTTCGGGTCTCCCCATGTCTAGCATTAAAAGATTACAGTTGGTACAAAATGCGGCTGCTAGACTTTTGACAAGAACAAGAAAGTTTGATCACATTACGCCTGTACTGGCTCACCTGCACTGGCTTCCTGTGCACTTAAGATGTGACTTTAAGGTTTTACTACTTACGTATAAAATACTACACGGTCTAGCTCCATCTTATCTTGCCGATTGTATTGTACCATATGTCCCGGCAAGAAATCTGCGTTCAAAGGACTCCGGCTTATTAGTGATTCCCAAAGCCCAAAAAAAGTCTGCGGGCTATAGAGCGTTTTCCGTTCTGGCTCCAGTACTCTGGAATACCCTCCCGGTAACAGTTTGTGATGCCACCTCAGTAGAAGCATTTAAGTCTCACCTTAAAACTCATTTGTATACTCTAGCCTTTAAATAGACTCCCTTTTTAGACCAGTTGATCTGCCGTTTCTTTTCTTTTTCTTCTATGTCCCACTCTCCCTTGTGGAGGGGGTCCGGTCCGATCCGGTGGCCATGTACTGCTTGCCTGTGTATCGGCTGGGGACATCTCTGCGCTGCTGATCCGCCTCCGCTTGGGATGGTTTCCTGCTGGCTCCGCTGTGAACGGGACTCTCGCTGCTGTGTTGGATCCGCTTTGGACTGGACTTTCGCGACTATGTTGGATCCATTGTGGATTGAAATTTCACAGTATCATGTTAGACCCGCTCGACATCCATTGCTTTCCTCCTCTCCAAGGTTCTCATAGTCATCATTGTCACCGACGTCCCACTGGGTCATTATTGTCACCGATGTCCCACTGGGTGTGAGTTTTCCTTGCCCTTATGTGGGCCTACCGAGGATGTCGTGGTGGTCTGTGCAGCCCTTTGAGACACTAGTGATTTAGGGCTATATAAGTAAACATTGATTGATTGATTGATTGATTGATTGATTGATTGATTGATAAGAAGGCATTGAAATTAATAAAAAAAATAACAATGAATAAATTAATATGTTTCAATAATATTAAAGTGAAAATAAAAATACAGCTTTACCACTTTAGTCATACTTTTTGTACTTCAGAAACTTCTCTATGACTATCTCCAGACTGTTTGTTTGATATTGTCCTTACTGCCACAAGTGGTGGAAAAGTGTACTACAACTGAGTTATATGTACGGCAACTCAAAGCATG
The DNA here is from genome assembly GCF_033978795.1 of Nerophis ophidion. Lineage (NCBI taxonomy): Eukaryota > Metazoa > Chordata > Actinopteri > Syngnathiformes > Syngnathidae > Nerophis > Nerophis ophidion. The sequence continues at coordinate 24,593,662 of NC_084633.1, read as the reverse complement.
ACTGGCATTTCCCAACAAACACTAAAAAAAAAGTCACATTTTGTGAACAAGGTGTGATTTACGTGTGCTATGTGTCATTTCGGGGAGGAATGTGTCTTTTCTGTGCGTTTACTAGCGTTCTGTGAACGTTGGGCGGCCTCATGGAAAAATCAATAAATCTCATTCTCCTCCTCGCTGGGATGGATGGGAATTATTTGAAATGTCAGCTGACGGCTCAGAGGTCAGCTTGTTGTATTGCTTGAGTTGGACCGGATTCCAAGGGAGACAGGGACAGGGGAAAGGTTCTCCACAGAATGTGCAAATTATTTGAGAAGTAAAAGGAGATCTCTTGCAAGTCTTTATGTCTGGATTGAGACTATGTGGAACACTAGGAGAGAATAAGTCAAAAAGTTTGGAGACACTTTCTCATTCTAAAGCATGTGACAGTGTCTGCAAACTTTTGACCGACCACAAGTCCAAAGTTTAGCAACACAAGCTGAAAATAACAGCAGCAAAAACAATGCGTCATTTTTGTCAGGCTTGCCACTGACAGTTTGTTTGTGTTTTAGTTTCTCCTCTGTGTGTTTAGTATTTCCTGTCCTTAGTTCCTGTCAGCACTCTTATTTTGGTTCAGCTTCCTGTTTGTCTCCCTGAGTGCTTTGTTTCCCCTCAGATGCGGCTGATTGGCACCTGGCCACACCTGGAGTCAATCAGCCCACTCCTTTTTGTACCTGCTTTGTCTTCCAGTCAGGACTGGATTATTGTCTTGTCGATGACTTCCGTATTGCCGTTCCTGTCGTGTCGTTTCATGTCAAGTCATTGCAGCGTAGCGGTAAGCTAGCTTTCGGTATCTGTTTGTAGCTTACTGTTTTTTGTTCCCTGCTTCTGTTTTGTTTTCACTCTACAAGTAACGACTTCTGTTTTCCTGTTCGCTACCTGCTAGCTTCCAAGCTAGGCTCCTTTTTGTTTCTTGCTAGCTTCCATGCTAAAGACCCTTTTGTTTGTTATCCGCCTCGTGCGCGTCCTTTGTTAGTACCCTTTTGTTTGTTCTTTTTCTAATATTTTAATTAAATCTTGTTTTCCTGCAAAATGCCTCCCTCCTTTTCCTCTTGTTTGCCACATCCACGACTTGGGGTTTATCAGTTATGGCACCAACTAACATCACCAACTAACTCTGACTGAATAATCCAGCCAAATTCGAACTTCGCGGAGATGTCTATGGCAGAGAGGCTTAAATTAGTGTTAAAACTAATGGCTAATTTAAAAAAAAGTTTGGCCGTTTTTCAAGCCCTCTCCCACCCACCACTGTTGTCGGTGGGCCTATCTGGGGACGTCTTGGATCCGTCCCTTGAGGAGGGGGGATATCAGTAGCTGTGCAGATGGGGAGGCACAGCTACTTCGCGTCCCAGTTGGTCTGCAACAGACGGCGCCATCATCTCTGGTGGGTCGGCAGACGCCACCATCACCTCCGGTGGGTCTGCAACCTACGGCGCCATCAGTTCCAGTGGGTCTGCAACCTACGGCGCCATCATCTCTGGCGGGCCTGCAACCTACGGCGCCACCACGCACTTCGGTGGGCCAATAGACGCCACCACGCACTCCAGTGGGCCAGCAGACGCCACCACGCACTCCGGTGAGCCAGCAGAGTCCACCACGCACTCAGGTGGGCCAGCGAACTCCACCACGCACTTTGTTGGGCCAGCAGACTCCACCACGCACTCTGGTGGGCCAGCAGACGCCACCACGCACTCCGGTGGGCCAGCACCAGGGAGCGCCACCATCTTCATCCGGTGGGCCAGACGCAGGGGGCGCCACCACCATCCTTTCCGGTGGGCCAGCAGCAGGGGGCGCCACCACTATCCTCTCCGTTGGGCCAGTAGCAAGGGGCGCCACCAGCCTCTCCGGTGGGCCAGCAGTGGGGGGAACCACCATCCTGTCCGGTGGGCCAGCAGCAGGCGGCGCCACCACCATCCTGTCGGGTGGGCCAGCTGAGGGCGCCACCATACTCTTGTCGGCCACAGAGGTGGTTGTTTATTGGGCGACCACCTCTCAAATTGCAGCGGCGTTCCATTCGCCATCGCCACTTGACTCTTCCCCACTGTGTGCGGGGACACTTGGCCTGGTGGCCCACCGCCTTGTCCTCCCTCCACCCTCCCTTGACTTTGGACTGTTTTTTTTTTTAATGGGATAGGGGGGTTCATAAAACTTCTGGTATCCGTTATGGGAGGGGGGGCTACTGTCAGGCTTGCCACTGACAGTTTGTTTGTGTTTTAGTTTCTCCTCTGTGTGTTTAGTATTTCCTGTCCTTAGTTCCGGTCAGCACTCTTATTTCCTGTTTGTCTCCCTAAATGCTTTGTTTCCCCTCAGTTGCGGCTGATTGGCACCTGGCCACACCTGGTGTCAATCAGCCCTCTCCTATTTGTACCTGCTTTGTCTTCCAGTCAGGGCTGGATTATTGTCTAGTCGATGACTTCCGTATTGTCGCTCCTGTCTTGTCGTTTCATGTCGAGTCATTTCAGTGTAGCGGTAAGCTATCTTTCGGTATCTGTTTGTAGCTTTTTGTTTTTGTTCCCTGCTTCTGTTTTGTTTTCCTGTTTGCTACCCGCTAGCTTCCACGCTAGGCCCCTTTTTGTTTCTTGCTAGCTTCCATGCTAAAGACCCTTTTGTTTGTTATCCGCCTCGTGCGCGTCCTTTGTTAGTACCCTTTTGTTTGTTGTTATTCTAATATTTTAATTAAATCATGTTTTCCTGTTCAATGCCTGCCTCCGTCTCTGCATCTTGGTGTTCGTCACCAACTAACTTTGACAATTTTATCAGTATTTCCCAGAAAACTGCAATTAATTTTTTGCAGTGCTGAATTATGTGAAACCATATTGTTGTGCATCGAGTTCGCGTAATATTCCATGACGCATTGGCAAAATGTGAGTAAAACACATAAAATGCAAAACAAATGAGCTTTTCTTTCTTATTGGGGGAGGGGCCCACAGTGAAACCTGGTGCTCGTTGGGAAAAGCAAGGTGTGCCTTCATTTAAAGTACCATTATAATGGAAAAATAAATGCTGTTTATAAGCCGCATTAATATTAACAATAAAAACAATAATTATAATACATCACATTTACATAGCGCTTTTCTAAATACTCAAAGACGCTCGACATAAACATCCATCCATCCATCCATTTTCTACCGCTTATTCCCTTTGGGGTGGGGTGGGGTGGGGGGGGGGGTGCTGGTGCCTATTTCAGTTATAGTCGGGCAGAAGGCGATGTACACCCTGGGCAAGTCGCCAACTCATCGCAGGGCCAACGCAGATAGACAGACAACATTCACACTCACATTCACACACTAGGGCCAATTTAGTTTTGCCAATCAACCTATCCCCAGGTGCATGTCTTTTGAGGTGCGAGGGCAGCATGGTGGAAGAAAGGGTTAGTGCGTCTGCCTCACTATATGAAGGTTCTGAGTAGTCCTGGGTTCAATCCCGGGCTCTTTCTGTGTGGAGTTTGCATGTCTTCCCCGTGACTGCGTGGGTTCCCTCCAGGTACTCGACATAAACAAATTGTTTTTAATTTTGTCCGTTAAACCAGACCTGGGCAAAGTAAGGCCCGGTCACATGCGACCTGTTAAGCTTTACAATCTGGCCCGCCGGACATTCCCAAATAATATTTTTAGATCGTTAAGATGGAAACTGTAGCTGCCATTATTATATGCAGTGATGTTTTCTAATGACCGTAAGTCTTGAACTACGCTAAGTATTTCAATGCTTGAAATCTGCGCTTTTGTATGATATTTTAGTGACTAGTGTTGTCCTGATACCAATATTATTTCGATACGTTTCGGTACTTTTCGATACTTTTCTAATTAAAGGGGACCAGAAAAAATTGCATTATTGGCTTTTTTTAAACAAAAAAATCTTGCGGTGTGGCAGACCAGTACTTTTCAGAGGCAGTATGGTACCAAATATGATTCATTAGTATCGCGGTACAATACTAATACCCGTATACCGTACAACCCTACGAGTTACTATGGTAATCTACGTCACAGCATGTCAGACGAGGCACCAAGCAGTGTGGGTGGGGAGCGTTTCCACAGAGTGTTTCCAGAGCCTGAATAGTGGATGTCAGAGACAGACGCGGAAGGAGATATTTACAAGAAAGTTCTAAAGCTCAGTGTTATATCACATGTATCAGATTGTAGGTGGGCTTATGTTTTACCCTTTGCGTTCATATTTCGCTGTGTTTGTTGCATTTTTGTTGCATTTGGCTTATTATAAGAAATGTCAATTGAGAGGGGGGTGACGTTCATATATTCTCAATATTCAGGGTTTTATCGTTCATAGAAAACATTTCAATCAATCAATCAATGTTCATTTATATATCCCTAAATCACTAGTGTCTCAAAGGGCTGCACAAACCACAACACAAACCACTACGACATCCTTGGTAGGCCCACATAAGGGCAAGGAAAACTCACACCCAGTGTCACACACCATTTAAATTCCATTCCGTTCTCAAGGCGGTCTGTCATAATGTTTTTAGCATTAGACATTATTGTGAGGTTTTGTATTAGTTTTCCTAAAAAAAGATATACCGGCCCCCAGAAAAAAAAATTCTCAAAATTTGGCCATTCGAGTCAAAATAATTGCCCAGTCCTGCGTTAAACCATATCCAAGTATATTTTAAATCCGCAAAATATGGCAAAAAAATATTGTCTATACATCCACAAAATGGCAACATTTCAGGCGGCCATTTTGAATGTTCCTCTCCAAATGCCTTTGGAAATTTCCATACATTCGTGATGTGATGATGTCACGGTGGGAAGTGATCGGCACTCTGACTATGACTGGATATACGCCAAAATGGGAACGAGATGTGCCGTTTATCATTTACAAATAAACACGTCTTTCTTGTTTAATGCATTCTGAATCTGGAATAAACGTTAGCACAAGTCATGTAGCCATGGACTCAATGGGAGCGCCGCTAATCCCCCCACACCCCTCTCTAAACAACTATCCAAAATAAGTCCATATATACTCCATTTAATCCATGTCGTCACCTGAAGATTAACCAAGTATTAGCCATATTGTTATCGTAAGTGCTAATGCAGACGGTGTATTTTTTAGCGCCTTATTGATCACATCTTTGTGAGATTTATATCATTTTGATCATATCTATTCATTCACAAACTTTGTAAGTCCTTTAGAGACAGAAATGTATGATAATCAGTTCAATATAAAGTCAATTTATTTTTCCATTATACTGGTATTTTAAGAGTCTTAAGTTTCCCATTCAAAACTATCAGGAAGTGTCCCCAAACTTTTGACTTGCAGTCGGTCAAAAGTTTGAAACACTTCGTCATTTACTAGCAAAAAGAAAGTGTCTCCAAACTTTTGACCGACTTCTAGTCAAACGTTTGCCCAGCAGTACATTGAAACAACGTTGAGAACTTGTTGACTAGCTCCTGACGTTGAACAACTCAAACACAACATGCTTTTTGACAACATGTCATGTTGTGACATTGATTTGAACATTCAACTTTGGTAATTTCCCAACCAGTAACGTTGGTCCAACATTGGACATCAACGATGTCTCCATTTACAAATACAATTATTTGGCAATGTTGTTTAAAAGTCAGTTTTGAAAAACATATGCATAATCAACAATATATCAATGTCTTGTAACTGTTGAGGGGGACACTTTCTTACCTTACTTTCCTGTTCAATACTATTAGGAAGTGTCTTTAAACTTTTGACTGACTACTAGGTAAACATTTGGAGACACTTTCTCGTTTGATACAATTAGGAAATGTCTCCAAATTCTTGACTGACTACTACTTAAAGGTTTGGAGACACTTTCCTTTCAATACTATTAGGAAGTGTCTTTAAACTTTTGACTGACTACTAGTTAAAGGTTTGGAGACACTTTCTTATTTGATGCTATTAGGAAATGTCTCCAAATTATTGACTGACTACTAGTTAAATATTTGGGGACACTTTCCTGTTCAACAATATTATGAAGTGTCTTTAAACTTTT
>NC_084633.1:24535152-24582652 GCF_033978795.1 Nerophis ophidion | reverse complement strand
AAAACGGAAAATAACAGAGCTGAGACCCGGTGTTTGTAATGTGAAAATGAATATGGCGGGTGTATTACCTCGGTGACGTCACGTTTTGACGTCATCGCTAAAAGACCGATAAACAGAAAGGCGTTTAATTTGCCAAAATTCACCCATTTAGAGTTCGGAAATCGGTTAAAAAAATACATGGTCTTTTTTCTGCAACATCAAGGTATATATTGACCCTTGCATAGGTTTGGTGATAATGTTCCCCTTTTATAGGGTCCTTGCCCGCTCGTACCATGTAACTATGCGTGCGGGATCTTTTAACTGTCGTGGACTGCGTCTTGGCTACAGCGCCGGGGACCAGGCTCGCCGTCTAGCTGTTGACAACCTGCTGCTCAACTGTGACATTTTATGCTTACAAGAGACATTCCTCACAAAACAAGACCTGGGCCTCTTGAATTATTTCAATGATAACTTTCATGGAGCTAGTGAGTCAACGACTGACCTGTCCATGAGAATTGTAAGAGGGAGGATAGCGGGAGGTGTTGCTGTGCTCTGGCACAAAAAGCATGATGCAGTTATTAGTGTTATTAGGCACGAAGTTGATTGGTGTATTGCTGTTCAGTATAAGTCCAAAAATAGGGAATTTATTGTTCTTAATGTGTACACTCCGAATGAATGTAAAGACAATGAGGATAACTACATGTTTAAAATTGCTTTTATTCATTCTTTTATAGAGGATAATCACTGTACGTGTATTAATGTGGTTGGTGACTGGAATGCTGACATTTCCGATGGCAGCTCTTACAGTTTTGTGATGAAAATGCACTCACCTTATCTAGACAATGGTTGTTGCCCGCTGATAGCTATTCTTATATTAGTGAAGCCTGGCATACAACATCATGGCTTGACCACTGTGTCAGTACGGCTGACGCACACGCCACTATACGTTCTATGGAGATTGTGTATGAGGTCTCTATGAGCGACCATATTCCATTCATATTAGATATTAAGTTGGACAGTCTCCCTGAGTTGACCCAGGAGGTTAATAGCCTGAGGGGCAAACTAGATTGGTCTAAACTCACAGATGAGGAAGTGCTGTTTTATTACAGGAGAACTGATGCTCTTTTAAATAATATGTCTCTTCCACTTGATGCAATTTTTTGTACTAATCTTAACTGTAATGATATTAATCATAGGAAATCCCTTTGTGTAATGTATGATGTCCCTTTGTGTAATGTAATGTAATGTATGTATGGTACTATACTGTCAAAATCCTGAGTGAAGCTAGCAGTTCTTATGTTACATGCACCAACAGCAAATCCAGTGGGAAGCCAGGCTGGAATAAACATGTTCGAATGCATTACACTGCGGCTAAGGAAGTTTTCAGTGAATGGGTTCTGGCCTGCAGACCTAGAATAGGTCTGGTACTAGATCGTAAGAAGCTAACACATTCGTGGTACAAATCTGCCATTCAATTTGTCATTCGAAATGAGCATGCTATGAGAGCTGACTCATTAGCTGAGAAGCTCCTTAAGTGCAATATCAGTGGATTCTGGAAAGAGGTGAAAACTTTGAACCGAGGCAGTATGCCGCTGCCATGCACAATTGAGGGTGTAGCGGGAGTTGATGACATAGCTGAGAAATTGAGGCAGCACTATTCTGCACTTTTTAATTGTCTTAAAAGTGAGCCCTTTGATATAGACATGCTGTTGGAGTCACTGAAGGTGAGGTGCTGCAAGCAATATCCCAGCTAGCTGATAATAAAGCCAGTGGCCCTGATCATATAACTGCAGAACACCTGAAACATGCGAGCCCCAGAGTAGCAGTCCTGCTTTCCATCTGTTTTACAGACCTGATGTCTCACGGGCTGCTGCCTGACTCCATGATGGCTGTCACTCTGGTGCTGGTCTTCAAGGACAAGGCAGGTAAGGTGGGAAGCTTGGATAATAACAGGCCTATTGCACTTGCAAGCATACTTTCTAAAGTTATAGAGATCATTTTATTAGACCGCTTAAGCACTTTTCTTACCACTGCTGACAATCAGTTTGGTTTTAAAAAATAAGCATGGTACTGACCTTTGTAACTATGCATTGAAAGAAGTGATTGACATGTATAAAGTTAAGAACTCCTCAGTTTTAGTTGGCTATATTGACACGTCGAAAGCCTTTCTTAGAGTCAACCATCAGAAACTGTTTTTAAAACTGAAAGAGAGGGGCGTGCCTGATAGTATCATCAGAATTTTGTCATATTAGTATGCTAATCAGAGCATGCAGATCGGATGGGGCGATAAATGCTCAGCAACATTTAAGGTTGGGAATGGGGTACGCCAGGGGGGAATTCTCTCCCCTGCCCTCTTCAATCTGTACATGAATGACATATCTGTCCAGCTCAATACCTGTAGAACATGATGTGTACTTGGTAATACTGTGGTTAATGATCTGATGTATGCGGATGATTTAGCCATCTTGTCTCCTAGCAGTGTTGGCTTTCAACAGCTGCTGAATATATGTACGAATTATGGTTTAAAATATGATGTGAAATATGATGATAAATAAATGATAAATGGGTTGTACTTGTATAGCGCTTTTCTACCTTCAAGGTACTCAAAGCGCTTTAAGACTACTTCCACATTTACCCATTCACACACACATTCACACACTGATGGAGGGAGCTGCCATGCAAGGCGCTAACCAGCACCCATCAGGAGCAAGGGTGAAGTGTCTTGCTCAGGAGACAACGGATGTGACGAGGTTGGTACTAGGTGGGGATTGAACCAGCAACCCTCGGGTTGCGCACGGCCACTCTCCCACTGCGCCACGCAAAAAAAGAGTGTCATCATGATATGTAGAACAAGAGAAGACAAGGATCTTTCTTTTCCTTCATTCTATCTGTCAGGACAGGTGCTGAGTGTGTGTCATAAAACTAAGTATCTGGGGCACATCATTACTGATCTATTGGGTGACAATGATGACCTATACAGACAGCGGCGTATGCTGCATGCCCAAGCCAACATGCTGAGAAAGAAATTGTATTATTGTACAAATGATGTAAAAATCAACTTATTCACAGCTAATTGCACTCCTTTGTATACTGCCCCCCTGTGGGTAAAGTATAAGCAGAAAAGATTTCAAAAGCTTCAGGTTGCTTATAATGATTGTATGAGGCTTCTCCTGGGAATTCTAAGAAGCGCCAGTGCAAGCCAGATGTTTGTTAGTGTTGGGGTGCCCACTTTCTCAGCATTGCTACGCAACCTTGTGTATAAGTTTATGTGTAGATAGATAGATAGATAGATAGATAGATAGATAGATAGATAGATAGATGGATAGATAGATAGATGGATAGTACTTTATTGATTCCTTCAGGAGAGTTCCTTCAGGAAAATTAAAATTCCAGCAGCAGTGTAGAGAGTTGAGATCAATTTAAAAAGAAGTAAAAAGTAAATAATGGGGGTTTAAATGGAAACAAAATAGAGAAATATTACAATAAGAATAAAAAATAAAAACCAACAATGGGAATACAAATATAACAGTAAAATAAGAATATAACAAGAGAAAGTAGGCAGTAGTGACCATGTTATGAAAACGTATTGCACCGTTATTGTTTTGCATCCCCTGTCATCCGCACTGTTATTGTTTTGCATCCCCTGTCATCCTTGTACCCACCGTCCCTCGCCCCAGAGAGGAGTTGTACAGTCTAATGGCGTGTGGGACAAAGGAGTTTTTGAGTCTATTAGTCCTGCACTTGGGATGAAGCAGTCTAGCACTGAACAGGCTCCTCTGGCTACTGGTAACGCTATGCAGAGGGTGACTGGCATCATCCAGGATGCTCAGTTTGTCAACAGTCCTCTTCTCTGCCACCGTCACCAGTGAGTCCAGTTTCATTCCGATTGTAGAACCGGCCCGCCTGATATCAGTTTCTCATATATATATATGTATATATGTATATATATATATATATATATATATATATATATATATATATATATATATACCCAAGCCATATATGTGTGTGTGTATATACATACACACACACATATATATATATACATACAAATATGCACACATATACACACATATACATATGTATGTATGTATATACATACATATATATGAATATATATACATATATGTGTATGTATGTATGCATACACACACACATATATAGAAGTATATATAAAAGTATATATACACATATATATATTTTTTTTGTTTATTTTTTTTATTTTAATTTTAATTTTTTAATTTTCCCGAGGTAACTCCTGAAGGAATCAATATATATATATATATATATATATATATATGTATATATATATATATATATAAAATACACATACCATACTTCCTTGAATTGCCGCCGGGGCACTAATTAATTTAAAACCTCTTTTCCCTCCTGCGCTTACCAAAGGCATGCGGTAAAAGTAAGGATATGCTAAATATTTTAAAACCTCTTCTCACTCCGGCACTTAACAAAGACATGCAGTAAAAATTTGAGTGTGATGTAAGGATACCATCATAAAAAGCACATATGATAAAAAATAAAAAAAAAACGTTAATATAGTTATTACTTTCTGCACCGAAGGCTTGGAATAACCTACAATCGAATATTCAACTTGAAACCCTTGTTACATTAAATGAGTTTAAAGATTCTGTGAAAGGATTTCAGTCTACCTTGTCTGTATGCACATGTGTTATATGAGCGAGTTTTAATGTTGTAAATGTGATGTTTTATGTGTTGTTTACTGTTTATAATGTATTCTTGCTGCTGCCCTCTTGGCCAGGTCTCCCTTGGAAAAGAGATCTTTGATCTCAATGGGATTTTACCTGGTTAAATAAAGGCTAAATCAAAAATAAATGAAAAATAGTCATACCTTTACTTATACAGTGGGGCAAAAAAGTATTTAGTCAGCCACCGATTGTGCAAGTTCTCCCACTTAAAATGATGACAGAGGTCTGTAATTTCCGTCATAGGTCCACTTCAACTGTGAGAGACAGAATGTGAAAAAAAATCCAGGAATTCACATTGTAGGAATTTTAAATAATTTATTTGTAAATTATTGTGGAAAACAAGTATTTGGTCAACCATTCAAAGCTCTCACTGATAGAAGGAGGTTTGGGCTCAAAATCTCACGATAAATGGCCCCATTCATTCTTTCCTTAACAAGGATCAATGGTCCTGTCCCCTTAGCAGAAAAACAGCCCCAAAGCATGATGTTTCCACCCCCATGCTTCACAGTAGGTATGGTGTTCTTGGGATGCAACGCAGTATTCTTCTTCCTCCAAACACAGTTGAGTTTATACCAAAATGGATACATGGATGATATAGCAGAGAATTGGGATTTAGCCCAGAGACAACACGGATGGCTTCCCATCTCCGTCATGAACAAGGTGGCCGAAGTGTTGGAAATCCCGCCGATGAGGGTGTACGAGGTAGCGACGTTCTATACCATGTTCCTGCGCCAGCCTGTGGGAAAATACTTCACTCTGTCATGTGGTCAGATGAAACCAAAATAGAAATTTTTGGTATAAACTCAACTCATCGTGTTTGAAGGAAGAAAAATACTGAGTTGCATCCCAAGAACACCATACCTACTGTGAAGCATGGGGGTGGAAACATCATGCTTTGGGGCTGTTTTTCTGCTAAGGGGACAGGACAATTGATCCGTGTTAAGGAAAGAATGAATGGGGCCATGTATCGTGAGATTTCGAGTCAAAACCTCCTTTCATCAGTGAGAACTTATTTTCCACCATAATTTACAAATACATCCTTTAAAATTCCTACAATGTGAATTCCTGGATTTTTTTTTTCACATTTTGTCTCTCACAGTTGAAGTGTACCTATGATAAAAAATTACAGACCTCTGTCATCATTTTAAGTGGGAGAACTTGCACAATCGGTGACTGACTAAATACTCATTTTGCCCCACTGTAAATGAAATCCATGCCAGCTCCTCCTGATCAAATGCATTGATAACTTGTTTATAGAAGTATTCCTTATCTTTCTTCAGTTTTAAAGGTCTCTCTGTCTCAATGGAGATCTTCCTTTATTACCTCCTGCCATGATTGAAAGTCCAGTTTAGCAAACTGCTATCAAACCGCTGCTATCAGTTAGCTCGGGTGCGGGCGACGACAGAATTATCCTCGAACAACTCCCCCTCCCGTTCTGCTCGTGGGTGGTCTCTTTATCCCACCGCTGCCAACATGAATGTTATTTTATAAATAATACACTAGGTATTTAGGACTGGAACATGCTTTATTTCAGCCCGGTTGTTTACATAGCCAGCATAGGTGTTACATCCTAAAATGTCCGTTGTGCCCCCGCCGCGTCATATCCGTCCCAGCACAGTCCTGTCACTCAGTTCACTTCTTCTGCAGCCGAGTATTCGCAAGAAGGATCACTAGCGCCCTCTACCACCAGGAGGCAGGAGTCATTTAATGACTCATATTTAACACACGCAGCTACTGTATTGTGACGGTCTCAAGCCGTCGTCTTGCAGGTTCCCAGGACCACCAGGGAAGGACATGGCTTGAGCATAGCTCGGTTGGTAGAGTGGCCGTGCCAGCAACTTGAGGGTTGCAGGTTCGATTCCCGCTTGTGCCATCCTAGTCACTGCCGTTGTGTCCTTGGGCAAGACACTTTACCCACCTGCTCCCAGTGCCACCCACACTGGTTTAAATGTAACTTAGATATTGGGTGTCACTATGTAAAGCGCTTTGAGTCACTTGAGAAAAGCACTATATAAATATAATTAACTTCACTTCACTTCACAGTTTGACTGTTTATTTTTCAATAAAACCTCAGTCCAGGTCGCTTTTCCGCTCCTCCTCTCCACTCGCTCGCCGCCATCTTGGGCAGGGCTACAGCTGGCGTGCCCTGCTAGTCTGTCGGACCGTCGGCTCCACAGGTATATTAATAAAAGATAGCTGATTACTGTTCTTTTTAGCATACCGGTATTCAATAGCTTGGACCTTAAATCCTACTGAATAGCTCTTAATCTTCTTCCCTTTATGCGATTTCAAATGATTGAAATCAGCCTCCTCCATTTTCAAAATGATGACAGGGGAAGTGTCACTGGTGGCGTCACAAGTTTGACCAGGCGGTAATACTAAGCATGCGCATACTATATGCCCGGTGGCAATTCAAGGAAATACGGTATATACACACTTTAACACAGAGCTGTGCTGTCTGTTATCTCAATTCGTAAATTTAGTCAAATTTGCATGGAGTTGCAATGCCAAGATCTTAAATGGCAATAGTAGTGTATAGGCGACAGTGTTTTGCTGTAGCTAGGAAGTAGTCTTTGCCATTAAGTTGAAAGGGACCAGTATTTTCTCTTGTTGAGCCCTACAAAGTGTAGTATTGTACTTATTACAAGCCAACTGTCGAATTATAACAAATCTTAGTTCACCTTTTAGTTAGACTCTACCCGCGTTCTTTTGTTGAACAATAACTTCTGGAACATTTTAGAATCATTTATTGAAAAAGGTCACGGGTAAATGTTACAGCGTTGGTGGCACTCCCGCAAAAGCAATGTCGATTGCGTCTGTAAGCACGATGAGCGGGGCCTCTCTAGAAAAAGTGATCCCCGATGAAGAATTATTCACTCTCTTTACAGCAAAAGGGCCGATAAGTCTGATGGGTCAACAAGTCCATGGTCAACCAGTGTTCACAAAGTCCGGGGTTAGTCCAAGGCTATCAATGAGGGGAATTTTTATCTAAATCATGTGCACCTAATTACAATTATTGAGTGCAGCTGCGATAGGGTCCAGCCCCCCGCAACACCGAAGGAGAAAAGTGGTAGAAAATGGATGGATTATACAAAACCCAAAACCAGTGAAGTTGGCACGTTGTCCGTCCATCCATCCATTTTCCTACCGGTTATTCCCTTTGAAGTCGCGGGCGGAAGGCGGTCTACACTCTGGATAAGTCGCCACCTCATCACAGGGATAACACAGATAGACAGACAACATTCACACTCACATTCACACACTAGGGCCAATTTAGTGTTGCCAATCAACCTATCCCCAGGTGCATGTCTTTAGAGGCGGGAGGAAGCCGGAGTACCCGGAGGGAACCCACACATTCACAGGGAGAACATGCAAACTCCACACAGAAAGATCCCGAGCCTGGGATTGAACCCAGGACTACTCAGAACCTTCGTATTGTGAGGCAGACGCACTAACCCCTCTGCCACTGTGAGGCCCGTTGGCACATTGTGTAATTCGTAAATAAAAACAGAATTCAATGATTTGCAAATCCTTTTCAACTTATATTCAATCGAATAGACTGCAAAGACAAGATATTTAATGTTTGAAGTTGAACTGAGAAAGTTCTTCTTTTTTTTTTTGCAAATAATCATTAACTTAGAATTGAATAGCAGCAACACATTGCAAAAAAGTTGTCACAGGGGCATTTTTACCACTGTGTTACTTGGCCTTTCCTATTAACAACACTCAGTAAACATTTGGCAACTGAGGAGACCAATTGTTGAAGTGAAATTATTTCCCATTCTTGCTTGATGTACAGCTTAAGTTGTTCAACAGTCCGGGGTCTCCGCTGTGGTATTTTAGGCTTCATAATGCGCCACACATTTTCAATGGGAGACAAAGCTGGACTACGGGCAGGTCAGTCTGGTACCCGCACTCTTTTACTACGAAGCCACACGGTTGTAACACATGGCTTGGCATTATCTAGCTGAAATAAGCAGGGGCATCCATTAGGGCTGCAAATCTTTGGGTGTCCCACAGTTCGATTCACAATCGATTTTTTTTTCCATTTCAACACGATTCTCAATTCAAAAACGATTTTGTTTCCCAATTTAAAAGGATTCTCTATTCATTCAATACATAGGATTTCAGCAGGATCTACCCCAGTCTGCTGACATGCAAGCAGAGTAGTAGATTTTTGTAAAAAGCTTTAATAATTGTGAAGGACAATGTTTTATCAACTGATTGCAATAATGTAAATTTGTTTTAACAATTAAACGAACCAAAAATATGACTTATTTTATCTTTGTGAAAATATTGGACAAAGTGTGTTGTTAAGCTTATGAGATGTGATGCAAGTGTAAGCCACTGTGACACTATTGTTATTTTTTTTTATTTTTATAAATGTCTAATGATAATGTCAATGAGGAATTTTTAATCACTGCTATGCTGAAATTATAACTAATATTGATACTCTTGTTGATAATATTCATTTTTGTTTCACTATTTTTGGTTTGTTCTGTGTCGTGTTTGTGTCTCCTCTCAATTGCTCTGTTTATTGCATTTCCGAGTGTTGCTGGGTCAGGTTTGGTTTTGGAATTGGATTGCATTGTTATGGTATTGCTGTGTATTGTTTTGTTGGATTGATAAAAATAAAAAAAATCGATAAAAAAAAAATAAATTTGAATGGATTCTGAATCGCACAACGTGAGGCACGCAATACTGGTGCCTTCACAGATGTGTAAATTACCCATGCCTTGGGCACTAATACACCCCCATCCCATCACAGATGCTGGCTTTTGATTTTGCGCCTATAACAATCGGGATGGTTGTTTTCCTCTTTGGAAAACACAACGTCCACAGTTTTCAAAAACGATTTGAAATCTGGACTCGTCAGACCACAGAACACTTTTCCACTTTGCATCAGTCCATCTTAGATGAGCTCGGGCCCAGCGAAGCCGTTGGCGTTTCTGGGTGTTGTTGATAAATGGCTTTTATAGTCGAGTTTTAACTTGCACTTAAAGATGTAGCGACCAACTGTAGTTACTGACAGTGGTTTTCTGAAGTGTTCCTGAGCCCATGTGGTGATATCTTTGAAACACTGATATCGCTTTTTGATGCGGTATTGCCTGAGGGATCGAAGATCACGGGCATTTAATGTTGGTTTTCACCCTTGCTGCTTACATGCAGTGATTTCTAAAGATTCTCCGAACGTCTTCATTATATTACGGATTGTAGATGATGAAATCCCTAAATTCATTGCAATAACTGGTTGAGAAATGTTGTTCATAAACAATTTGCTCGAGCATTTGTTGACAAAGTGGTGACACTCGCCCCATCCTTGTTTGTGAATGACTGAGCGTTTCATGGAAGCTGTTTTTATACCCAATCATGGCACCCACCCAATTAGCTCATTCACCTGTGGGATGTTCCAAATAAGTGTTTGATGAGCATTCCTCAACTTTCTCAGTCTTTTTTACCACTTGTGCCAGCTTTAATGAAACACGTTACAGGCATCAAATTCCAAATGAGCTAATATTTGCAAAACATAAAGTTTTCTCGTTCAAACGTTAAGTGTCTTGTCTTTTTAGTTTATTCATATGAATATAGGTTGAAAAGGATTTGCAAATCATTGTATTCTGTTTTTATTTACTATTTACACAATGTGCCAACTTCACTGGTTTTGGGTTTTGTAAATTAAAAATAATCACATCTGAGGCTAATTACTCCTTTTCCAGGACTTGACCTGTGTACCATTCTTTAGCCTTTGAAAAAAGCTTGAGGTTCTACGTTCGAAGACAATATTCCTTTCAAGGGATGGATATTGATATTGATATATTTTCTTTATTACAAATATGCAAAAAAAATAACAAAAAACAAGAGCAAGCATGATCCAATACAGTGCTATAGCCTTAACAGCTATTATAACAAAATGAAAACAATAGAGAATAAAAAACAAAAAAAACAAATGATCATTCAACTTTTTATTTTTTATTTTTTTTTTACATATTTGAAAAGGAGTGAGAAGAAGTATACAGTTCCTCTTAGCGTCAAACAGCATTGAGAGTCCCGCTACTCGCCACATACATCAATGTCTCCAAAACAACAGATAGTGATAGCAGTCAGGCGTTTGGTGTGATTGTTCCTCAAATGAAGTTCAAGACAAAGTATTGAATTGGAGAATATATATGCTATAATATTCTTACATTTTGATGATCAAATTTGGAGGAAGTGAAATCGCTAATGTTAGCATGTTAGCATTATGACAAGTGCTTACTGCACTTTTAAACGCTTTCTTCTTCCTTCCCATGACCTACAGACGCTCCAACTGGGTCCACTCTGAGAGCTTGTCTACCGGCCGAGTGTTGGAGCCGGTGCCGTGTTTGCCACCGGACGTGACGTTACGTGCAAGAAAGGTATGGAAATACAGCACCGTTGGATTTTAGGTGAATCAGTGACCGGTAGTGGCCACGGACTTAAAAAGTACCAAACTCATTTTCCATTTCTAATTACAATTACAACAAAAATTGACATCCAACTTGTTTTATTTCAACTATTACAGTTTTCAGAAGCAGAATCAGCGTTATTAGCAGAGTTCTTTGTTGATGCAGTGAAAATATAAAAAATGTACTTCAATAACCAACGTGTGCAATGCTAATCAGTCATAGTGCAACAAAGAGATGTTGACGTGAGCATGAGTTAATGACAGAGGATTTATTTCCCATCACATTGATAGTCTGAGGGAAGAAGGAACTGTTCTTATGACGACTTGTTTTTGGCCTTCATTGTCTCCAAACGTGTCCCATATGTTTTTGTCGAACTTTTCAAGATATTAACCAAAAATACCAAGTTGATAACATAAACACGCTAAAACATCAAACAAAAAAATACAATATCACATTAAAAACTTTAAAACTGAAATATCATAATATCATAATAATTAGACAAAAAAATGCAGCACAGAGGTTGCACTAACGAATGATACAAGTTTGGGGAGATATTGACATGATTGAGGGTATTGGTTATGAATAATAACACATTAATTACATAACTATAATGTTAACATAAAACCTATAATAGTTAACATAAAACTTATAATAGTTATTAACATACAACTATGATAACATAAAACCTATATTAGTTAATAACACAAATTCTATAATAGTTCACATAAAACTCTAATGTTAACATAAAACCTATAATAGTTAATAACATAAACATCATAATATTAATAACATAAAACTTATCATTATTAAGATAAAACCTATAATATTTAATAACATAACAACTATAATAGTTAATGACATAAAAAGTATAAGGTTAATAACATAAAACCTATAATAGTTCACATAAAATCTATAATAGTTAATAACATACAAACTATAATGTTGATAACATCAAACTTATAATAGTTAATAACATAACACTTACATTAGTTAATAACATAAATCTATAATAGTTAACAAAAAACCTATAATACTTTATAACATAAAAACTATTATAGTTAATAACATCAAATATATGTTATTAACGTAAAACCTATAATCATTAATAACATAAAATCTATAATAGTTAATAACATAAAAACTATAATGTTAATAACATACAATTAATGATGTTAATAACATAAAATCTATAATAATAACATATAATCTATAATAATTAATAACAGAAAAAATATTATAGTTAATAAAATCTATGATGTTAATAACATTAAACCTATAATAGTTAATAACATAACAACTATAATGTTAATAACATAAAATTTAGGATGTTAATAACCTAAAACTTATAATGTTAATAACATCCATCCATCCATTTTCTACCGCTTATTCCCTTTTGTAGTTGCGGGGTACACTGGCGCCTATCTCAGCTACAATCGGGCAGAAGGCGGGGTAC
The DNA here is from genome assembly GCF_033978795.1 of Nerophis ophidion. NCBI lineage: Eukaryota > Metazoa > Chordata > Actinopteri > Syngnathiformes > Syngnathidae > Nerophis > Nerophis ophidion. Next base: position 24,570,071 of record NC_084633.1, on the reverse strand, counting down.
ACCCTGGACAAGTCACCACCTCATCGCAAGGCCAATACAGATAGACAACATTCACACTCACATTCACACACTAGGGACAATTTAGTGTTGCCAATCAACTTATCCCCAGGTGCATGTATTTGGAAGTGGGAGGAAGCCGGAGTACCCGGAGGGAACCCACGCAGTCACGGGGAGAACATGCAAACTCCACACAGAAAGATCCCGAGCCTGGATTTGAACTGCAGGACCTTCGTATTGTGAGGCAGACGCACTAACCCCTCTCCCACCGTGAAGCCATGTTAATAACATAAAACCTTTAATAGTTAACATAAATCTATAATAGTTAATAAAATAAAACCTATAATAGTTAATAATGTACAAATTATAATAGTTAATAACATAAAACGATAATAGTTAATAACCTAAAACTATAATAATTGATAACATAAAACTATAATAGTTACTAACATAAAACTATAATAGTTAATAACATAAAACAATAATAGTTAATAACATACAAACGATAATAGTTAATAACAAAACTATAATGTTAATAACATAAAAACTATGATAGTTGGACAAAATAATTGGCAAGTAGCACAAACGTTTGAGACAAGATGGGGAAATCAGGACAAGGTGGGGGGCTGGGGCACTGGTTATGAGTAATAACATGTTAATAACATAACACCTATTATGACACCGTAAAAACTATAATAGCAAAAAAATTGCAGCATAAATGTAGCACAAACGAATGGGACAAGTTTAGGGTGTTATTGACAAGGTTGGGGGTTGATTACGAATAATAACACATAAATAACATAACGACTATAATAGTTAACTTAAAACTATAGTAGCTAACATAAAAATCATCAAGTTAATAACATCAAATATACTTAAACACATTTTGCTGCACAAACTTTTGTGAGCAGTTTGGGGAGATTTTGACAAAGCTGGATGACTATAAGTCCTGAAATGTATTTCAGAACAACTTCAGAACCACAATGACACAAATGACAAAAATCAGCACAAACGAATGAAACAGGTTTGGAGAGATTTAGATGAGGGGTGTGGTTATGAATAATAACACATAATTAACTAATAGACAAAAAGGAATGTCAAGGTAGTTGCAATGATAGTTCCACCACAATAATAGATCCATTGCTTCAAAAGTCTTAGTAGGCACAGTCAGAAACTGTAGACCAAATCCTAAAGTATTAGTACGCACAGTCAAACTTTAGACCAGGTCCTAAAGTATTAGTACGCACTGTCGGAAACCGCAAAAGGAATCCTAAAGTATTAGTACGCACAGTCAAAAACTGTAGAACAGATCCTACAGTATTAGTATGCACAGTGAGAAACTGTAGACCAGGTCCTAAAGTATTAGCACGCACAGTCAGAAGCTGGAGACCAGGTCCTAAAGTATTAGTACGCACAGTCAGAAACTGTAAACCAGTTCCTAAAGTATTAGTATGCACAGTCAGAAGCTGCAGAACAGGTCCTAAAGTGTTAGTACCCACAGTCAGAATCTGTAGACCAGGTCCTAAAGTATTAGTCCGCACAGTCAAAAACTGTAGATCAGGTCCTACAGTATTAGTACGCACAGTGAGAAACTGTAGACCAGGTCCTAAAGTATTAGTACGCACAGTCAGAAGCTGGAGAACAGGTCCTTAAGTATAAGTGCGCACAGTCAGAAACTGTAGACCGGGTCCTAAAGTATTAGTACGCACAGTCAGAAACTGTAAACCAGTTCCTAAAGTATTAGTATGCACAGTCAGAAGCTGCAGAACAGGTCCTAAAGTGTTAGTACCCACAGTCAGAATCTGTAGACCAGGTCCTAAAGTATTAGTCCGCACAGTCAAAAACTGTAGATCAGGTCCTACAGTATTAGTACGCACAGTGAGAAACTGTAGACCAGGTCCTAAAGTATTAGTACGCACAGTCAGAAGCTGGAGAACAGGTCCTTAAGTATAAGTGCGCACAGTCAGAAACTGTAGACCGGGTCCTAAAGTATTAGTACGCACAGTCAGAAACTGTAAACCAGTTCCTAAAGTATTAGTATGCACAGTCAGAAGCTGCAGAACAGGTCCTAAAGTGTTAGTACCCACAGTCAGAATCTGTAGACCAGGTCCTAAAGTATTAGTCCGCACAGTCAAAAACTGTAGATCAGGTCCTACAGTATTAGTACGCACAGTGAGAAACTGTAGACCAGGTCCTAAAGTATTAGTACGCACAGTCAGAAGCTGGAGAACAGGTCCTTGAGTATAAGTACGCACAGTCAGAAACTGTAGACCAGGTCCTAAAGTATTAGTACGCACAGTCAGAAGTTGGAGACCAGGTCCTTAAGTATTAGTACGCACAGCCAGAAATTGTAGTCCAGGTCCCTGAGTATTAGTACGCACAGTAAGAAGCTGGAGACCAGGTCCTAAAGTATTAGTACGCACAGCCAGAAACTGGAGACCAGGTCCTAAAGTATTAGTACGCACAGTCAGAAGCTGGAGACCCGGTCCTAAAGTATTAGTACGCACAGTCAGAACCTGGAGACCAGGTCCTAAAGTATCAGTACGCACAGTCAGAAGCTGGAGACCAGGTCCTAAAGTATTAGTACGCACAGTCAGAAGCTGGAGACCAGGTCCTAAAGTATTTGTAAGCACAGCCAGAAACTGTAGACCAGGTCCTACAGTATAAGTACGCACAGTCAGATACTGGAGAACAGGTCCTAAAGTGTTAGTACCCACAGTCAGAAACTGTAGACCAGGTCCTACAATACTAGTACGCAGAGTCAGAAACTGTAGACAGGGTCCTAAAGTATTGGTATGCACAGTCAGAAGTGGGAGACCAGGTCCTTAAGTATTAGTACGCACAGCCAGAAATTGTAGACCACGTCCTACAGTATCAGTACGCACAGTCAGAAACTGTAGACTATATCTTAAAGTATTAGTACGCACAGTCAGAAACTGTAGACCAGTTCCTACAGTATTAGTACACACAGTCAGAAACTGTAGACCAGATCCTAAAGAGTTAGTATGCACAGTCAGAAGCTGGAGAACAGGTCCTAAAGTATTAGTACGCACAGTCAGAAGCTGGAGACCAGGTCCTAAAGTATTAGTACACACAGTCAGAAGCTGGAGACCAGGTCCTAAAGTATCAGTACGCACAGTCAGCAAATGTAGACCAGGTCCTACAATATTAGTACGCACAGTCAGGAACTGTAGACCAGATCCTAAAGTATTAGTACGCACAATCAGAAGCTATTCTGGTCTCGCCCAACTGCGCCATGGTCTTCCTTGGCCCGGGTCATGAGGACACAATAAGGAGCGATAAGACACATGTTGACTCACAAAGCTCAGGCAGGAATGTAATGAAGGAAACATAAGATGGTTCCTCCCTTTGTTCCAACGTCCCCTCACTCCTCCATCATCACAATTGAATCTCACCCAACATATTGAGGATGGGTTTCAGAATAGTCTGGTAACAGGTGCCGTCTCCGTCAATATGTCTGCCGCGTACGGCGCTGTGAACCACCGCCTCCTCCTGAAAAATACCTGGAGATGACAAAAGATCTGGCACTCACAGACCCCATTACAGCCCTCTTGAAAGACAGGCACTTATATGGTACTTAAAACAACAAACAAAGTCGCTGGCGACGACAGAAGTAAAACCTACCTCAAAGTAGTGTGCTGGCTCCACTACTGTATAACATCTATACCAACGGCCAGCCAATGCACTAGAACACTGAACTATTCATCTACGCCAGGGTTGCTCACACTTTTTCTGCAGGCGAGCTACTTTTCAATTGACCAAGTCGAGGAGATCTACCTCATTCATATTTATAATTTATATTTATTTATTTATGAAAGAGACATTTTTGTTAACAAGTTAATGGTGTTTAATGATAATACAAGCATGTTTAACACATACAGATTCATCTCTTTCATGAAGACAAGAATTTAAGTTGGTGTAATACCTGATTCTGATGACATGGATCTATTGGAATCAGACAGTAGGGCTGATAACGTCCGCATTTTCAAATGGAGGAGAAAAAAAGTCCTCCTTTCTATCCAATGCCACATGAAAGTGGTTGGATTTGGCATCTCATTTGTCCGATTAGCATACTCGTTTTTAAACACTTTGTTATGAGAGTAGCATATGTGTGTGTGGCCCTTTAATGTGTGATAGCAGGTGAGTGACGTCAGTGAGTGTGTGGGCGAGAGAGGAGAGGGAGCGGTCGCTGAGGGCGGGGGAGTGGTTAGTGTTTTTGTGTGTGATTTTGCCTGTGTGCAAGACGTAAATAAAAAGTCACGATTTGCAACTAATCGCTGGACTCGTCATTTTGTCTTGGAGTCCGGAATTGTGAAGACCCACTGCCGGGTAAAGTGAAGGGATTGTGCCCCATAGAATCCATCGTGTTACGTTTTGGTGGCCGCATTGCGATGCACGGAGGTGCCAAAGAAGGGAGCAAGCAGGAGTGAAGGTAGGAACTAGATTTAATAATAAAACACAACAAAACACTTGACAAAGGAAAAGAAAATGCGAGCCACCGCTAAATGCTACTCGTAGCAAGGGTAGAGTTCAAAAGTCCGTAAGCAGCGCGAGCCGAGCGCGCGGAAAGCTAAGCTAAAACTTAGCAGAGTGAAAACAATGAGGAATAACAATCGTAACTTGTTGCGTGAGCAAACGAAACAGCCAGGCAGAACTAAGGTAGTAGATGGGCTTAAATACAAAGAACATAATTACAAACAGGTGTGTGACCGGAGTGCGTGCGGGAGGCGTAATTAGGTAGCCATGGTGATGAAAGTAAACAAGGAAGTGCGCTAGCAAAGGGATCGGCAGAGTCCATAACATGATCAAAACATAATAGAAAAATACAAAAAGGGACTAAACATACTAGAGATGTGTGATCCGGAAGCCGGATCACAACACATCGGCCCTGAAGAAGTGTCTCCCCTGCGCTCCTTGACTACAGTCTAGGCGCCGGAAGCAGGAAAGGTGCAACAACTTTATACGAAATACATTGGGATCAAACTCCGTAGCTTGCTAGCTTGTGCACGCGAGCTTTCTGAGACTCCTGTTTTGTTAGCACAGGCAGGATGAAGCAGGTCTTTTATGGTGAAGACAGGAACTGTGCAGTCGGTCTTTAGAGTTTTGACAACAGGTACGGCCCAAGAGTCTGTTGAAATAAAAAGTGTTTCTCTCCGTCCTGTCAGTGATTTTTTTCTTAATAATGAGCTCGCATCAGCCAGCGTCATCTCACAAGATCCTCAGGTCCCGAGAATGTCAAACAACTGACGAAAGTGAAGTCTTGGTGATGATTGATGATTGATCATTTTTATGTCTATAGTTTTAATGCCTGGCTTGCGATCGACTGACAAGTCTGCTCATTCCATCTCAGGAACCAGGATGTGAGCAACCTCTTAACATCAAATTGTCTGGAACACCACTTGAGAATTGTACCCACCCAGTCTTCTTTGACGTAATCCTGGACCGCACCCTTTCCTTCAAGGAACACATCAAAAACACCCAAACTGAAAGTCAGCTCCCGAAACAACATCTTACGGAAACTGACAAATTCCAAATGTGGAGCCACAGCACGCACACTAAGATGTACTGCTTTGGCCCTGTACTATTCCTCGGCGGAGTATGCATGTCCTGTCTGGGAGAGATGAACCTATGCCAAGAAACTAGACCCAGCACTGAACAACACCTGCCACTTGATCACTGGTTGCGTAAAGCCTACCAACCTGAACAACCTACATCTCCTCGCTGGCATTGTCCCTGGAGACTTGAGACGGGAAGTTGCCAGTGGAGTAGAGTTCACAAAAGCTGCCGGTGATGAACGCCACCTCCTTCATGGACGTGAACTCTCAGCCCAACGTCAGAAGTCAAGGAGAAACTTCCTCGGCAATGTCCAGCCCCTAACAACATCTCGGGAAGAAACCAGACTCCAGATATGGACACAAAGACTAGAAAAAGACCCCCCCTCCTATTGACATGGGAATATCCCCTTCTGAAGACCTGGCCCCCGGGTCGGACACACCATGGGTCCAGTGGAAGACACTAAACCGCCTGAAGAACCATTTCATTCTCACTCGTTTATCATCATTACCGTTTCATTCTCTCTCCATCAACACCATTTCATTCTCTCTCGTTCATCATCGCCATTTCATTCTCTCTCGTTCATCATCATCATTTCATTCTCACTCGTTCATCATCATATTTAATTCTCACTCCATCATCACCATTACATGTTCACTTATTCATCATCATACTTCATTCTCACTCCATCATCACCATTACAATCTCACACGTTCATCATCACCATTACATTCTCACTTGTTCACCATCACAATTCATTTTCACTCCATCATCACCATTACATTCTCACTCGTTCATCATCACATTATTTTCTCTCTCCTTTGTCATCACCATTTCGTTCACACTCGTTCATCATCACCATTTTATTCTCACTCGTTCATCATCGTATTTAATTGTCACTCCATCATCACCATTACATTTTCACTTATTCATCATCACATTTCATTCTCACTCCATCATCAGCATTACAATCTCACACGTTCATCATCACCATTATTTTCTCACTTGTTCATCATCACATTTAATTCTCTCTCCATCATCACCATTTCATTCTCACTCATTCATCATCACATCACATTTAATTCTCAGTCGATGATCACCATTACATTTTCACTTATTCATTAACAGATTTCATTCTCAGTCCATCATCACCATTATATTCTCACTCATTCACCATCACCATAACATTTTCACTTGTTCATCATCACATTTCATTTTCACTCCATCATCACATTAAATTCTCACTAGTTCATCATCACTATTTCATAATCACTCGTTCATCATGACATTACATTCTCACTCCTTCATTATCATATTTCATTCTCACTCCATCATCACCATTACATTCTCATTCGTTCATCATCACCATTTCATTCTCACTTCATCAAATTTCATTCCCACTCCATCGTCACCATTACATTCTCACTCGTTCATCATCACATTTCATTCTCTCTCCATCATCACCATTTTCTTCTCACTCGTTCATCATCATCACCATTTAATTTTCTCTCAATCACCATTTCATTCTCCCTCAATCATCAATACCATTTCATTCACATTCATTCATCATCATGTTTCATTCTCACTCGTTCATCATCACCATTACATTCTCACTTGTTCATCGTCATTTTCATTCTCACTCCATTATCACCATTACATTCTCACTCGATAATCATCATATTTCATTCTCACACCATCATCATATTTCATTGTCACTCCATCATCACCATTATATTCTCACTCGTCATCATTACATTTCATTCTCACTCGTTCATCATCACCATTACATTCTCACTCGTTCATCATATTTCATTCTCACTCCATCATCACTATTACATTCTCACTCATTCACCATCACTATTTAATTCCCTCAAGCATAACGTGAAAGAATGGCTCACGAGCAACCTGGTTGAAGATGCTTGGGATCGCTTCAAAACAGTGTTCCTAGCGATACCAGATGATATGGCTCCCATGAGAACAGTCAGGATCAAAGCCCGCTCTGAACCATGGATCAATTCAGACCTATTAGCTGCCATAACAGACAGAGACAGAAAATACTTCGAATACCAAAAGTGTAAAACCGAAGTAAATGAACAACCCAATAATAATAACCTCAAATCTATCAGAGGTATTTGTTGATGAACCCCAAGATGCAGAGAAGGAGGCAGGCATAGAATATGAAAACATGACTTAATTAAAACTAAACAAGAACAAACAAAAAGCACGCATGTGGGCGGAATAACAAACTAAGGTAGCTAGCACTGGAAGCTAGAAACAAAAAGGAACTTTAGCATGGAAGCTAGAGGATATCAAACAGAAAAACTGGAAATAACTAATTGCTAACAAGAACAGCTTACCGCGACGACGACCAGGACAAAATGTAGCACGACATGTAATAGCTGAAGAGAATCACAGACACGACAAGAGCAACATATGGCAACGACAAGTCCGAATGACAATACAATGATCCAGCAACTGACACAAGACAAAGCAGGTACAAATAGGAGCAGGCTGATTGGCAACAGGTGTGGCCAGGTGGCAATCAGCCACAGCTGAGGAGGAACACAGCACTCAGGGAACAAGACAGGAAGCTGACAAAATAAGAGCACTAGACAGGAACTAAAGACAGGAGATACTAAATACAGAGGAAACAGACAAATGCAGAGGAAAAAACTAAAACGGAGACAAACTGTCAGGGGAAAGCCTGACAAAATCACTCCTTTCAACGCTCAAAAAGCAATGCAATAAATTAAGAAATAAGACAAACAACCTGACTAAATCCGAGAGGAAAACACAAATAAGCCTTGTTAGCTCTGGAAAATTCTCAACAACAAGCTTCCTGGATGCAGCCAGAAACTTAAAACCAGACTCACCAACATCAACATCAAGGATGGTGACGCCCTCATTACAGACAAAATGGAGGTAGCAAGCAGACTTAACACCTTTTTCACAACTCTCGTTAACAAGCTGTCCCACCACTCTGGTCGCTTTGGTGTAAAACACATTAAAGCTTTCTACGGAAATATAGGAGTAATCAACAACAATTTCAAATTAGAAATGGTCTCAGCTAACGAGGTGCTTAATAAATTGAGCGCGCTCCACCCAAACAAGTCCACCGGCCTTGACAATATCCCCTCCAGATTCCTCATGGACTCTGCCACCACCATTGCCCCAATAATCACACGTATAATAAACCTCTCAATCAACAAGGCCAAGTACCCAAGGATTTCAAGATAGCAAGAATAACCCCCCTTTATAAAAAAGGAAGCAAATTAAAACCTGGTAACTACCAACCTGTTTCTATTCTCAGTTCCATTTCGAAAGTAATGGAAAAAATAGTTTATGAACAGGTTGATAGATACCTTGCTGCTAATAAACTAATGTACAAATTCCAATCCGGCTTCAGAACTAACCACTCCACTGACACATGCCTTCTCTATCTGACCGACCACATCAAACATGAGGTGGACGCAGGAAAATATTGCGCCATGGTCATGCTGGACATTCAGAAGACCTTTGACACATTAACCACGCTACACTGTTGGATAAGCTCAGAGCAATCGGATTCTATAATACCTCATCGAACTGGATGCAATTTTACTTGGAGGGGAGGAAACAGGTGGTAGAGGTGAACGGCACCGTGTCCCCTCCCCTCTCAGTAAGCTGTGGAGTCCCCCAAGGCAGTATACTAGGACCTTTACTGTTCCTAATATACGTAAATGACATGCCTTCAGCATGCCACTGTGAATTGTTCTTGTTTGCAGATGACTCGGCCCTGCTGGTATCCGGCAAGGACAAGTCACAGGTGGAACAAATCCTTAGTGCTGAACTCCTTAATATTTGCACCTGGCTCGCTGACAACAAGCTATCCATACACTTAAGTAAAACGGAATGCATCCTATTTGGGTCCCATATCAAACTTAAGAAAGTCAGTGACTTCACTATAAAAGTGGGTGACATTGTAATCACCAGGAAAGATGAGATCATCTACCTAGGTTCCATTCTAGAGGCTACTGTAATCTTTCCTGTGATAAAATGGCAACCAAGGTAATCAAAAAGGTCAACCAAAGAACAAGATTCCTCTACAAAATCTCCTCTCTGTTCAACAAAAGCACCTTGAAGATTCTAGCGGGAACTCTCATTCAACCCTTTTTCGATTATGCTTGCACCTTCTGGTACCTTAGCACCAGGCCTACTGAAATGAGATTTTCTTATTCAAACGGGGATAGCAGGTCCATTCTATGTGTCATACTTGATCATTTCGCGATATTGCCATACTTTTGCTGAAAGAATCTAGTACAGAACATCGACGATAAATTTCGCAACTTTTCGTCGCTAACAAAAAAGCCTTGGCTTTACCGGAAGTAGAAGACGATGTGCACGTGACGTCACGGGTTGTAGGGCTCCTTACATCCTCACATTGTTTATAATGTGAGCCTCCAGCAGCAAGAGCTATTCGGACCGAGAAAGCGACAATTTCCCCCTTAATTTGAGTGAAGATGAAAGATTTGTGGATAAGGAAAGTTAGAGTGAAGCACAAAAAAAAAAGAAAAAAAAAGAAAAGGAGACGGCTCCAGGCGGCGGCAGTGAGACCCTTTCAGATATAATTAGACACATTTACTAGGATAATTCTGGAAGATCCCTTATCTGCTTATTGTTTTAATCAATCAATAAATCAATCAATCAATGTTTATTTATATAGCCCTAAATCACAAATGTCTCAAAGGACTGTACAAACCATTACGACTACGACATCCTCGGAAGAACCCACATAAGGGCAAGGAAAACTCACACCCAGTGGGCAGGGAGAATTCACACCCAGTGGGACGCCAGTGACAATCCTGACTATGGGAAACCTTGGAGAGGACCTCAAATGTGGGCAACGCCCACCCTCTAGGGGACCGAAAGTAATGGATGTCGAGTGGGTCTAACATGATACTGTGAAAGTTCAATCCATAGTGGCTCCAACAAAGCCGCGAGAGTTCAGTTCAAAGCGGATCCAAGACAGCAGCGAGAGTCCCGTCCATAGGAAACCATCCCAAGCGGAGGCGGATCAGCAGCGTAGAGATGTCCCCGACCGATACACAGGCGAGCGGTCCATCCTGGGTCTCGACTCTAATAGTGTTTTGGTGAGATTGCAAAGTCATACCTGAAAGTCGGATGGCTGCTGTGAACGCCAGTGTCTCTCAGAGAAGCCAATGGAGCAGCCAAGATCACAGCTACCTTTTTGAGCTGCAGGAGGAAGTCGCATAATCCACTGAAGTCTCCGGTAAGAGCCGACTTAATATCACAATTTTCCCATCCCAAAACTTGCTGGTTGACATAGAGAAACATGTTCGCTTGACCGCTCTGTGTTAAAGCTTCACAACAAAAAAAGAAACACAGGCTGTGTTTTGGTGCTAAAGGCAGCTGCAATCCACCGCTTTCCACCAACAGCATTCTTCTTTATAGTCTCCATTATTAATTGAACAAATTGCAAAAGATTCAGCAACACAGATGTCCAAATTACTGTGTTATTATGCGATGAAAAGAGACAACTTTTAGCCTTGTGTGGTGCTGGGCTGATATGTCCGCTAGAACCGGTGACGCCACGCGCACGCGTCATCATTCCGCGACGTTTTCAACAAGAAACTCCGCGGGAAATTTAAAATTGTAATTTAGTAAACTAAACCGGCCGTATTGGCATGTGTTGCAATGTTAATATTTCATCATTGATATATAAACTATCAGACTACGTGGTCGGTAGTAGTGGGTTTCAGTAGGCCTTTAACGTAAATGACCGCCATAACCACAACACCAGGGGGAGCTCCACAAACCACGTTAAACCCAGATTCCGATCTAACAAAGGTCTTAACTCATTCTCTTTCTATGCGCATCAATGTGGAATGCACTCCCAATAGGTGTAAAAGTAAGTGCATCTCTATCCTCCTTCAAAACCGCTCTAAAACAACACCTCCAGGCAACTTCAACACTTTACTAATACCCTCCTCCATTCACATCCCACCTCCCCGGATTGTAAATAACCTAATTTAAATAATCAAATGTATTTCTAATGTATATACCAGGGGTCACCAACGCGGTGCCCGCGGGCACCAGGTCGCCCGTAAGGACCAGATGAGTCACCCGCTGGCCTGTTCTAAAAATAGCAGCACTTACCAGTGAGCTGCCTATATTTTTTAAATTTTATTTATTTACTAGCTGGTCTCGCTTTGCTCGACATTTTTAATTCTAAGAGAGACAAAACTCAAATAGAGTTTGAAAATCCAAGAACATATTTTAAAGACTTGGTCTTCACTTGTTTAAATAAATTATTATTTTTTTTACTTTGCTTCTTATAACTTTCAGAAAGACTATTTTAGAGAAAAAAATTCAACCTTAAAAATTTTAAACACATATACCTTTTTACCTTTTAAATACCTTTCCTGACAATTTAAATCAATGTTCAAGTACATTTATTTTTTTATTGTAAAGAATAATAAATACATTTTAATTAAATTCTTCATTTTAGCTTCTGTTTTTTCGACGAAGAATATCTTTGAAATATTTCTTCAAACTTATTATGATTAATATTCCTCAAAAAATTATTCCGGCAAATCTAGAAAATCTTTACAATCAAATTTAAATCTTCTTTCAAAGTCTTTTGAATTTCTTTTAAAAATCTTATTCTGGAAAATCTAGAACAAATAATTATTTGTGTTTGTTAGAAATATAGCTTGGTCCAATTTGTTATATATTCTAAAAAAGTGCAGATTGGAGTTTAACCAATTTAAAACATCTCATCAAAACTCTAAAATTAATCTTAATCAGGAAAAATTACTAATGATGTTCCATAAATTCTTGTTTTAATTTTTTCCAAAAAGATTTCGAATTAGCTAGTTTTTCTCTTCTTTTTGCGGTTGAATTTTGAATTTTAAAGAGTAGAGTTGAAATTGAAGATAAACTATGTTTCAAAATTTAATTTAATTTTTTTTCCTTTTTCCTCTTTTAAACCGTGCAATTAAGTGTTTTTTCATCATTTATTCTCTACAAAAACCTTCCATAAAAGGAAAAAAAAAGTGAACGACGGAATGACAGACAGAAATACCTATTTTTTTTATATATAGATTTATTTATTAAAGGGAAATTGAGCAAATTGCCTATTTCTGGCAATTTATTTAAGTGTGTATCAAACTGGTAGCCCTTCGCATTAATCAGTATCCATAAAGTAGCTCTTGGTTTCAAAAAGGTCAATGACCCCTGGTATATACTGTACTTGTTCTTATGCTATCTGAACTCACTATGTTCTCTGCTCGCTGTACATATCCTACTAAATAAGACCTACACTGTTTCAATGTCCATTTCTCTGTTGATGCAATTGTTGATGACTGAAGTACTGATATCAACCAAAGCTCCTCATCCCACCCCCCGGATTATAAATAATGTAAATAATTCAATATTTATACTATGATGATTAACCTGTGTGATGACTGTATTATGCTGATAGTATATATTTGTACCATGAATTGATTAACGTGGACCCCAACTTAAACAAGTTGAAAAACTTATTCGGGTGTTACCATTTAGTGGTCAATTGTAAGGAATATGTACTGAACTGTGCAATCTAATAATAAAAGTTTCAATCAATCAATCAAAGGCTGCTCTCCTTGGACGAGAGATGAGACGACAACAAATACGTTGACTGTAAACACTGACTAGTCGGGGGGGGGCAGAGCCACACTCTCAGTGGAAGCCGCGGCCAACAATCACACGACAGCGACGACAACAACAAAAATCCCATTTGGCTGAGAAGTTCACTTTGGATACTTTCAGGCCCTGAGAAAAGGCAAACAGAAGGGAGGAGGAAGAATTGAGCAGCAGCACTTTTTTTTGCCTTATATGGTCACAAGAGAGAGTTGAGTAACACACACGCACGCACGCACGCACGCACGCACGTACGCACACACACACACACACACACACACACACGTGGGGGGGGGAAGGGGGTAGGGTTGAGAGGAAGGAGGTGTGGTCTATTGTTTTTGGCGGAAGAGGTGTCGAGTTTCAAGGCTGTTCCTGAAACCTTTGGAGCCTTTTTGTGCAGACATCAAGAGCATGACCTCACCTAGTGTGTGTGCGTCTGTGTGTGTGTGTGGAGGCCAGTGTTTCCTAATAATTAACAACCATGCTGTTGTTCAGACATCCCACAAGTATGTTGGGAATGCTCTTTTGATGCAACATTCAGTGCTACCTACTCATGTAATGGCAGTGGAATTCCCCCCCACCCCCCTCGTCCTACTGCGCATGCAATGATGTCATCAAAGGCGCTGTTGGCCCAGGTACACATGAGCGGGAGTTCTGTGTATATGCTGTGGGTCCACGGAGCACCATAACTATAACTCTGTCCCCCCTGTACACAAGACCCCCGAAGGCCCCCCCAATCCCACCTTTCACCCACAGCCCCGCCCTGTATGCTCACTCATGGTATGTTTACATATGCTTGAAAGACTCATTAATGCATAGGTGTCAAACTCTGGCCCGCGGGCCAAATTTGGGCCGCCGTATAATTTCAGTTGGCCCTTGAGGCGATATCAAATTAACATTGGAGCTGGCCCGCCGGTGCTATACAGCGGTGCCGCTGTAACACTGCATTCACCGATTTCCCAGGAGACTCTCGAATTTCAGTGCCCCTCCCGAAAATCTCCCGGTGCAACCATTCTCCCAAATTCCACCCGGACAACAATATTGGGAGTGTGCCTTAAAGGCACTGCCTTTAGCGTCCCCTACAACCTGTCGTCAAGTCTGTTTTTCCTCCTCACAAACAGCGTGCCGGCCCAGTCACGTAATATATGTGGCTTCTACACACATATGAGTGTGTAGAAGCCACACATATGAGTGTGTAGAAGGCATATTTGATCAACAGCATACAGGGCACACTGAGGGTGGCCATATAAACAACTTTAACACTGTTACAAATATGCGCCATACTGTAAACCCACACCAAACAAGAATGACCAACACATTTCGGGAAAATATCCGCACCGTAACACAACATAAACACAACAAAAGCACAACAAAACAAATACCCAGCACTAACTCTTCCGGACCACTACAATATACACCCCCCCCTCCCCGCTACCAACAAACCCCCCCAACCCTGCCCACCTGAGCCCCGACATTAACTGAGCAGTAGAAAGGTCTGAATGGTTGATTTATTCATTGTTATTTTATTTTCAAATGTATTAGCCTCTGGAAAAAGTTAATGTTGATATTTACCTCAGAAGGCTGCAAATACAAAATAGGCGTTCAATTTTTATTTAAATTTGATTTTAATATGCCATTGATATTTTTTTAATTATTATTGTTATTTTTATTTGAAACTCAATTTTGCATGTCACTATAAAGTTATATAAGCCTTGCTTTTTCAATATTCAATGAAAAACTTGTTTGGGTCCCTATTATAGGGTTAATTTGTTCAACCTCGGTCCGCGGATTTGTTCAGTTTTAAATTTTGGCCCACTCTGTATTTGAGTTTGACACCCCTGCATTAATGCATGGATTGGGTTGAAACCGGCTTTTTAAAAACCTCATGTAAACACCTTTTAAAGATCGGATTAACATATCCAGAACATATCTACCATATTGTCCAGACTATAGAGTGCAGCTGTAAATAAGACACACCCACTAAATGTTAGAAGAACTGAATATTTTCCACATATTAGCCGCACAAGTCGCAGATATACACATTGTGAAATGTGTTATTTACACAATGGTTATTTACATACCCTAATGGTTTCCAAACGGTGTCTGTACGGCAGTAAAACGGCAGATCAAACAAAACAGAAGTCATTGTCATGGACCCACTGGCTGCGGGAGCTAGCTCTCCAATCAGCTAAACAGACTCAATAACTCCACGGTGACGTTTTGGTGAATTTACTGAGGAATTTGTGAGAGTGAAACACTACAAAAAGAATGCCATTGTAAGTAAATTATTATTATTATTATTATCGATATTATCGGCCGATAAATGCTTTAAAATGTAATATCGGAAATTATCAGTATCGGTTTCAAAATCATCAGCAACGGTTTTTAAAAAAGTAAAATGTATGACTTTTTAAAATGCCGCTGTGTACACGCGGACATAGGGAGAAGAACAGAGCGCCAATAAACCTTAAAGGCACTTCTTTTGCGTGCCGGCTCAGTCACATACTATCTTCGGCTTTTCATACACACAAGTGAATGCAATGCATACTTGGTCAATAGCCATACAGGTCACACTGAGGGTGGCCGTATAAACAACTTTAACACTGTTAGAAATATGCGCCACACTGTGAACCCACACCAAACAAGAATGACAAACACATTTCGGGAGAACATCTGCACCGTAAGACAACATAAACACAACAGAACAAATGCACAGAACCTCTTGCAGCACTAACTCTTCCGGGACGCTACAATATACCTCCTCATGCTGTCTCAGTGAGAGCATGTCCTAAATTCTAAGCTGCTGTTTTGAGGCATGTTAAAAAAAATAATGCACTTTGTGACTTCAATAATAAATATGGCAGTGCCATGTTGGCATTTTTTTCCATAACTTGAGTTGATTTATTTTGGAAAACCTTGTTACATTGTTTAATGCATCCAGCGGGGCATCACAACAAAATTAGGCATATTAATGTGTTAATTCCACGAATGTATATATCAGTATCGGTTGATATCGGTATCAGTAATTAAGAGTTGGACAATATCGGAACATCAGATATCACCAAAAAAGTCATTATCGGACATCTCTTTTAATAATACTAACACAGACACTCGTAAACGTGTTAGCATGTGAGCTAAGGCTTACAACGCTGGATTCATTACATCACGATAGCACGTACAAATATGCATGAAAACACTCCTACAGACATCACACATTGGACGGTTTCAGTACGTAAGAATTGTTTTAGTTATATTGTAAAACTTACAAACATTGCTTGGAGCGATGAAAGAAGAATCTATACAAGTGGAATCGCTATTAACGGCTAGAAGACTGTACGGCAATTCTACTTCCAGTTGAAAGGACTAAATGGACGGACACTGCAGTGAGTGAACTTGTCCAAAAGATGGCGTCATAACACAGACAATAACACACCTTTTCAGTGTATTGTTTTTTTCCCCCTTCAAACTATTAGCATTATAAGAAATGTATTAGGAGATCTCACAAGGTTTTTTTTCTATGTCAGTGAACCGGAAGTAAAAGAGACACAGCGATGGTGAACCGGAAGTGAACCAGACAAAGCGATGGAGGAGCCTACCCATCATCCATGAGAGAAGCTTATTGATCTCTATTTTAGTATTGGCCTAACATATAAAGACATCAAATTGTATTATGGTCCCACAACAGAGCACAGGTGACCAGTGTCTGTTTCACTTCCGGTTCACCATCTCTGTGTCTGTTTTACTTCCAACCGGATGAAAAACCGACACAGCGATATAGGAAGAAAAACTATTGCGAGATCTCGCAAAAAGTATTACGAGATATCACAAAACTTCCATGTCCCTTTAGAGGCTCTGTAGCATTATGGCCTCGAGCAAAGATAAAACCATGAATTATTGATTGATTGATTGATTGATACTTTTATTAGTAGATTGCACAGTACAGTACATATTCCGTACAATTGACCACTAAATGGTAACACCCGAATAAGTTTTTCAACTTGGTTAAGTCGGGGTCCACGTTAATCAATTCATGGTACAAATATATACTATCAACATAATACAGTCATCACACAAGTTAATCATCATAGTATGTACATTGAATTATTTACATTATTTACAATCCGGGGGGTGGGATGAGGAGCTTTGGTTGATATCAGAACTTCAGTCATCAACAATTGCATCAACAGAGAAATGTGGACATTGAAACAGTGTAGGTCTTATTTAGTAGGATATGTACAGCCAGCAGAGAACATAGTGAGTTCAGATAGCATAAGAACAAGTATATACATTAGAAGTACATTTGAGTTATTTATAATCCGGGGAGATGGGATGTGAATGGAGGAGGGTATTAGTAAAGTGTTGAAGTTGCCTGGAGGTGTTGTTTTAGAGCGGTTTTGAAGGAATATAGAGATGCACTTACTTTTATACCTGTTGGGAGTGCATTCCACATTGATGTGGCATAGAAAGAGAATGAGTTAAGACCTTTGTTAGATCGAAATCCGGGTTTAACGTGGTTTGTGGAGCTCCCCCTGGTGTTGTGGTTATGGCGGTCATTTACGTTAAGGAAGTAATTTGACATGTACTTCGGTATCAAGGAAGTGTAGCGGATTTTATAGACTAGGCTCAGTGCAAGTTGTTTTACTCTGTCCTCCACCCTGAGCCAGCCCACTTTGGAGAAGTGGGTTGGATTGAGGTGTGATCTGGGATGGAGGTCTAAAAGTAACCAGATTAGTTTATTCTGGGATGTTTGGAGTCTAGATTTGAGGGTTTTGGAGGTGCTGGGGTACCAGGAGGTGCAAGCGTAATCGAAGAAGGGTTGAATGAGAGTTCCCGCTAGAATCCTCAAGGTGCTTTTGTTGACCAGAGAGGAGATTCTGTAGAGGAATCTCGTTCTTTGGTTGACCTTTTTGATCACCTTGGTTGCCATTTTATCACAGTAAAGATTAGCCTCTAGAATGGAACCTAGGTAGGTGATCTCATCCTTCCTGGTGATAACAATGTCACCCACTTTTATAGTGAAGTCACTGACCTTCTTAAGTTTGATATGGGACCCAAATAAGATGGATTCCGTTTTACCTAAGTGTATGGATAGCTTTTTGTCAGCGAGCCAGGTGCAAATATTGAGGAGTTCAGCACTGAGGATTTGTTCCACCTGTGACTTGTCCTTGCCGGATACCAGCAGGGCCGAGTCATCCGCATACAGGAACAATTCACAGTGGCATGCTGATGGCATGTCATTCACGTATATTAGGAACAGTAAAGGTCCTGGTATACTGCCTCGGGGGACTCCACAGCTTACTGAGAGGGGAGGGGACATGGTGCCGTTCACCTCTACCACCTGTTTCCTCCCCTCCAAGTAAGATTGCATCCAGCTTGATGAGGTTTCGTCGAATCCGATTGCTCGGAGCTTATCCAACAGTATAGCGTGGTTAACGGTGTCAAAGGCCTTCTGACTGTCCAGCATGACCATGCCGCAGTATTTGCCCGCGTCCACCTCATGTTTGATGTGGTCGGTCAGATAGAGAAGGCATGTGTCAGTGGAGTGGTTAGTTCTGAAGCCGGATTGGAATTTGTACATTAGTTTATTAGTAGCAAGGTATCTATCAACCTGTTCATAAACTATTTTCTCCATTACTTTCGAAATGGAACTGAGAATAGAAACAGGTCGGTAGTTACCAGGTTCTAATTTGCTTCCTTTTTTATAAAGGGGGGTTACTCTTGCTATCTTGAAATCCTTGGGTACTTGGCCTTGTTTGATTGAGAGGTTTATTATATGAGTGATTATTGGGGCAATGGTGGTGGCAGAGTCCATGAGGAATCTGGAGGGGATATTGTCAAGGCCGGTGGCCTTGTTTGGGTGGAGCGCGCTCAATTTATTAAGCACCTCGTTAGCTGAGACCATTTCTAATTTGAAATTGTTGTTGACTACTCCTAGCTTTCTGTAGAAGGCTTTAATGTGTTCTACACCAAAGCGACCAGAATGTTGGGATAGCTTGTTAACGAGAGTTGTGGCTATGTTGGTGAAAAAGGTGTTAAGTCTGCTTGCTACCTCTATTTTGTCTGTAATGAGGGCATCACCCTCCTTGATGTTGATGTTGGTGAGTCTGGTTTTAAGTTTCTGGCTGCATCCAGGAAGCTGGTTGTTGAGAATTTTCCAGAGCTCACGTGGCTTATTTGTGTTTTCCTCTATTTTGTCATTGATATAATTTTTTTTTAAGGATTTAGTCAGGTTGTTTGTTTTATTTCTTAATTTATTGCATTGCTTTTTGAGCGTTGAAAGGAGTGATTTGAGGTTATTATTATTGGGTTGTTTATTTACTTCGGTTTTACACTTTTGGTATTCGAAATATTTTCTGTCTCTGTCTTTTATGGCAGCTAATAGGTCTGGATTGATCCACGGTTCAGAGCGGGCTTTGATCCTGACTGTTCTCATGGGAGCCATATCATTTAGTATAGCTAGGAACTCTGTTTTGAAGCGATCCCAAGCATCCTCAACCAGGTTGCTCGTGAGCACAGGGGACCAGTCCCACTCATCTAATTTGAGGTTGAAATTATCACTGTTGTATTTTTTAAGGGATCTGGATTGCGCTGTTATGTGGCCATTGGCTTTAGGTTTACTTATTTTGCGCGTGCAGAAGGTTATATAGTGGTCGCTAAGACCACAGATCACGACACCACTATTTTTAATATTTAGCCGGTCCGATGTGAGGATGAGATCTATGGTTGACTAGGTGGAAATACACACCCGTGTGGGGAGTGTTATTAGCTGGGAAAGAGCATGCAGATTACAGAATTTGCTGTAAGATTTGAAGACAGGCGCATCTCTGCGTTGAATATCTGTGTTCAGATCTCCAGTTATAATAATCTCCATGTTTTCTACACCAGCTAAGCACTCCTCCAGGGCACCATAGAAATCACTCTGATTAGGGGGTCTGTATACAGTCCCTATTAGTACCGGCTTAGCGTTAGGGAATTTGATTTCTGCCCACACGGATTCAAGGGTATTGTGGTTGAGATCAGAGCGAGTTATGTATTTAATATCCTGGTGAATATACATACAAACACCACCACCATGTTTATTCCTGTCCTTTCTGATGACCGAGAAGTTTTCTATCTCTATCTCTGAATCAGAAACACTATCATCTAATTTAGTTTCAGAGAAACACAGGATTTTTACCTTATTGTTGTGGAACATTTCTCTGATTTGGTCGAGTTTATTTCCAGAGAGGCTGTTCACATTAAGATGGATGATGGAACCAAAGACAACATCAGAGTCAGTTGGAGAGAAGTACTGTCCAGAAGATGGAGGGGTGTTGGTTGTTATTGAGGTTTCTGTGGCAAGACTTGGGGGAGGAAGAGAGGGAGAGTGGCCTATTGTTCGTCGTCCAGGTGATGGGGGAGCGGCGTGGTTGAAGAGGGGGAGGGGGGCCAGGTAGGAGTGGTGGGGGTAGATGTGGTTTTCGCGGGTTTTGGTGAGGTTGAGAACAAAGACCATGGATCCACGAAGAAACCCCCGAAACCTGTGTAGGCCGTGGGGGGTCCAGGTGACGCGGTGATGACCCTCAAGGTTTCGGGAGAAGTTAGGAGGATCTCCGCGCTGCCGATTTTCATGGTGGCCAGGGAGTCGTCAGAAGCCGTTACGCCGTCCGCCGCTGAGCCGCTGTCCTCACCGGTGTCTGAGCAGTCTTCCTCCATTTCTGGGCCGCCAACCGCACCGATGTTCGGGGTTGTTGGGTTTCTTCTTTCTTCACTCATCTTCAATGAATACTCCAGTTGAATATAAAAGAAAGATGATGGTTTATTTTAAGGATGGTTCAGTACAATGCCTCACAGCACCGGGAAACAAAACATATGTAACTGTGGAAAATAGAACACAACTTCATCGCGCTTCTTTCTGTGAGTCTCTCGCGCGAAGTGAACCGGAAGAGATCACGTGATGATAACACAGGCGAGCCTGCACTACCTTATATAACCTGCTGGAGGCGCAAAACAACAACAGCAAACCTCTCTCTTGATACACAGAAACAGCATTAATAACAATGAGATCACATTTACTCAACACCCCCCCTTGATCTCATGACCATGAAACAGTGAAACACATTAGTTTCCAAAAAAGAATAATTTGAATTTGTCAATCTTGGCTCTTGTAGTAGGTTTTGTTAAGATGTCTGCAACCATGTCTTCTGTAGGATAGTAGACCAATGAAATTTTCCCTTCAGTGAGTGCCTCGCGAATGAAATGGTATTTGACATCAATATGTTTGGACCTCTGTCTATTAACTGGAATTTTGCTCAATAAAAGAGCCCCTTGATTGTCTCCATGAATTGTTGTACTATTGTATAAACATTTGTCCATGCCACTCAACAGTTGGGTGATATAAATACTTTCTCGTGTAGTGGTGGATAAGCCAATATATTCAGCTTCACAAGTTGACAATGCAACTGTTGGTTGTTTCTTTGATTTCCAGGATATAGCTGGACCTTGTTTTGTTAGACCGAAACAATATCCACTAGTGCTGCGTCTGTCTTTCACTGATGATGCCCAGTCTGAATCGCTAAATGCAATAAGTTTGAGACCTTCCTCACTTTTCTTGAAACTTAGTTCAAAGTCATGTGTACCCTTGAGATACCTTAGCACATGTTTGGCAGCAACTAGATCATGTGATGTTGGCTTTGCCAATGTTTGTGATAACCTACCAACAATCCAGCTGATATCTGGTCTGGTGCAGGTCATGGCATAGATCAAACTACCAATGATTTCACGGTATTCTTTGGGGTTTACCACCTCGGTAGTGTCACACTCATTTTGATTTGTAGTGCTCAGTTCTACTTTCTGTTCAGAAGGAGTGCTTTTAGGTTTGCATTCTGACATGCCAAACCTTTCAAGCATCTTTTGTATGTACATCTTTTGATCCATTTTGATTTCATTCTGTTTCTGTTCAAAATGAATACCCAGGAAATAAGATATCTTACCCAGATCTTTCATGTTATATTTGGCTTTCATTGCGTCTTTAAATTGCTCAAGTGCTTCTTTGCTACTTGCAGCAATGATCAGGTCGTCCACCCAGATGATAACAATGACTGTTTCATTTTCTGTTTGTTTTCGGTAGACACAATGATCAGATAGGTTTCTTTTGAAATTGTTTTGTTCTAAATAGTCCTTTAGAAGTTTGTACCAATTTCTTCCTGATTGTTTTAGGCCATAGATTGATTTCTTCAACCTAAATACTAATATTTCACCTGTGTCCGATGTTTTCTGAAAACCTTCTGGTTGATCTAGGTATATCTCTTCATCAATGGGGGCATGTAAATATGCCGTTTTCACATCCATCTGGTGGACGGTGAGGTCATTTTGAACAGCTATTTGCATCAATGCACGCACAGAAGTAATGTCTGCAGTTGGTGCAAATGTTTCTTGATAATCTATACCTTCAGTTTGACTGTATCCTTTGGCAACATATCTAGCTTTGAAAAGCTGTTCCTTCTCTGTGTTTTCTTTGAGGGCATAAACCCACTTTCCGCCTATTGCATTTTTCCCTTTTGGTAATGTTGTTAGTTCAAATGTGTCATTTTCTTTGAGAGATGCCAATTCGTCTTTCATGGCTTTTTCCCAGCTGGCTGCCTCTGATGACATCAGGGTATCTTTATACGTCTGTGGGACTCCACACACTGCCCTGCAACAGTGATCAATAACGTCATGGCTTTCATTGGTATCATCAATGTTTGTTACATATTCCTCTAAGTATTTTGGAGGAACCATTTTCTCTCTCTTTGGGTAACGACCTCTTTGTTCTGTTCTAGTCTCTGTGTTAGTTGTGGCATCATTTAACACCACATCTTCCTCTACTTCTAGAGTTTGTGTTTGGTTATCAACATCGTTTTGAGCTACAGTTTGATTTTCGATGCTCACTGATTTTTCTGACAGTGTCAGGTAATTTGGTTTCATTTCTTTCGCAATCTGGGATTTCCAAGTCATACGCATTTGTTTGTGTTTCTTTTTCTGCAGTGTTCTTTTTGGTGAATTTTACCAGTCTGTGTTTTGACACCTTTCTTGACTGTGGATCATAGACCAAGTATGCTGGACTATTTTTACTATAGCCCACAAATACTCCTTTCTCACACCTTGGTTCATGTTTCTTGTGACTGTGAGTGTATGCATAACACTCCGTTCCAAACACCCACATTTTTGAAATGTTGGGCTTCTTTCCAGTTAGCATGAAATAGGGTGTGTTCTTTGTTCTGTCATTGTAACATCTGTTCCGAATGTGAGCGGCACTTTGAACAGCATAAGGCCATAATGTTTTTGGTAACTCTTTTTTTAATAGCATACACCTTGCCATTTCAAACAGTGTTCGCCACTGTCTTTCAGCTGTACCGTTTTGATGAGGAGAATAAGGTGACGAAGTTTCATGTCTGATACTTTTCTCTCTCAAAAGTGTTTGAAAATCGTTTCCAGTGAACTCAGTTCCATTATCTGAGCGTATACATTTTACGTTGCCATATGGGGAAACGTCTGCAATGAACTTCTCTGTCGCAAGGGTAGTTTCACTCTTATTCTTCAAGAAGTAAACAAATACTGCCCCTGAATAATCATCAGTAATTGAGACTGAATATTTATGCCCATCTAATCCAATTGGGTCAATGGGGCCGGCCAAGTCAGTGTGCACCAGCTCTAGGGGTGCACTAGCTTTGACATCAGGTAATTTGTTCCTAGTGTTAGTGAATTTTCCTTGTGTACAAATGTCACATTCTATCTTTGTATCTCCTGTAACTGTCATGCCTGTCACAACATTTTGAAGCTTCAACACATCATTCACATTGCAGTGCCCCAAGATCTCGTGCCATGTTTTCACATCACAACATAGATTCACTTTGTCTTTTGACATCATGTCATGCACAGAGTCATCGTATGGTTTTTGATGGTTTACCGTTTTGAGGTAGTACAGTCTCTCGTGTACTTCTAACTTGAAGGTGTTTCCTTCTTTCGTGATGAGCCGGTTTTGTCCTTCTTTGAAGATAACTTGAGCTCCATCAGTCGTGGCTGCTTTCACCGACATGAAGTCTTGTGGGTAGATAGGGATGAACAAGGCGTTCTTCAGTGTGACGGGGACACTTTTCCCTTCCGTGTTGCGTAGAAAAACCACTGCATCGCCTCTCTTCAGAGCCACGTGGTTCTTCCTTGTTCCATCAGCCAACTCCATGTAGTGTTTGTTTGGGTTAAAAGTCTCATCAAATCGTGTAAATTTGCTCTTCTCAGTGATTATGTGTGACGTCGCCCCACAGTCCACCATCAGTCCATTTTGTTTGATGCCGTCTGGAAGCACCAAATGA
Source organism: Nerophis ophidion (assembly GCF_033978795.1). Taxonomy (NCBI): domain Eukaryota; kingdom Metazoa; phylum Chordata; class Actinopteri; order Syngnathiformes; family Syngnathidae; genus Nerophis; species Nerophis ophidion. The sequence goes on along the minus strand of NC_084633.1, from coordinate 24,545,490 downwards.
CTGGCTTGGAACACAAACGAGGTGCCACTTTCCTTTGAATCTTCTTCTTTCTCCATAGTTTGTTTAGCAGAGTCAGGCTTGGTTTTTCTTCTGCACGTCTCGTCTGTATGTGTTGTGCTTCTGTGGTAGTTGCACCATTTTGGTGTTGTTTTGTGGGGACAATTTCTCGCAAAATGTCCACGATTCCCACATCCATAACAGGTTGCTGACGCTATGTCCACTTTCATTACGTTGTCTGAATTTGGTTTGTGTTCAAATTTCTCTGTCTCTTCGTAGCTTCGTAGTTTGCTCTTAAACTCCACAAAAGTCACTTCATCGTTGCTCTGTGTCATGTGAATGACGAATGGTTTGTATGGTTCCGGTAGGCCCCGCAGAACCATAGCAATGCTCAACTCATCGCTTATTACTTGCTTTGTATTTCTTAAAGAAGTCACTATCTTTTCGGCTCTAATGATGTAGTCTGTAATAGTTTCTTCTGAGTTTTTCTTCAGGGAACACAATTCGTTGTACAGGGAAATAATTCCAGGCTTACCATCACTGGCATAATGGCGCCGTAAAATTTGTAGTGCTTTGCGACCATCGTCAGCAGCGTCTCTCATCACCAACGACAGACTTTTGTCGTCGAGGAACTGGATTAGCTCTGCAAAACATTCTGCATTCTTCTCTGGGTCCACTTCACCAGAGGAAAGTATTGTGTCCTTTAAACCTTCAAGTCTCATGCGACCAAGAAATTTTACTTCCCAAAGTTCGTAGTTGTCCTCGTCTCCATCGAAGACCAGGCGCTGCCATCTTCCTCCCATTGCATGTCTGGGCCCATAACCTGTTGGGTTTCTTCTTTCTTCACTCATCTTCAATGAATACTCCAGTTGAATATAAAAGAAAGACGATGGTTTATTTTAAGGATGGTTCAGTACAATGCCTCACAGCACCGGGAAACAAAACATTGGTAACTGTGGAAAATAGAACACAACTTAATCGCGCTTCTTTCTGTGAGTCTCTCATATTCTCTCGTGCGAAGTGAACCGGAAGAGATCACGTGATGATAACACGGGCGAGCCTGCACTACCTTATATAACCTGCTGGAGGCGCAAAACAACAACAGCAAGCCTCTCTCTTGATACACAGAAACAGCATTAATAACAATGAGATCACATTTACTCAACAGGGGTGAAGTCCTCCGTCGTGCCGCCGACCGCTGGATTGCAGGTGAGCTCGTGTGATGGTGAACAAGTAGGAGCTGGCGTAGGTGGAGAGCTAATGTTTTTAGCATAGCTCCGACGAGGTCCCGCAGCTACGCTAGCTTCCTCTTCGTCGTTAGCAACAACATTGCTAGGCTTCGCCAGGTGAGACAACATTACACGGGTGGTTATTGGTCCAGGGTTTAGTTCAGTGTCTCCTGAGAGTAGAAGTAATAGTAAAATTGTAGCTTTTCGGTCTATCCTTCCAGTCAGGGGCTTGTTTATTCTGTTCCGATCCACTGTGAGGTGAGAGTGGATCACATTGCCTCCGAAGCCCAGGTGCTTCGTCGATGAATTACCGAGAAGGTAAAATTCGCAGTGATTGTCCATTTTGCGTTCACGACTCTCATTTTCAAGAGGGTATTGTATCCGTGGTGGTTTCAAATATATATCCGTGATCCACAGTAGAAAAAAGAGAAAGTGTGGTATTATCCTAGTGGTTGATTGTATTCCCGAGCGGGAGCGAAAAAAAATGCGACTGCTCATCTCGGCGTCCAGACCCAATTAGCCGCACAGTTTTATGAGCCGCAGGGTTCAAAACGTAGGAAAAAAGTAGCGGTTTATAATCCGGTTTATAAACCCCTAAATAATTAGTTTTTGTTAAAAATAGATACGTAAATTAGGGGTGTTAAAATTGTGGCTCAGGGGCCATTTGCGGCTTGCAGCTCGAGTTGTGTTGGCCCGCAGTATATTGTCAGGAAAACTGTAAAAATTTAAGAAAAAAAGAAATTGATCACAGCTGTTTATCTATTTTATGAGGGAATGTAGTTAATCATAGAACTGTTACTAAAAAAGTATTGATTTTAAATCAAGAATCGATTCTGAATGTAATCGTTACAGCCAATAATCAATCATGTGGTGCCCAAAGATTTACAGCCCTTCTTAATGTCTGCATTTTTTTAATCTTTTTTTTTTTTACAAAAAGTTTGGACTCTCCTTATATAAAATATTAGAAACTCTCAAAAATAAAATAAAATGAAAATATTAACTAAATAGTCACTCAAAAAAACAACAACATCCAAGCACTACTATTATGACATAATACATTTGAAATATCACTACAACTAAAATAATAAACACGGAAAAGTTGAACTGAACATGAACATTTTTTAAACAAATTTTTGACACACTAGGTTGTGCAGTCGTAATATTATTTTTATTATTGTTGTTATAATTGTCATTATTATCATTCTTCTTGTTGGGGGGAAAACGCAGGCAAAAGGCCAAAAAAATGTCCAGTAATGCAATGAAAAAAGATAGAATATGAAATATTAATAACAATATCTGTACTGCAAAGTTCAAATTTGAATGACAATAAAAGGAATAAATGATAAAATGATAAATGGGTTGTACTTTTACAGCACTTTTCTACCTTCAAGGTACTCGAAGCGCTTTGACACTACTTCCACATTTACCCATTCACACACACATTCACACACTAATGGAGGGAGCTGCCATGCAAAGCGCTAACCAGCACCCATCAGGAGCAAGGGCGAAGTATCTTGCTCAGGAGGTTGGTACTAGGTGGGGATTGAACCAGGGACCCTCGGGTTGCGCACGGCCACTCTTCCACTGCGCCACGCCGTCCAAAAGGAAGTATAAGTCTAGGTCTAATATACTTTGTCACCTATCACACAAAGTCGTGTCTACAAATAAATGTTTTTAGCAGGGTTTTTTCATATGAAAAATTATGACATATTTTTGACTTTTCATTATGGGGCCCTTGGGGTGGGGACGCCACTGGTATAAATAATAATTAAATATTAAATTCAATATAAAGTGGCCAAACCATGAATTTAAATAGTCATATAACCCAGTTCTTCTCAATGAACATGCTTTGTCGATATCATAAATATTTATATATACTGTATATAAACCATTATTAATCCTGACTTCATCATTTTGATAAATATAACTTCAGCACAAATTGTTTTATTAACTTTTGTTTTGTAAGTTAAGGTGTTTTATATCATTATTTATTCAGTTGATTCAATTTCATTTTTCAGTATCGAATGCTTTGAGTTGTGCAAAAAATGTTTAGAGTTAAAATAAGGATTATATTTTTATGTTTTTTTCTCTAAAATTGATGCACATTTAATCTTTTCACAGACTAAAAAAACATGTTAATAAAATAATTGTTTAATTATTTTCCCTATAATTTTAATAAGGATACAATGTAATGCTGAGGTAAATGGGTTGTACTTGTATAGCACTTTTCTACCTTCAAGGTACTCAAAGTGCTTTGACACTACTTCCACATTCACCCATTCACACACACATTCACACACTTAAGGAGGGAGCTGCCATGCAAGGCACTAACCAGCACCCATCAGCAAGTGTCTTGCTCAAGGACACAACGGATGTGACGAGGTTGATACTAGGTGGGGATTGAACCAGGGACCCTCTTATTGCGCATGGCCACGCTTACACTGCGCCACACAATTTAAAAGACTAAAAATACTATTTAAATGTTTTCTTCTTCCTAACAGAAAATCAGTGAGCCACACTGTCATTATTCACATAAATATTGTCATAAATGTTTTTGATGATGATGATCTGGTAATATCGTCAGCGGAAGACACACATTTTATTGTTAGTGCATCTCTTGGGAGTTAAGACTTCCCCTGGTTTTAATTCCTTGTGATTCCAACTTGAATCAAGTGTCACTGAACACACCACAGTTATGTGCAATAATGTAATAGATGTGTTATATTTGTAGGGGTCATCTTTGCTGTGTGTGAGCTTTGATGTGGTTATGACGTCTGTGTCAAGTGAGGTGGGTGCCATGATTGGGTATAAAAGCAGCTTCAATGAAATGCTCAGTCAATTACAAACAAGGATGGGGCGAGGGTCACCACTTTGTGAACAGATGCCTGAACAAATTTTTTAAGAACAACATTTCTCAACCAGCTATTGCAAGGAATTTGGGGATTTCACCATCTACAGTCTGTAACATCATCAAAAGGTTCAGAGAATCTGGAGAAATCACTGCACGTAAGCCATGATATTACGGAATTTCGATCACTCCATCAAAAAGCGACATCAGTGTGTAAAGGGATATCACCACATGGGTTCAGGAACACTTCAGAAAACCACTGTTCGTAACTACAGTTGATCGCTACATCTGTAAGTGCAAGTTAAAACTCTACTATGTAAAGCGAAAGAGACACGGACGCTACCTTTGTACTTTATACCACTACCCTTTTCTCGAATTCAATAGCGTTTCTCACCTTCTTGATCATCGTGCTGGTGCCATTACTTCAACAGTGCTCAAACCAGTCTGTAAAATAAATAAATAATCAAAATGTAGGAACTTTTCGTAAAAATAAAAACATCTCAATGCCCTTTTAATGATCACGATTTGTTGTTTTACATTTTATTTCAATAATTTGAAGAATGTGCCATTTTTTTGTTGGTGAAAAAACCCCAACACGATGCTTTTTAATCTCTTTGAAGTCGAACGAACAAGCTATTGAAAAAATTCAGTGATATAAATGAATTAAAAAATAGGGGAAAAAAAGATATTGTCATAATTATTGCAGCAATACAGAACAAAAACACCTTGAGTTGTAATGTTTGATGCTCAAAATTCCAGGTGTTCCTGAATGCAAACTTGCTTGCTGTTTCGTCATTGGTGCATAATGAGGAAGTGTTTTGTTGTTATTGTTGAGGCTGCTAGTTAGCAAAATAAGTTTCAAAATACTGTTCGACTTGGTGCTTCTGTTGGGATGTGACTTGTAGTTGTATTGGTGTTTTCCACACATTGGTGTCGTATTTGTCTTATTTTCTATCATTATGTTGTGGCCATCTATAAAGATATTCACTTTTGGCAGAACAACTTTTTGATGTACTTCATCTTCACTTCCTGCCTCATCAATAACACATCTCCACATGGCAAAAAGACAACAGCGAGACGTAGCATCGGACATTTCAGGCTAACAAGACTGCTATCAACAGCTGTCCGGGGCATGAACTCTCTTGATTTGAGATGCACTTTACCTTACACATCAATAATCCTATCTTGCTGATTGTATTGTACCATATGTCCCGACAAGAAATCTGTGTTCAAAAGACTCCGGCTTATTAGTGATTCCTAAAGCCCAAAAAAAGTCTGCGGGCTATAAAGCGTTTTCCGTTCGGGCTCCAGTACTCTGGAATGCCCTCCCGGTAACAGTTCGAGATGCTACCTCAGTAGAAGCATTTAAGTCGCACCTTAAAACTGATTTGTATACTCTAGCCTTTAAATAAACCTCTTTTTTAGACCAGTTGATCTGACGCTTCTTTTCTTTTTCTCCTCTGTCCCCCCCTGCCTTGTGGAGGGGGTCCAGTCCGATGACCATGGATGAAGTACTGGCTGTCCAGAGTCAAGACCCAGGATGGACCGCTCGCCTGTGTATCGGTTGGGGACATTTTTACGCTGCTGATCCGACTCCGCTTGGGATGGTTTCCTGTGGACGGGACTCTCGCTGTAGTCTTGGATCCGCTTTGAACTGAACTCCCGCGGCTGTGTTGGAGCCACTATGGATTGAACTTTCACAGTATCATGTTAGACCCGCTCGACATCCATTGCTTTCGGTCTCCTAGAGGGGGGGTGGAGTTGCCCACATTTGAGATCCTCTCCCAAGTTTCTCATAGTCATCATTGTCACTGGCGTCCCACTGGGTGTGAGTTTTCCTTGCCCTTATGTGGGTTCTTCCGAGGATGTCGTAGTTGTAATGGTTTGTACAGTCCTTTGAGACATTTGTGATTTAGGGCTATATAAATAAACATTGATTGATTGAATAAGACAGGTTTAACAAAAACGATGTGGATCGTAGCTGCGACTGTTGACCGAGTTGTTGCCGAAACATGGAAGCCCAGTTCTGACTTTGAGGAATTACTCAGGATGTGAGGAAGTATTTCCATGTCATGGCCCTGTTGTGGTGGCCGGGTGATGCCTGAAGGATCTACCAGTGAATACAGTATTCTACAGTAGAACACACTCAAGAATTCTATATTGGGCGAAACGAGTGTTAAGTTCTTAGTTGATGTTTAGATGGCTTTATTCACGTACAAGAAAGTATTTAGCAGGTCCTATTTTTATGCTTCAACTATGTGTTCATGATATATGAAGTACGACTGTAATGACTGGTTTTGTGTATGCGTGTACAAGACACACAGGTCATTTTTAATTGTTGAGAAAAAGTGTAACTGTAAAAAATATAGTGACTAAAAATATGAGTCCGTTCTGTTGGAAACATAAGCTAACCCGTATTCTTGTTGTATTGTGGTTTTGTAAAATTGAACTTTGAACAAGTTACAAACAGCCCCTTGACCATGAATTGATTAACATAGACCTAAACAAGTTGAAAAACTTATACGGGTGTTACCAATTGTACGGGATATATATCTACTATAATCTACTAATAAAAGTTTCAATCAATCAATCAATCAATGACATATTATCAGTGGCCAAGTGGTTAGAGTGTCCACCCTGAGATTGGTAGGTTGTGAGTTTAAACCCCGGCCGAGTCATAGCAAAGACAATAAAAATGGGACCCTTTACCTCCCTGCTTGGCACTCAGCATCAAGGGTTGGAATTGGGGGTTGAATCCCCGAAAATGATTCCCGGGCACGGCCACCGCTGCTGCTCACTGCTCTCCTCACCTCCCAGGGGGTGATCAAGGGTGACAGATCAAATGCAAATAATAATTTCGCCACACCTAGTGTGTGTGTGTGTGACAATCATCGGTACTTCAACTTTTTAATGTTTCCACTTCGGTTAGAATATCACACTTCAAAAATTACGTCAATTGGCGCTTTTATCTTATTGATGGACTGGAATATTGTTTCGAAACGTGACTTTAAGAATTTATATTCAAAATTCCATTAAAACGATGGTAAAAGCAGCAAGTCTTTCACATACAGGAAGTAATGTCATCAAACCGGAAACTGTCGGCGCAATCGGAAAGTTCTGCAGAAAGGCAAAAAGAGAACGTTATCTTACAACTCGGGAACATATTTTTATATGACCACTCCTTAAAAATATTTATCTTTATTAACAAACCGTTACTCGTTTTAAAGATGAGGTGAATGTACACAGTTTGTTTGCATGTATTGTTTAAAGACGTAGAGAGAAAACAGCTGTTGCGGTTAAAGTGAGCTCAGTCCAGCATTACATGACGTCATGGGTTTGCCATTACAGTATTACTTACATAAAACTTGTGTTATTCATGCACATTTTTAGAAAATGTTTGGGAAGTCTCGTTTTAAAGACTAACGTGATTTTTCTTGACATCAAGTGAGTGTTGACTACATGGGTAGTTCATTGCATTGGCCGCGAGATGGCAATGTGAAGGAAAAAAATAAAACAAAAAAAAAATCACATTTTGATTTCTTTATTGCGTCACGTGGCCATGTTTCCAGAACAACATTTTTTTTACTGTAATAAAAAGAAATCCAAATTATTTGCAATTCCTGACTTTGACGCTAGACACGCCTAACATTACTAGGCATATTGGCAGAAAACCAGCATGTGTGGCTCGGTCATGTTAGACAACCACCGCCATCGTGTGGATGGAAACCAAAACTACAGTTGACAGTCACAACCTCCTTTAGTAAGATTTATATCCATAAATAAACCCCTCACCGTTAAAACTACAGAGCCTCATAATGCACTATATAAGAAGAGTACTGTGCTGATATTTCCACTCCTGCAGTTGGATCAAGGCGACAAGTACTTAACAGAAGTGCCCAGCGTTGAAAGAGGCACACATACTTTCTAAACTAAGACAGACAAAATGAGACGCTACAGTCAAAGCAGTGAGTCTAAGGACGAGTGTGGACAAGGTCACAGCTTGGCCACTGACAGACTCAAAATGTGTCGCCTGCACCACCGAAACACTGATTTCAGTGTTTCTGATTTATTGTCCAATGATCTTGCTGACAAAAGACTCCAGTTCGTCATCATTTTTGATCCCCACAAATTGGTCGACCACATCGCCTCCTCTCATGGCGATGACTGTTGGAACAGCAGACACCTGAAGGCATGAAGGGAGTTATTAAAAGCCTTGGCTTACCACCAAACAAGAAAGTTAAGTTTCAAGGTACTAATGAATTGGAAGTCTTCATGGACATGGCCTTGGTGACACTGCTGCTAATATGAGCCCAGGCGCATGACAATCAACACACACACAGCACTTCCAAGCAGAAGAGGGGGAATGGAATGATAAAAGGTAAAGCTTTAAACACTAAAAAGTGTCATTCTGCAAGCAGCGCCTAAAACATAACTAGCTCTGCGGCTAACGTCCCGCTGCAGTGTTTTAGCTACTTCTAAATCACTAATCCTGGCCTCCATGGCGACAAAGTATTTTCCAAGTGTTATTTTTTGCAGCAGTTTTTAATTTAGTTCTAGTCATAGTCTAGACTAAAAAGCATTTCAGTTTCAGTCATCTATATTAATTTAATTTTAGTCGATTGAAATTACAGTAAATTTTGTGGACTAAAATATAGAGTAGAACACATCTTTCAATTTGTCTTGATACCACTTTTATTGAGGTTATCAAAATTACTACACAAGGTAATAAATCAACTCTGCACATAAAAGATGCATTTCAATAAATCTGAATATGGTGCATCACATTATTTCAGAATCTATTCAGACCAAGAGATGAATTAAAGCCTCATCTTTATATATATATATATATATATATATATATATATATATATATATATATATATTATATACACACACACGTATATATATATATATATATATATACATACATATATATATACACATATATATGTATATACACACATATATATATACACATATATACATACATACATACATACATACACATACACATATATATACATACACACATACATACAGTTGTAATCAAAATTATTCAACCCCCACACAATTTTGGTGTTTTAGCAAGTTGGATATTTATTCCGTATTTTGTTTATAGTCATATCAAATAAAGATGTGTCAAATAGACAAATGCAACTTAAATTGTAACACTATTTTACAAAATACCAAAAAATTAGTATTTTCTTAATATCTCATTGACAAAATTATTCAACCCCTTGAAGATCATACCTCTTAAGAACAGAATTTGAATAAGGTCTTTTCAATCAAGTGTTGATAACACCTGTAGATGTGATTAGAACCATAACGAGCAACAATTAAACTGATTGAAAAAGACTGACGCTCAGCTTCTTGTAGATGGTCAATGGTGTATTTGCAACATGGTGAAGTCCAGGGAGTGGTCAAAGAAGTCAAGAGAGGAGGTAATTTCTCTTCATAAGAAAGGATATGGATATAAGAAAATAGCAAAGACATTACACATTCCAAGAGACCCAGTTGGGAGCATAATTCGCAAGTTTAAAGCTAAAGGCACAGTGGAAACACTACCTGGGCGTGGTAGAAAGAGGGGGCTGTGTGCGTACAGTGGTGAAAAACCCCCGGGTAACAACTGAGGAACTACAAAAGGACATTGCAGAGGGGGGAACGCAGGTTTCGTCCCAGACAATAAGGCGCGCACTACGAGATGAAGGCCTCCACTCCAGAACTCCCAGGCGCACCCCACTTCTGACTACCAGGCACAAGTAAAATAGACTCCAGTATGCCAAAAATCATCTGGACAAACGCCAAAGGTTTTGGGAAACTGTTCGATGGAATGATGAAACAAAACTGGAACTCTTTGGGCCTATGAATCAACGTTATGTCTGGAGGAGAGAAAATGGAGCTTACAAAGAGAAGAACACCTTTCCTACTGTTAAACATGGTGGGGGGTCAATCATGCTCTAGGGCTGTTTCTCTGCCTCAGGTACCGGGAATCTCCAGCGCATTCAAGGCATTATGAATTCTATTTCCCACCAGGATATATTAGCTGCAAATGTCATGAAGTCAGTGACTAAGCTGAGGCTTGGGAGACGTTGGACCTTCCAACAGGACAACGATCCCAAGCATACCTCCAAATCAACATCAGAGTGGTTGCAGAAGAAGGGCTGGAAGACTCTGGAGTGGCCTTCACAGTTGCCAGACCTAAATCCTATAGAAAACCTGTGGTGGGACTTGAAGAAGGCAGTTGCAGCACGCAAGCCCAAGAAT
>NC_084633.1:24515152-24525152 GCF_033978795.1 Nerophis ophidion | reverse complement strand
ATGAACAAAATATAATGTGCAAAAGGCCAACGATGCTGACAAGTTACTTCATCATAGGTTTTTAATCTTTTTTTTTTATCAAACGGAGATTATAATATTTGAACACTGACTTGTTTTGTTTACATTTTAAAAAACACTTGCTAGGCTTCAGTCAAATGCAGTAGTTATTCAATAAAATGATGATACCTCAAGTAGTGATTGGTCGTAAATCAGTCAATGGGCATGCGCATTATTTGAATTCGGGACTTTAAGCTGCTACTTTTTTTTCCTACTATGTCGGCTTAAAAAAAACATGCGGCTAATTTCTGGATTTTTCTTTGTAGACGGCCTTAATGCAAATAAATATTAAAAAAAAGAACAAGCAAATACAATAAAAAGGTGTATTATTGTTTGTGCTATGGCGGAATCTTTTGGACGAGTTCGCTTACTGCAGGTGCTGCAGTGTCTTTCCATTTAGTGCTTTCAACTAGGGCTGGGCGATATATCAATATACTCGATATATCACGGGTTTGTCTCTGTGCGATATAGAAAATGACTATATCGTGATATTCGAGTATACGTTCTCACGCAGTTACTTCTAGCTGCGGGCATTACACTACAGGCTTTTATCACTCTTTGTTGTCTCTGCTTCTCACAGACAGCAAGCGCACCTTCTTACATACGTCACATACGAATATGCCCTCGCGGAGAAGTGAGGTATCAGCATGGGTAACGTTAGCTGTGGGCCTAGCGGAGTGGTAATAGGTGCAAATCTGGTAGCAAATGAAGGAATAATTAATTCCCAAGAAAACACAGCAGGGGGTCCATCGTCTGGCAGTGGTTTGGCTTCAGGTGGGAATATGTCGAACAGACAACCGTAATTTGTCAAGTGTGGGCCAAAAGCGTTGCTACAAAAAGTAGCATTACTGTAATATGTAGCATCATTTGAAAAGTCACCTGCTCGAAAATGAAGAGTGCTTACTCCGCATGTCAACATCTGAATCCGGTGCCACACGCCCACACCATCAAAATGCCGAAGCAAACATTTCGAGATCAACACCGTATGAAAAAATTAGTCAACAACAAAATGAGATAATGTCCGCAGTAACCTACCACATAGCGAAGGACGAACACTATTTGATTTCCTATTGTACAGCTCATTTTTATTTGACAGTAATTAAAATATCTTGTGTGACATCATGCACAAAAGTGCCCTTTATTTGTTTTAAACTATTGTAGTGGCGTTCTGTACAAAAAGTACACTTTAATTTAGTGTTGTTTTGACATGTCAACTTAGTGACATCATGCTAATAGCTTTTTTTCAAATGGTAAATGGGTTGTACTTGTATGGTGCTCTTCTACCCCTTTTTAAGAAGGAGCCCAAAGCGCTTTGACCGTATTTCCACTTTCGCCCATTCACACACAGACGGAAGGGGCTGCCATGCAAATGCGCCCACCAGGAACCATCAGGAGCAAAGGTGCCCAAGGACACAACGGACGTGACTAGGATGGTAGAAGGTGAGGATTGAACCAGTAACCCTTAGATTGCTGGCACAGCCACTCTAGCAAATTCGCCACGCCGTCCCACCAACTTTTTTCAAATGTCTCTGACAATCTTGCACTTTCTGTTTTGAAATGACATGAATGTTTGTGCCACTGCTTAATAACTGTTTAATAAATACAGTTTTGGTCTATTGACTTAGTTGTGATTTCCCTCTCTGCATGAAAGTTTAAAATGGGCATATATCAATGCAGTATGAACAAGAATGTTTTAATGTAGACTCATAGAACTATCATACTGCTGTGATTAGATGTATCAAGTGTTAATTCAAGGCTAAGGCAAAATATCGAGATATACGGTGGGGCAAAAAAGTATTTAGTCAGCCACCGATTGTGCAAGTTCTCCCACTTAAAATGATGACAGAGGTCTGTAATTTTCATCATAGGTACACTTCAACTGTGAGAGACAGAATGTGAAAAAAAATCCAGGAATTCACATTGTAGGAATTTTAAAGAATTTATTTCTAAATTATGGTGGAAAATAAGGATTGGTCAATAACAAAAATTCAACTCAATACGTCTTCCAAGCCCTCACTGATAGGAGGTTTTGGCTCAAATTCTCACAATACATGGCCCCATTCATTCTTTCCTTAACACTGATCAGTCGCCCTGTCCCCTTAGCAGTAAAACAGCCCCGAAGCATGATGTTTCCACCCCCACGCTTCACAGTAGGTATGGTGTTCTTGGGATGCAACTAAGTATTCTTCTTCCTCCAAACACGACGAGTTGAGTTTATACCAAAAAGTTCTATTTTGGTTTCATCTGACCACATGACATTCTCCCAATCCTCTGCTGTATCATCCATGTGCTCTCTGGCAAACTTCAGACCGGCCTGGACATGCACTGGCTTAAGCAGGGGGACACGTCTGGCACTCCAGGATTTCATTCCCTGTCGGCATAGTGTGTTACTGATGGTAACCTTTGTTACTTTGGTCCCAGCTCTCTGAAGGTCATTCACCAAGTCCCCCCGTGTGGTTCTGGGATTTTTGCTCACCGTTCTCATGATCATTTTGACCCCACGGGATGAGATCTTGCGTGGAGCCCCAGACCGAGGGAAATTATCAGTGGTCTTGTATGTATTCCATTTTCTGATAATTGCTCCTCACACAGTTATTTTTTTCACACCAAACTGCTTGCCTATTGTAGATTCACTCTTCCCAGTCTGGTGCAGGTTTACAATTCTTTTCCTGGTGTCCTTCGACAGCTCTTTGGTCTTGGCCATAGTGGAGTTTGGAGTCTGACTGTTTGAGGCTGTGGACAGGTGTCTATTACACAGAAAACGAGTTCAGACAGGTTCCATTAATACAGGTAACGAGTGAAGAACAGAAGAGCTTCTTAAAGAGGAACATTATCACCAGACCTATGTAAGCGTCGATACATACCTTGATGGTGCAGAAAAAAGACCATATAATTTTTTAACCGATTTCCGAACTCTAAATGGGTGAATTTAGGCGAATTAAACGCCTTTCTGTTTATTGCTCAGGTGGCGATGACGTCAGAACGTGACGTCACCGAGGTAATACTGCCGCCATTTTCATTTTCTACACATTACACACACGGGTCTCAGCTCTGTTATTTTCCGTTTTTTCGACTATTTTTTGGAACCTTGGAGACATCATGCCTTGTCGGTGGGTGTAACAACACTAACAGGGAGGGATTCAAGTTGCACCAGGGAGGGATTCAAGTTGCACCACTGGCCCAAAGATGCAAAAGTGTCTGCCGCCAGACCCCCATTGAATGTATCAAAGTGTCTTCACAATTGACCGGCGATGACAGACATGGCACAGAGATGTATGGATAACCTGCAGATGCATTTGCAACGATAAAGTCAATGAAATCACAAAGGTGAGTTTTGTTGTTGACTTATGTGCTAATCAGACATATTTGGTTGCGGCGTGACTGCCAGCTAATCGATGCTAACATGCTACGCTAATCGATGCAAACAATCTATTTACCGGCGATGACAGACATGGCACACAGATGTATGGATAACCTGCAGATGCATTTGTAATGATAAAGTCAACAAAATCACAAAAGGTGAGTTTTGTTGATGTTGACTTATGTGCTAATCAGACATATTTGGTGACTGCCAGCTAATCGAACCTAACATGCTATTTACCGGCGGTGCCAAAGCAGACATGGCACAGAGATGTATGGATAACCTGCAGATGCATTTGCAACTATATTACGTTTCCTTCCACCCACATTTAATGCGAAAAAAACACTTACCAATCGACGGATTTAAGTTGCTCCATTATCACAAAATGCGAAAGTCCTGATCGTTTGGTCCGCACATTTTACCGGCGATGCTAACGCAGCTATTCGGCCATGCTATGGCTATGAATAGCGTCAATAGCTATTCGCTCAATAGCTTCAGTTTCTTCTTCAATACTTTCATACTCCAACCATCTGTTTCAATACATGCGTAATCTGTTGAATCGCTTAAAACGCTGAAATCCGAGTTTTAATCCGAGCTAATGTCACTATATCTTGCTGTGGTATTCCCATTGTTTGTTTACATTGGCAGCACTGTGTGACGTCACAGGAAAATGGATAGTGGTTTCGAAAATAAGGCACTTTAAAGCTTTATTTAGGGATATTCCGGGACCGGTAAAATTTTGAAAAAAACTTAAAAAAATACAACAAGCCACTGGGAACTGATTTTTATTGTTTTTAACCCTTTTGAAATTGTGATAATGTTCCCCTTTAAAGAAGAAGTTACAGGTCTGTGAGAGCCAGAGATCTTCCTTGTTTGAAGTGACCAAATACTTATTTGCCACCATAATTTACAGATAAATTATTTAAAATTCCTACAAAGTGAATTCCTGGATTTTTTTTAACATTCTGTCTCTCACATTTGAAGTGTACCTATGTCAGTATAAACCAATGTTTATACTGACTAACATGTCCCATGTGTGATGTCTGTAAGAGTGTTTTCATGCATATTTGTACGTGCATTGGCTAATATGCCAACATATTTAAGAGTGTCCGTGTTAGTATTATTAACCTACAATGACATTCTTTTTGCATTGTTTTCGTTTCACAAATTCCTCAGAAAATTCACCAAAACATCACCATAGAGTTATTGAGTCTCTTTAGCTTCCGCAACTAGTGGGTCCATGACGATGACTTCTGTTTTGTTTGATCAGTCGTTTTACTGCCGCGTTGCATGTGAAAACAATTAAGGTATGTAAATAAACATTTATAAAATATTTCTGTGTAAATAACTCATTTCACAAAGTATATATCTGCACCTATAGTCTGGTGCGGCGAATACGTGCAAAACATTTCTCCCCCTAAAATTTAGTGTGTGTGGCTTATATACAGGTGTGCTCCATAGTCTGGAAAATAAGTTTCGTCCATAAATACTTAAACATCATTGTGAAATGTATGGAATGATCTTGTCACACAGCGTAGTGTTTTGTGAAGTATTCTTGTGTTAGAACACATAATTCTATACTGTACTCACTGTGCATGGAAGTCAATCAGCACAGGAAGTTGACTGTTGATGACTCGCTCGGTGAAATCCTCATTGTCCTGCACATTGAAAGAGACCAGACGGCGGAAGGGGTGAGGACAGGTGTGCGGGGGGGAGAGGAGGGAGACCCGGGCTGTGGAAGGCTGCAAGGAGGTGGAGAAGGATTTGTAGGCAGCGATGGATGCTGGAAGGCAGCGGATCTCTTTGGAGGAGAGCGTCCAAATCCTGCGTACTAGCAGCCGATGAGCCATCTGGGGAAGACACGACATCAGGGGGCCAATTTTATTCATACATAGTCCATGTCGAGCTACGAGGAAAGTAACAAATACAGATAACAGGAAAAAAAAAACCAGAGTAAAAAAATAAATGCACTGTCACTTCAAAACAAAAGGAAATGTGAGGACTCCATCATATAATCAAACAAAATCAGTTATAAACATTCGATTTTTAAATAACTGTGATTTTGTTTTTCATAGAATGTTTCTGAGCATCAATACTTGTGTACATCTTGATCTACAATGCAAAAATGTATTTTAATACCAAACTTATTGGCAGTGTTCTGGCTTCATATGTGTTTTGTAGATATTAACCATAAACAGTATTAATGATAAAACTCCTGACGATCACTCAATTAAAATGATGGAAAAAACATAATATATACTGTACTGTGCAATTTACTAATAAAATTAGTAGATTGCACATGAAAACACCGTTTTCATCTTAGCTTAAATGCCAACATGAAAACAAGACATTATCAAACAACAGTATAATTTTCAGACGATATGCATACTTAAAATGCTTGAGTTTTTTTCAAAATTGACAGTGGGCCTTATAACTTGGTGCACCTAATCTACGTATTCATTCTGGTTGCGCTTACCAATCTCAAAACACTGTTATTTGGTACATGGTGTAATGATAAGCGTGACCAGTTCATGGCAGTGACGCATAAGAGATGCAAGTGGACTGCAGGTTGACGCCTGTTCAATAAATGACGCTAGGAAGTACCCATGAGCAAGCAACACCAAAACTTTAAATGTTCTATTGAGAATATGAAACATTACACATCCTGCTCAAAACAAAGGGAATAAGGGGTGGACAATGGATGGATGGCTGGATGTATCAGTGTCCAAATAACATCAATACTATCTAAAATATTGAGTAATTTCATCGAATTGAACACAGGTGGTGAAGATTGTTTATTCGATGTGAGAGGTATTACTCCGGGGTTTTTTGTTGGCCAAACAGAGACACTAGGGATGCGTTGGAGAAGAACAAAGCTTGTTTATTAGATTTCATCTTTATTAGTCAAACTGCTTTGTGTTTTATTTTGATATTAAAAAGTAAACACCAGGTTTTTTTTTTTAACATTGTGTTTTTTTTCATAACACTGAGGTGTTCAAAAAAAAAAAGATTGTGACACATCATTTTGTTAATGTTTTATTGTGTATAGTTAATTCCTATATGACATATTTCTGCTCAAACTCTTAATGGATCTGTTCCGACACAGCATCAACATCTACATATAAATGTACATAACTTAAAAATATATCAAAAATAAAAACTCTAGCAAAATGTAAAAATAGAGATAAAAGCATCATGTAACGACAAAAATATGACAAGTTGATTGTATTTAAGGATAAAGAAACGTAACATTTGTCTATAAACATAACGTTTAGCTATAGTCTTTCTATTTCACATTACAAATGACAAGATGGTATTACATTTACACCCCAACACCGCTTTACTTAAATCAGTAATCATGATTTTAATATTGATAACAATAATCTTAATTATTACTTTGGCCACAATTGACAGCCCTAGATCTCATACATGAACACTATTATTTATATATATATATATATATATATATATATATATATATATATATATATATATATATATATATATATATATATAGATATAGAGGTCAGGTGCAATGTGAGCTGGGCGGCAGCCGAAGGCAGGGCACTTGGCGGTCCGATCCTCGGCTACAGAAGCTAGCTCTTGGACGTGGAACGTCACCTCACTGGGGGGGAAAGAGCCTGAGCTAGTGCGCGAAGTGGAGAAGTTCCGGCTGGATATAGTCGGACTCACTTCGACGCACAGCAGGGGCTCTGGAACCACTTCTCCCGAGAGGGACTGGACCCTCTTCCACTCTGGCGTTGCCGACAGTGAGAGGCGACGGGCTGGGGTGGCAATTCTGGTTGCCCCCCAGCTTAAAGCCTGCACGTTGGAGTTCAACCCAGTGGACGAAAGGGTAGCCTCCCTCTGCCTTCGGGTGGGGGGACGGATCCTGACTGTTGTTTGTGCTTACGCACCAAACAGCAGTTCAGAGTACCCACCCTTTTTGGGTACACTCGAGGGAGTACTGTAAAGTGCTCCCCCGGGTGATTCCCTAGTCCTACTGGGAGACTTCAACGCTCACGTTGGCAACGACAGTGAAACCTGGAGAGGCGTGATTTGGAAGAATGGCCGCCCGGATCTGAACCCGAGTGGTGTTTTGTTATTGGACTTTTGTGCTCGTCACAGTTTGTCCATTACAAACACCATGTTCAAACATAAGGGTGTCCATATGTGCACTTGGCACCAGGACACCCTAGGGCGAAGTTCCATGATCGACTTTGTAGTTGTGTCATCGGATTTGCGGCCTTATGTTTTGGACACTCGGGTGAAGAGAGGGGCGGAGCTTTCTACCGATCATCACCTGGTGGTGAGTTGGCTGCGATGGTGGGGGAGGATGCTGGACAGACCTGGCAGGCCCAAACGTATTGTGAGGGTCTGCTGGGAACGTCTGGCAGAGTCTCCTGTCAGAGAAAGTTTCAATTCCCACCTCTGGAAGAACTTCGAACATGTCACGAGGGAGGTGCTGGACATTGAGTCCGAGTGGAGCATGTTCCGCACCTTTATTGTCGAGGCGGCTGATCGGAGCTGTGGCCGCAAGGTAGTTGGTGCCTGTCGAGAAGGCAATCCTAAAACCCCTTGGTGGACACCAGCGGTGAGGGATGCCGTCAAGCTGAAGAAGGAGTCCTATCTGAAGAAGGAGTCCTTTTGGCTCATAGGACTCCGGAGGCAGCGGACAGGTACCGACAGGCCAAGCGGTGTGCGGCTTCAGCAGTCGATGAGGAGAGGTTCGGGGGAGCCATGGAAAACGACTTCCGGACTGCTTCGAAGCGATTCTTGACCACCGTCCGCCGCCTCAGGAAGGGGAAGCAGTGCACTATCAACACCGTGTATGGTGCGGATGGTGTTCTGCTGACATCAACTGCGGATGTTGTGGATAGGTGGAAGGAATACTTCGAAGACCTCCTCAATCCCACCAACACGTCTTCCTATGAGAAAGCAGTGCCTGGGGAATCTGTGGTGGACTCTCCTATTTCTGGGGCTGAGGTCGCTGAGGTAGTTAAAAAGCTCCTCGGTGGCAAGGTGGACGAGATCCGCCCGGAGTTCCTTAAGGCTCTGGATGCTGTGGGGCTGTCTTGGTTGACAAGACTCTGCAGCATCGCGTGGACATCGGGGGCGGTACCTCTGGATTGGCAGACCGGGGTAGTGGTTCCTCTCTTTAAGAAGGGGGACCGGAGGGTGTGTTCCAACTATCGTGGGATCACACTCCTTCCCGGTAAGGTTTATTCAGGTGTACTGGAGAGGAGGCTACGCCGGATAGTCGAACCTCAGATTCAGGAGGAACAGTGTGGTTTTCGTCCTGGTCGTGGAACTGTGGACCAGCTCTATACTCTCCGCAGGGTTCTTGAGGGTGCATGGGAGTTTGCCCAACCACTCTACATGTGCTTTGTGGACTTGGAGAAGGCATTCCACCGTGTCCCTCGGGAAGTCCTGTGGGGAGTGCTCAAAGAGTATGGGACTGTCTTATTGTGGCGGTCCGCTCCCTGTAAGATCAGTGTCAGAGCTTGTTCCGCATTGCCGGCAGTAAGTCGAACACATTTCCAGTGAGAGTTGGACTCCGCCAAGGTTGCCCTTTGTCACCGATTCTGTTCATAACTTTTATGGACAGAATTTCTAGGCGCAGTCAAGGCGTTGAGGGGTTCCGGTTTGGTGACCGCAGGATTAGGTCTCTGCTTTTTGCAGATGATGTGGTCCTGATGGCTTCATCTGGCCGGGATCTTCAGCTCTTACTGGATCAGTTTGCAGCAGAGTGTGAAGCGACCGGAATGAGAATCAGCACCTCCAAGTCCGAGTCCATGGTTCTCGCCCGGAAAAGGGTGGAATGCCATCTCCGGGTTGGGGAGGAGACACTGCCCCAAGTGGAGGAGTTCAAGTACCTAGGAGTCTTGTTCACGAGTGAGGGAAGAGTGGATCGTGAGATCGACAGGCGGATCGGTGCGGCGTCTTCATTAATGCGGACGTTGTACCGATCCGTTGTGGTGAAGAAGGAGCTGAGCCGGAAGGCAAAGCTCTCAATTTACCCGTCGATCTACGTTCCCATCCTCACCTATGGTCATGAGCTTTGGGTCATGACCGAAAGGATAAGATCACGGGTACAAGCGGCCGAAATGAGTTTCCTCCGCCGTGTGGCGGGGCTCTCCCTTAGAGATAGGGTGAGAAGCTCTGCCATCCGGGAGGAACTCAAAGTAAAGCCGCTGCTCCTTCACATCGAGAGGAGCCAGATGAGGTGGTTCGGGCACCTGGCCAGGATGCCACCCGAACGCCTCCCTAGGGAAGTGTTTAGGGCACGTCCAACCGGTAGGAGGCCACGGGGAA
This sequence comes from Nerophis ophidion, assembly GCF_033978795.1. Taxonomy (NCBI): domain Eukaryota; kingdom Metazoa; phylum Chordata; class Actinopteri; order Syngnathiformes; family Syngnathidae; genus Nerophis; species Nerophis ophidion. Next base: position 24,515,419 of record NC_084633.1, on the reverse strand, counting down.
GACCCTGGACACGTTGGGAAGACTATGTCTCCCGGCTGGCCTGGGAACGCCTCGGGATCCCAAGGGAAGAGCTAGACGAAGTGGCTGGGGAAAGGGAAGTCTGGGTTTCCCTGCTTAGGTTGTTGCCCCCGCGACCCGACCTCAGAATAGAGGAAGAAGATGGATGGATGGATATATATATATATATATATATATATATATATATATATATATATATATACACAAACCGCGTTTCCATATGAGTAGGGAAATTGTGTTGGATGTAAA
>NC_084633.1:24375152-24505152 GCF_033978795.1 Nerophis ophidion | reverse complement strand
ATAATGTGACTGGGCCGACACACTGTTTGTACAGAGGAAAAGCGGTCGTGACTACAGGTTGTAGAGGACGTTAAAGGCAGTGCCTTTAAGGAACGCCCCCAATATTGTTGTCCGGGGGGAAATCGAGAGAAATTCGGGAGAATGGTTGTCTCGGGAGATTTTCGAGTGAGGCACTGAAATTCGGGAATCTCCCGGAAAATTCGGAAGGGTTGGCAAGTATGATGGATGGATGATTATCACTGTACATACATTTTACAATCCTAATTTATCTTTGTACATAAAGTCCAGTGCAGTCTAGGGTTCTTTTGTGGATTGCTGTTTCTTTTTAATAGGCCCGTAAACAAAAAATAACATACAGAAGAAAGAAAATGTGGACATTTTAATACCAATGAATAAATAAAAATAATATTTTTTTAGCTTAAAGAAAAAGATGCACATGCATCATGGTCAAATTACAAAAGTTTCACGATGACGTCGATATACCCCTAGCGCCCGGTAAGTGTAAAGGGTTCTTTGTCCATGACTGGGGACATTTTTTGCAGTTTATTTGGGTATACACTTCATGTTGAAATAACCTGGCTTCTTGACCTCACCAGCCCCAACCATCTGGACTGGGATAGGCTCCAGGAGGACAAACTGGATGGATAAGGGAAGGTGTGATATAAAATATGAACTTTGTGACACTTTGTCCACCGGGTAGCAGACAGCCGCAGGGCGTACGTGACATGTGCTGTGATCAAAGTTGACTGCTCGCATACACAACACAACATGCAAAGGCTATTTGTGTCAGCGTGCAGGGAAGGACCACGGACCCTGGTGAGCCAGACGCAGCGGCAAGCCACAGCAGAGACAGGAGTCCCACTTTCTTTAGCTCCCATCTGTCAGCCCCCACCCTCATTCTGAAGTCAAACACCTTGTCCCTTAGCGCACCACCGCAGGCGTTGGCGTGAGATGTGTGGACTCTACTTGTTTTGGTGGACTTGCACAAATAAGTCCAGTAATGTCGATTTGATCTTTTTAAAATTATAGTCAGGAGTTTGCATGGAATCACTTAAAGGGGAACTTTACTTTTTTTCGGAATTTTGTCCACAATCATTATGAAAGACAAGAACAAACATCTTTTTTTTTTAGCATTTTAAAAAAGACAAAAAAAACCCCATGATTTCCGTTTCCATTGTTCCAACTTCACTTCTGGCAACAAATGTGTGTTCCTACTTCCGGAAACCAACACAAGTGTTTTCTAATCATGGCAGACTCCGTCACAAACATTTTTGGACAAATGAGGATTCGCAACCTTGTCTTTTTGAAGCTGAAAATACTGAGGATGAATTGCTGCTTATAGAAGCCAGCATGAAGGAAGAGTGAGACGCTGAAGCAGACGTGTCATTGACCTGGCTAGGATTCTAAGCATTACACTAGAACAGTGGTTCTCAAATGGGAGTACGCATACCCCTGGAGGTACTTGAAGGTATGGCAAGGGGTAAGTGAGATTTTTTTTTAAATATTCTAAAAATAGCAACAATACAAAAATCATTTGTGAATATATTTATTGAATAATACTTCAACAAAATATGAATGTAAATTCATAAGCTGTGAAAAGAAATGCAACAATGCAATATTCAGTGTTGACAACTAGATTTTTTGTGGACATGTTCCATAAATACTGATGTTAAAGATTTCTTTTTTTGTGAAGAAATGTTTAGAATTAAGTTCAGGAATCCAGGTGGATCTCTATTACAATCCCCAAAGAGGGCACTTTAAGTTGATAATTAATTCTATGTGTAGTGTTATGTTTTACAAGTGGAGGGGACGGCAAACGGACACCAGATGGCAGTTGTGTACAGAGATTTAATATATATAGTAAATATATCTATATAATACTACTACTACTAATAATAAACAATACTAATAAACTATAGAATGGTGTGTGTTAAAAACCCAGGAGTATGTATGGTGTACGACTATGTGAAGTATTTAATTGGAGTGTGTGTTACCAACGTGTTGGAGACGCGGTGCTGTCAGACAAGGGCGAGGCAGGCAGGGAAGTCCAAGGCGGAAGCGGGGTCAAAAGCAGGAGAGCGAGTCCAAAGTCCAAAAACGAGGTCGGGGATCCAGGAAGGCAAAACGGGGGCCAGGAGGGAAGCAGCGGCGGTGACACGACACTGTGGGAAGAGCAGGAGAAACAGGGATCAGGGAAAACACAAGGGCACAAGGAAATAGGCAACGAGCAAGGAGGAAGTTAGAGACACGCAGCTTACGAGGAGTAGTTTCACCATATGAGAACCAAGTTCTGGGTCCACTGGTCTCTTAAGCAGCTGCACGTCATCAATCCCAGGTGTGTCAGGCGTGGACTGCCACCGGCTGCGGCGGAGAGTAGGCGTGGTCCGCTTGATGTGCGCGGGGGGCGTGTCTGGAGTGCGCTGTCAGCGGGTCCTCTGGGTGGACCCGCAACGTAAGAAGACGCAGACTGCGCATGTTCCACAACATGTAGAAATCTTTATTTATAATTGAATCACTTGTTTATTTTTCAACAAGTTTTTAGTTATTTTTATATCTTTTTTTCCAAATAGTTCAGGAAAGACCACTACAAATGAGCAATATCTTGCACTGTTATACAATTTAATAAATCCGAAACTGATGGCATAGTGCTGTATTTTACTTCTTTACCTCTTTTTTTCAACCAAAAATGCTTTGTTCTGATTAGGGGGTACTTGAATCAAAAAAAAATCCACAGGGGGTACATCACTGAAAAAAGGTTGAGAACCACTGCACTAGGGGCTGACACCATCACATTAAGCATTGATTGCAGGAACATGCTATCTTAGGTAGAAAAGATAATAGACTGTATTGTACAATATAGTTTACATACCAAATGTCCATTTCCATTTATTACAAATAATGCCCGACTCACCTATCAAGGAGGAAATTAGCAAATTTGGTGTCAGATGAAAAAAATCTTCATTGGTCTCCATCGTTTAAAAGCATCCCTGATACAAATCTTAGTTTCGTTCCTGGTTTTGTCATGAATAAGTTGAGAATGGTAACTTTTAGATTGACTAAGGTCTGGCATGTTTAGTAACTTTACCAGTGGTAGTAGCTAGACAAAGACGAAAATTTGTATCCCTGATACAAATCTTATTTTTGTTCCTGTTTTTGTCATGAATAAGTCGAGAATGGTAACTTTTATATTGACTAAGGTCTGACATGTTTAGTAACTTTACCAGTGGTAGTAGCTAGACGAATGTTCACAGGGGGTACATCACTGAAAAAAGGTTGAGAACCACTGCATTAGTTGATGCCTTGACTACTCATGTTGTGACATCCTTTATCCGGCAGAGGGTGCTGTCCAAAGAGCTGGTGGAAGTACGGTTTAGGCTCCTGCAGTAAAGACAGCGAGGCAGAAATGTTCATGATCTTTGTACATGTAATGAACAGTATTATTGGAATATGTTAGATTAGATCAATTTTCAATTAATGGCGAAATAAGATTCTAGTGGCCGCAAAACAAATAGTGGGGGGGCATAGTGGCAATGGCCGCACAGCAGACAGGTAATAGATCGCTTAGAATAACAAAACATGAATGTATCTACAATCATACTCAAAGCAGATTTAAATACTATATCAGACTAAAACATGAACATATTTTTGCCAGCACGCCGCCTGCTGTCTCTACATCCTGGGGTCACCATGACACGTCAATAGTGCACACTTATTAAATACATTGTGTTGGTTCCCATTCAAATCCTTTAGTCTTTTGTCCCCAAAGTCCCCCTACCTGTAAGAACTTATGCAGTGAGTTTGTAAACAATATATTCAAGTCACCTGATTGTCATACCAACACACAGGAGGTGTCACACAATTTTCTACCTGAGGTCCCACATTAAGCCAGTGAGCAGCACAAGAATGATATATATATAGAAACCCCGTTTCCATATGAGTTAGGAAATTGTGTTAGATATAAATATAAACGAATACAATGATTTGCAAATCCTTTTCAACCCATATTCAATTGAATGCACTACAAATACAACATATTTGATGTTCGAGCTCATAAACTTTATTTCTTTTTGTAAATAATAATTAACTTAAAATGTAATGGCTGCAACACGTCCCAAAGTAGTTGGGCTTGTTCACCACTGTGTTACACCACCTTTTCTTTTAACAACACTCAATAAACGTTTGGGAACTGAGGAAACTAATTGTTGAACCTTTGAAAGTGGAATTCTTTCCCATTCTTGTTTTATGTAGAGCTTCAGTCGTTTAACAGTCCGGGGTCTCTGGTGTCGTATTTTACGCTTCATAATGCGCCACACATTTTCGATGGCAGACATGTCTGGACTGCAGGCGGGCAAGGAAAGTACCCGCACTCTATTTTTACATAGCCACGCTGTTGTAACACGTGCTGAATGTGGCTTGGCATTGTCTTGCTGAAATAAGCAGGGGCGTCCATTAAAAAGAAGGTGTTTGGATGGCGGCATATGTTGTTCCAAAACCTGTATGTACCTTTCAGCATTAATGGTGCCTTCACAGATTTGTAAGTTACCCTTGCCTTGGGCACTAATGCACCCTCATACCATCACAGATGCTGGCTTTTGAACTTTGCGTCGATAACAGTCTGGAAGGTTCTCTTCCCCTTTGGTCCGGATGACACAATGTCGAATATTTCCACTCGTCAGACCACAGAACACTTTTCCACTTTGCATCAGTCCATCTTATATTTAGGTTAGGGCTAAGGTTAAAGTTTTCGTTGTATATTAGTGCGACCCCCCCACCCCTTTTGAGGGGACGGGTAATATGCGCATTCGTATAGTTAGGAGGAGAAGCCTCATTTAGCGCAAAAAAGTCGTCTGATTTAAGCCAGGTTTCGCTAAGACCAATGACGCTAAGATTGTTGTCTCTAATGACCTCATTAACTAATAAAGTTTTGGGAGAAAATTATCTTATGTTTAAAAAGCCCATATTATAGGTAGTGGGCTGTTTTAATGAGTTTTTGATCAAATTATCCGTAGTATCAATATTAATAATGTTGCGTTTATTATGCGTAGTGCACTTAAAATAATTACGACCATATCTAGGAATTGATATGACGGGTATTTTCAGAATGTTTGCTTGGTGCTTTGATAAACTGAAAGCATCATAATTTGCCACCTCAGCAGAACGCATGTCCAACTCTGGCACAGCCATAGCAGAAAAAACATTATGTGAGCTGTGTATTATTCTAAGAAAAAATTGCTATGAGTGCCGGGATTATCCAGCCCGGCGCTGGCTAGTTCTAACTTAACTGACTCTTCACCAAGACTAGCAGGCTCTGTAATTGCTTGTGACCGGGCTTGCTCTAGTGCAGTTAATCAAATGTGACTCAACGAGAAATCTATGTTCCTAGGCAAGATGATAGCGCATTCCCGGTTAGGGTGAAGGCCGTCTCACATCTGCAAGCCAGGTTTGCCCCAGAAGGAGGGCCAATTATCAATATAAGTTAGTCCCTGTTGTCTACAGAAACTAGCCAGCCACTTATTAAGTGGAACTAATCTGCTATATCTCTCATCATTGCCTCTCGCAGGCAGGGGGCCAGAGACAATTACTCAATGCCTGGACATCTTTCTAGCGAGATCACAAGTCCTGGCTATGTTTCTCTTTGTAATTTCTGACTGTCTTATCCTAGTGTCATTGGAGCCAACGTATACAACTATGTTTGCATAACTAGTGGTGCGGTTAGCCTTCCGTACGAGTTTACTAGGCCTGTTGCGAGTTAGCTCCCTAAGATTAGCTTCAATGTCAGGTGCTCTGGCCCCGGTAATACACTTAATTGTGGCTGGTTTGCTAAGCTTTATGTTTCGGGTGATCGAGTTCCCTATGACTAAAGTGGGGTGCTCGGTGGACTGAGTTGCAGCACTAGCTAAAGGGCTAAATCTGTTATGCGTCTCAACCGGTACACCGTAGCTTGTAGGCCGCTTAGGGCTGCTACAAGCTGGGCTAGTTAACTCGCTACAGCTAACGCTAGCAGATGTGTCCGCAACATCTACAGTTACGAACTTACACTGCTCTAACTGGCGGACATGGCTCTCTAGCAGGGCCAACCTATCCATGAGTAAGGTGCACGAAGCGCAGGAAGTGCCAGCTGTCTTCGGGAAGTGGTGGTCACGGTGTGCCCCAATAGGGCCTTCGCAGGCACTTTGCCTGTTCGGGCCCTAATAATAATAGTAAACATGGCAACCCGGTCGGGCCCTTATAATAAAAAACAGCAATTTCAATGGGACCCTTGAGGTGCTTGTTCCGCTGCCCGGGCCCTAATGACAGCAAACCCAACCAAATAGGAGTCCAGTTCAACACAGTTGTAAGCGTATCAACAGCACAGGAAATAAGCATGCAATATTAACCTGATCAGGCTAATATGGGTTCCATATTGCCTTATAGGGCATCAGTGCTATCGATACTTGGATGGGTTTGCCCAGCGCTGGTGTTTGTTGGACTGTGGCGGTTGGGGCCTGAACAGAGCGGCGCTGTATGTCCAGGCCAAGGTGGGATGGGCGTGTCAGGACCAGAACACACAAGCCTCAGTCCCACATAGCTGTCCTGCACATGTTTACCCTCCAAGTGTTTGTGAGTGAGGCTCCTTCTCCAAGGTATCTCTCCCCCCCCCCGGCCAAATAAACACTGCAGCGGAAATTGCAGGGATATCTGGGATTTTTGAGGGGTCCCAGTGGAAAGCAGGAGCGGGCTGGAACAAGGCTGCTCTCTGTGACAGGTGAGGGGAGGTAGGAGGGCGTGACCTGGCGACTAGGCGGGCATATTGGCTCAGTGACAGGTACAGGTGACCCACTTTCCTCACCCAGGTCAAAGGTCACGAGGAAATGTACCTCTAGTGCTGCAGCGTTGATGAAAAGTACCACTTGTACTGAGTAAGAACCTTCTACTTCTCTTTTGCACACCTTAGGATTCCTCTGCATGCGACGTACGCCCAACTTTGCCAGTCCGGAAGGGCCTACGCAAATATTGACTCAGAAATGGTCTCGATTTGAAATGTTTTTATATTACCATATCTAACCTACACACAGTTTAACACGGGGGTCAGCAACCCACGGCTCTTTAGCGCCACTCTAGTGGCTCCCCGGAGCATTTGTTAAAAAAGGATTGAAAATGAAAAAAGATGGGGTAAAAATAATATTTTGGGTTAGTGTGTTTTTTGTTTGAGGACAAACATGACACAACCCTTCCCTATTGTTAGAAAACCCACTGATTAATATGTTTGTGTGTATGCTTCATTGATGAGAGTATTTGGTGAACATCATTTTGTCCTACTATTTTCGGTGGTTCTTGAACTCACCATAGTGTGGACTGTTACGCAACAGTTTCCTTACTTGTAAAATCTTCCAGTCCTTCTTTGTCTCATTTTGTCCACCAAACTGTTTATGCCGTGCGTGAATGCACAAAGGTGAGCTTTGTTGACGTTATTGACTTGGGTGGAGTGTTAATCTAGTATATTTGGTCAGTGCATGACTGCAAGCTAATCAATGCTAACATGCTATTTAGGCTAGCTGTATGTATATATTGCATCATTATGCCTCGTTTGTAGATATATTTTGGCTCATTTATTGTCCTTTACATTTATCCTCTTTGTATATAATTTAGTTTTGCATGTCTCATGACACATTATCCGTATGTAATACTGGCTACATTTCTGATAGTTGTTTGTGCGCCATGTTGTTTCAGACCACAGTAAACATTACCTAGCTTGCCAATGATTGTAATAAATCTATTAAAAGAAGACAGCCTGCTGTTTCCTTTAACTTGGACACACACATATATACCTCTGGCCCTTAAAAGCCAGTAATATCCAGGAGTTATCACACCTGAGTAGCTTCTAATGTTGTAAAAATGTGTAGAATAAATATTAAAATTCAACATTTCTGTCAACGAAGATTTCCTTCAGCCTGCGACACATAGTATTTTTTGATAGTAGGCTTATATAGCCACTTACATCATGTGTAGTCTTCATTATAACTCTTATATAAGACTTTTAAAGTCATTTTTATAGCAGGCTAATATAGCTAATAAAGACACTTACATCATGTGTTGTCTTCATTATAACACTTTTATAAGACATTTAAAGTCATTTTTATAGTAGGCTAATATAGACAGCTACATCACGTTGTCTTCATTACAACACTTATATAAGACTTTTAAAGTAATTTTGATAGTAGGCTAATATAGACACTACATCATGGGTTGTCTTCATTATAACACTTATATAAGAGTTTTAAAATCATTTTGATAGTAGGCTAATATAGACACTTACATCATGTTGTCTTCATTACAACACTTATATAAGACTTTTAAAGTAATTTTTAAATAATATAGCTAACATGTTGTCTCCATTACAATATTTATGTAAGACTTTTAAAGTCATTTTGATAGTAGGCTAATATTGCTAATATAGACACATACATCATGTGTTGCCCTTAATATAACACTTATATAATGCTTTTAAAGTAATTTTCAGAGTAGGCTAATAGAACTAATACAACCACTTACATCATGTGTTGTCTTCATTTTAACACTTATATACGGCTTTTAATTTTTTGCGGCTCCAGACACATTTTTATTTTTGGTCCAATATGGCTCTTTCAACGTTTCGGGTTGCCGACCCCTGGTTTAACACCTTGTCAAAAGATTTGGAAGCATGTGCTAATTACAATTATCAAGCTATAGGTCATGCTGATTGCAAAGATTAGTATTAATTAATAATGCAAAAGAAGGGACTTGAAAATCGAATAAAAAAATAAATTGACATTAAATTATGCAGTGATAAAAGATATAAATCCTAACTAGATTAACAATAAATAATAATAATAATAATAATAATAATGATGATAATGATATGTATGTTCCTTAAACTAAAATTTAAGAGCAAATGAAAATACAGCTTCTCCAGTTTAGTCATCATTTTGGGGCTTAATCATTTCCCCAGACTTCTTGTTTGTTTGATATTGTCATTACTGCCACAAGTGGTGAAAAAGTGTACTACAACTGAGTACCGTTGTTGCCCATATGGACCACAGTTGACTTTATTCATGATCTTTGGGCTTTAACATTTTTCCAGACTTCTCTTCGTTCAATGTTGTCATTACTGCCACAAGTGGTGGGTAAGTGTATTACAACTTGATTGATATTGTCATTACTGCCACAAGTAGTGGAAAAAAGGCAGTACAAATTGATTGATATTGTTATTACTGCCACAAGTGGTGGGTAAGTGTATTACAACTTGATTGATATTGTCATTACTGCCACAAGTGGTGGAAAAGTGTACTACAACTGAGTACTGCTGCGGCCCATACGGACAACAGTTGACGTTGGTCATAATTTTTGGGCTTAAACATTTTTCTAGGCTTCTCTTCGTTTGATGTTGTCATTACTGCCACAAGTAGTGGGAAAGTGTATTAACGGTAAAGTTCAAATTAAAGTTTGTGTGGTGAAATTTGTCCTCTGCATTTGACCCATACCCTTGTTCATCCCCTGGGAGGTGAGGGGAGCAGTGGGCAGCAGCAGTGGCCACGCTCGGTAATCAGTTTTGGTGATTTAACCCCCAATTCCAACCCTTGATGATGAGTGGCAAGCATTTCTATAGTCTTTGGTATGACTCGGCTGGGGTTTGAACTCACAACCTACCAGCTAGTGATTAACGGACCTAGTAACCAACCAAGCAATTAGCATGATCGTTACCATATTTAAATATCTCATCATTGCACTATAACAAAGTCCCTTTAGGACAATTTTAAATGAAAACAGGATATATTTGTAGGGAGTTCCCTACTAATACTCTCTCTCTCCTTCAGTTTGGGGACCCCTGGCCTGGAAAACATTGAAGACCACTGATCTAAAGTAGACAAGCTAAAACAAATGATGAAAAAAATGTGTAACTGCCAAAAAGGAGAGGACTTAAAGGGGTGCCTTGAGGAGTGTCTCAGTTAGGTAAATAACAGATTTGGCCCCCAGTGTTGTATGTTTGTTTGCTAGTAATGTTCAAATGTCAATGTAAAGATCTGCCAATGTGCTTGGACTGGTCCAAGTTCTTCTGTACAAGAGCTCTCTTGTGTTTGTAGGAATTCCCTGCAAAAATGTTTGTCTCCCGAGTTTTCAACTGAACTCGGGGGCAGAGTTTTTCCTGGACCACATTGGGCCCCCGTCGGCCGGTTGAGCTTTGCTATAAGCAATGTGGGCGGCCACCCAGCAGGGGTACCCACCAAAACACACAACAAAATAGACCCACATAGCTAAATATCATTTATTGGGTTACATGACAAGATTGTTTTAAAAAAGTATCAAAAAAGACATGAAGCCTGCATGTACGGATTTGTGTTTTGTTTCCTGTGCCTGTGGATGGACTCGGATTTCATCATGGACAAACGTTTTTAAAACTAAAGCTTTTTCTTTTTTCTTTTTTTTTTAAGACATACAACTGACAAAAGTAAACACAAATACATCTAATGCTATTTTTTCCCCTATAAGTAAAATCAAATTTTAAAAATGACATATACCGTATGTGTATATAATGTATAAATATACACACATATATATATATATATATATAAATGATAAATGATAAATGGGTTGTACTTGTATAGCGCTTTTCTACCTTCAAGGTACTCTAAGCGCTTTGACACTACTTCCACATTTACCCATTCACACACACATTCACACACTGATGGAGGGAGCTGCCATGCAAGGCGCCAACCAGCACCCATCAGGAGCAAGGGTGAAGTGTCTTGCTCAGGACACAACGGACGTGATGAGGTTGGTACTAGGTGGGATTTGAACCAGGGACCCTCGGGTTGCGCACGGCCACTCTCCCACTGCGCCACGCCGTCCCCATATATATATATATATATATATATATATATATATACACACACACACATATATATATATACATATACACACACACACATATATATATACACACACACACACATATATATATATGTATATATATATATATATATATGGTATACCGGTATTGGTATAGTACCGCAATACTAATGAATCATATTCGGTACTATTACGCCTCTAAAATTTTACCTTTGCAACCTCATGATACTATTGGCTAAGTTTTATATTCATAAATGTAAGTTTCTCAATACCCGACCTCTTTTTGTGCCTTTAAAAAAGATTTAGAACTCTAAATTAAAACACTCTACCTCTAACAACCAAAACGCTGTAAAAACGATGATGCTGTGTTCCAAATTTAAGTTATTTACTGAGATTGAGTGAGCGTATGGCTTTGCACTTTGTTTATTTTATATATAGATATTTTTTGGCATTCTATTTTAGTTACTTTGAATTTACAATTTGGCGCTGTTTTGTACAGTTTTTATACTGTTTTTGTACTTACTTTGATTATTATTTTCAACTGTTTATAAATGTTGAAATTTGTAAATAAAAAAAAGATAAATGGGTTGTACTTGTATAGCGCTTTTTTACCTTCAAGGTACTCAAAGCTCTTTGACACTACTTCCACATTTACCCATTCACACACACATTCACAAACTGATGGAGGGAGCTGCCATGCAAGGCGCTAACCAGCACCCATCAGGAGCAAGGGTGAAGTGTCTTGCTCAGGACACAACGGACGTGACGAGGTTGGTACTAGATGGGGATTGAACCAGGGCCCCTCGGGTTGCGCACGGCCACTCTCCCACTGCGCCACGCCGTCCCTATATATAAATATAAATATAAATATAAACGGAATACAATGATTTGCAAATAATTTTCAACCCATATTCAGTTGAATATGCTACAAAGACAACATAATTGATGTTCAAACTGATAAACATTTTTTTTGTGCAAGTAATCATTAACTTAAGAATTTGATGCCAGCAACACATGCCAAAAAAGTTGGGAAAGGTGGCAATAAATACTGATAAAGTTGAGGAATTCTCATCAAACACTTATTTGGAACATCCCACAGGTGTGCAGGCTAATTGGGAACAGGTGGGTGCCATGATTGGCTATAAAAGCAGCTTCCGTGAAATGCTCTGTCATTCTCAAACAAGATTTGGGAAACGGTGGGGGTGGGGGGGTTGCTGCTAGCGGGGTGTATAAAATAGTCAGGTTGTGTCATGAATACAAAGGATTATGGGTATTTGCTGTGTTGCCTTTATGTTGTGTTACAGTGAGGATGTTCTCCCGAAATGTGTTTGTCGTTCTTGATTGGTGTGGCTTCAAAGCGTGGCGCATATTACTAAGAGTGTTAAAATTGTTTATATCACAACCATTAGTGTAGCTGAGATAGGCGCCAGCGCCCCCCGTGACCCCAAAAGGGAATGAGCGGTACAAAAAGGATGGATAGTGTACTCTGTGTCACCCAGTATGCCTTGCAGTCGTGTGCGTGTGGACGCGGAAGCCACATGCAACATGATGCTGGACTGTTTGTGCGGTAACACGAGAATGTACTGAAAGAAGTTCAAATGAGCTACTTTTTTATTTTCATTCATTGAAGGTTTGAGCGTGCGGAGAGATAAACATCACTTGCAGTGGGTTGTCCAAAGTGCAGCATTCACATCCTAGTCATACAGTTGAACAAGGAAATAGGACAAAAACTACCGTGAAAATGTTAAATGTTAAAATGTTAAAATTTTGGACTGGCTGATTTAGATCAAAATAAGCGGTTGTTGATATAACCAAACTGAAACGCACATTTAGAGAGACATAAAGGATTTATATTTGTACACAACGTTCACTATGTATTTAGCTGCCACCCCACCTCCACCCACAGTGACAAAGACAGTTGTTACCTTCTGCTATCGAAAAAAAAAAGCGTCCAGATGCAAAGAGTGAACCCTGGTGCAGCCTGTTTGGATCACAAGTCCAAACACGGACATTATCCTGGGAGTAATTACCTCTGGCAGCATAGTTGAAAAAAGTTATGGGCAGTTTTTTAAAGACATTTTCAGGAAATGTCAGAAATTCTACAACACAAATACAACGCTGAAACAACATGCTTTTTGATGAAGTTAAATCAATGTTGGGTTGTGACGTTGATTCAACCATTGAAATTTGGTCATTTCTCAACCAATATTCTACAACAAAGCGCTAGAAAAATGCATGGATGGATAAATACAACAGTGAAACTTTTTGACAACGTTTAATTAATGTCAAATTGTGATGTTGATTCGACCATTGAAATTTGGTCATTTCCCAACCAATATTCTACAACACAAATTCAACATTGAAACAACATGCTTTTTGACGTTTATTCAATGTCAAGTTGTGTTGTTGATTTGACTTAGAAATTTGGTCATTTCCCAACCAATATTCTACAAAGTACAACACAAATACAATGTAGAAACATCATGCTTTTCTACAACATTTAATCAATGTCAGGTTGTGACATTGATTTGACCATTGAAATTTGATTATTTCCCAAACATGGATCCAACGTTAGACATCATTGCTGTCTCAATTTACAAAAACAACTATTTTGCAAGGTTGTTTCAAAGTCTGTTTTAAAGGACATGTACGTATAATCAATCAATCAATCAATGATTGTTTATATAGCCCTAAATCACTAGTGTCTCAAAGTGCTGCACAAACCACAACACAAACCACAACATCCTCGGTAGAGCCCACATAAGTGCAAGGAAAACTCACACCCAGTGGGACGTCAGTGACAATAATGACTATGAGAAACCTTGGAGAGGACCGCATATGTGGGCACCCCCCCTATGGGAACCGAAAGCAATGGATGTCGAGCGGGTCTAACATGATACTGTGAAAGTTCAACCATAGTGGATCCAACACAGCAGCGAGAGTCCCGTCCATAGTGGAGCCAACAGGAAACCATCCCAAGCGGAGGCGGATCAGCAGCGCAGAGATGTCCCCAGCCGATACACAGGCGAGCAGTCCATCCTGGGTCCCTACTCTGGACGAGCGGTCCATCCTGGGTCCCGACTCTGGACAGCCAGTACTTCATCCATGGCCACCGGACCAGACCCCCTCCACTAGGGAGAGTGGGACATAGGAGAAAATAATAAGAAACGACAGACCAACTGGTCTAAAAAGGGAGTCTATTTAAAGGCTAGAGTATACAAATGAGTTTTAAGGTAAGACTTAAATGCTTCTACTGAGGTAGCATCTCGAGCTGTTACCGGGAGGGCATTCCAGACTACCGGAGCCCGAACGGAAAACGCTCTATAGCCCGCAGACTTTTTTTGGGCTCTGGGAATCACTAATAAGCCAGAGTCCTTTGAACGCAGATTTCTTGCCGGGACATATGGTACAATACAATCGGCAAGACAGGCTGGCGCTAGACCGTGTAGTATTTTGTACGTAAGTAGTAAAACCTTAAAGTCACATCTTAAGTGCACAGGAAGCCAGTGCAGGTGAGCCAGAATAGGCGTTATATGATCAAACGTTTTTGTTCTTGTCAAAATTCTAGCAGCCGCATTTTGTACCATCTGTAATCTTTTAATGCTAGACATGGGGAGACCCGAAAATAATACGTTACCGTAATCAACATTGTATCAATGTCTTGTGCCTGCTGTATATGCACATTTCCATGCTGCGTACACAGAATGTTGTCGTTTTGCGACACTGCACCTTATATCCAGAAAAGAACAAGTCACATCCTAATTTCGATCCATTTTTATTTTTTATTTTTTCCGATTCTGGATTGATAATAAATAAAGACTATAAAATAATCAAAAATGTAAATTTAAAAATAACTTTTAAGGCCATCTCTTGCTGCGTGTATATGTCATACATCAGGGGCTTTTGTGACCTGTTTTAAAAACGTTTTTATTATAATTTACAAACCAAATCATGGCCACCTCTGGCTAAGTTGGGGGCACCAATTCAATTCACAATTGAGTCTCGATTCAAAATTAATACTTTTTAATAGCCAGTTCTATGATGAACTACAGTCCTCCATGAAGTAGATGAACAGTTCTGATAAATTTCCATATTACTTCAAATATTTTAGTTGAATAGAATTCTAGCCAAATATTTAATGAATACAAATAAGAGAAGTATCTAAGTATCTGTACAGAAAATATGACATCTACATCAACAATATGATTTGCCTGAGTGGCTAAAAAAAAATTAATCGATTAAGATTCGAGATTAATCTGAAAAAATAGATATTTTTTGACAACCTTAAAACATAACACATTTAACACAAAGTGGGGGATTTGATTCCAATACAACAGTTTTCAAGCTTAGCACTAAAACTCTGCACAATAAGGGGGACTTCATGGTATTCACAATTTGCCATTATATTTTTATCAGTGACAGAGCAGAGGGGGCTAGGAATATTTAAAAATGTCATATGAAATGCCCTGTCAATGACATTTTACACGCGCCCTACGCATAGCGCGTGATATGCGTGAAGGCAGGGGCGTCCTGTGCCCAATAATACTTTAGTTTGAAACAAGAATCGTCTCTGAATGGAATTGTCAACCATGAATCAGAATTTAATTTAAGTGCAAGTTATTAAAATCTACTACACACAACACATTTCGACACAAACATGTTCTTGGAAATTACACTTTGGGTCTCAAATTCCGTTTATTGTGGTAGAATGTTCAACAACATTATCATTAATGACGCGTATCAACCAACCGAAGGTTCTTGAACATTCATATGAGGTTCTGAATGGATACGAATGTATCTAGTTTTGTGACCTAGTTTAGGTTCCGCTATCAGTCAATACAACTGGATGTCAAATTCCACTTCATACATCAAATCAAATCAAACTTAGCACTTTTCGAGCACAGGCAAAGGGCAAACACAAAATTCTGTACAAAAACAAATACAAGAAGAGAAAAAAACATACATGCATTCATACAAACACATACAGTGGGGGCAAAAGTTTGGATACACCTCATTCAATGTGTTTTCTTTATTTTCATGACTAATTTACATTGTAAATTGTCACTGAAGGCAACACAACTATGAACATGTGGAGTTATGTACTTAACAAAAAAAGGTGAAATAACTGAAAACATGTTTTGTATTCTAATTTCTTCAAAATAGCCACCCTTTGCTCTGATTACTGTTTTGCACACTCATGGCATTCTCTCGATGAGCTTCAAGATGTAGTCACCTTGAATGTCATAGTTTTGATGCCTTCAGTGAAAATCTACAAGGTCATGAAAATAAAGAAAACGCATTGAAATGAGAAGGTGTGTCCAAACTTTTGGCCAGTACTGTATGTATGTATGTATATATATATATATATATATATATATATATATATATATATATATATATATATATATATATATATATATATATATATATATATATATATATATATAATATATTTTTTATTTACGATACTGTAATTATATATATATATATATATATATATATATATATATATATATATATATATATATATATATATATATATTAGGGCTGTGAATCTTTGGGTGTCCCACGATTCGATTCAATATCGATTCTTGGGTCACGATTCGATAATATATCGATTTTTTCGATTCGATTTGATTATCGATTCAAAAACGATATTTTTCAGATTCAAAACGATTCTGTATTCATTCAATACATAGGATTTCAGCAGGATCTACCCCAGTCCGCTGACATGCTAGCAGAGTAGTAGATTTAAAAAAAAAAAAAAGCTTTTATAATTGTAAAGGACAATGTTTTATCAACTGATTGCAATAATGTAAATTTGTTTTAACTATTAAACAAACCAAAAATATGACTTATTTTATCTTTGTGAAAACATTGGACATAGTGTGTTGTCAAGCTTATGAGATGCGATGCAAGTGTAAGCCACTGTGGCACTATTATTCTGTTTATTTTTTATTTTTATAAATGTCTAATGTTAATGTCAATGAGGGATTTCTAATCACTGCTATGCTGAAATTATAACTAATATTGATACTGTTGTTGATAATATTAATTTTAGTTTCATTACATTTGGTTTGTTCTGTGTCGTGTTTGTCTCCTCTCAATTGCTCTGTTTATTGCAGTTCTGAGTGTTGCTGGCTCAGGTTTGGTTTTGGAATTGGATTGCATTGTTATGGTATTGCTGTGTAGTGGTTTGTTGGATTGATTTAAAAAAAAAAAAAATCGATTTTTTAAAAATGAGAATTGATTCTGAATCGCACAACGTAAACGATTCGATTCGAATCGATTTTTTCCCACCCCCCTAATATATATATATATATATATATATATATATATACTGTGGATTTGAAGAAAAGGGCCACCTATGAGGCATCCACACTGGAGAAGAACTCAAATTAACACCATCCAAAAAAATAGTATAACATTTATGTAAAAACAAAATATAAATATTACATCAATGATTTATTAAAAAGATAACATTGAAAGACTATTCGTAGTAATGTAAATAACTAAGATTGAAAACAACACAAATAATAAAAAAGTTGATCTGTAAAAAGCCTCATTAAAAAGGTGTGTCTTTGACCTTCTTTTAAAACAAATGTCAGCGCTCTCCGCAGTCCTGAGGATCTCGAGTAAGGTGAGGCCATAGTGGCTAAATGTTCTCACCGTGGTAAAGACCAAAGGGCCAGTGCCAGAGGACCTCAGGACCCGAAAGAACAGGCCAGACACTGTAGACAAGGCCATTAAGATATTTAAAATGGAATAGTACAACTTTTAAATCCACCCTGAAGCAGACAGGGAGGGACTTTAAAACTGCTGTAATGTGCTACCGCCCTCCGGTCCTGGTCAGGGCTTTTCTAGTATGTTAGATCCTCTATGGACTAGACTCTCACAATATTATGCTAGATCCACTTGACGTCCATTGCACCGGTCGCCCAGTGGGGGTGTCTCCACATCCGCGGTCCCCTCCAAGGTTTCTCATTGTCATCCCATTGGGTTGAGTTTTTTCTTGCCCTGATGCGGGATCTGAGCAGAGTATGTCGTTGTGGCTTGTGCAGCCCTTTGAGACACTAGTGATTTAGGGCTATATAAGTGAACTTTGATTGATTGATAATAGTATAATTCAGATGTTCTATTAGGTAAGACCAGAAAACAGAACAGAAGAGTTGGTCAATAGGGTTATTATGATACAAGTTTATTTTCAATGTGCACTAGAGATGCGCGGTTTGCAGTCACAACCGCGGAGTCCGCGGATAAACCGCGGGTCGGGCGGGTGACATGACAAAAAAATAGATTTTAAATAGATTTGGGCGGGTGGCGGTTGAAACAATTCGGAAATATATATTGTAATAATCCCAGGAATGTAGGCTCATAAAACTTATTCGCTTGTCTTGTCTTTATTGCACAAAATTTAAAACAACCACACAACAGCTCTCATGTCTCTAACGCATATCCCGGGACAACTCGAACTCTCACGTCCTGTCGATCACGTCACTTCCCTATCTCTCCCGGAAGTCCCGCCCCCCAGCCAAAGTCATTGGCTAACACCCCGTAGCAAGCCGCTACATTATACATAGTTAAATGTAATGTTGAAGAGGTTCATTTAGCCTACTGACGTGTATTTATAAATGGTTGATTTATACAGGCTAGTAGGTAAAGTGTTGTACCTGACAACACTTGATGGTACAATCGATATAACACGTCTCAGACAACGTCACACTAACATCACGTGACACCTCTGATGAAGGCTGCAGAAGCAAGGTGGCCCAAACTTGTCAGGTACAACACTTTACCTTACTAACCTATAGAAATCAACCATTTATAAGTAGTTAAATGTTGTTACCCACATACGAAAAACGAGCAGCACTCTTTGAAACCGTACGTGGGCATACTTTTATTTTGAAGTGTCTCGTTTGGTCTGTCGACGGATGTAAGGAAGCTACTTCCGGGTATGGCCAAAGAGGTATCTGTCATTTGTTGGTATTTTACTTGTTAAAATGTTTGATCCACATGCTGTGCATGGTATTATTTTTACGTTTGTAACGTGCTTTATTTATTACAGTTTTCGCGGTGAATTTGAAGGGAAAGGAAACCTTCAAATAAATCAGTTCAAGAAAGCCATTGTGTCTGTGCTATTTGGAGGGAGTTACACTTTCTAACCTCACTACTGCCTTGCATCGTCTATATTAGATATATAACAACGGGCAGGTGGCGGGTTGGTGTGGCTTTCATGAAATGTTGGTTCGGGTGGGTGGAGGGTGGATGACGACTTTAGTGATGCGGTTACGGATGATATAATTGCCTATCCACGCATCTCTATCGTGCACACAGTTAGAATATGATGCCTCACACGGTCTCAATGGAACATGTCCGAAAAGGAGTCGGAAAAAGCAGACCTTATTTAATCCTTGCTAAGACATTTGTGAGTTCACTTCCTGTGCTAAATCTGGAACACAAACAAATAAAGGACAAAAACACAAATAACTAAATAATGAATAAATATTGAATAAATAATCATTAGGGCAGCACGGAGGAAGAAGGGTTACTTTATCTGCCTCACAATATGAAGGTCCTGAGTAGTCCTCAGTTCAATCCCCGGCTTGGGATCTTTCTGTGTGGAGTTTGCACGTCTTACCCGTAACTGCGTGGGTTCCCTCCGGGTACTCCGGCTTCCTCCCACCTCCAAAGACATGCACCTGGGGATAGGTTGATTGGCAACACTAAATTGGCCCTAGTGTGTGAATGTGAGTGTGAATGTTGTCTGTCTATCTGTGTTATCCCTGTGATGAGGTGGCGACTTGTCCAGGGTGTACTCCGCCTACCGCCCGAATGCAGCTAGAATAGGCTCCAGCGAGCCATCATATCCCCAAAAGGGACAAGCGGTAGAAAATGGATGGATGGATGGATAAATAATCATTAAAGTTCTAAATGGGATATATAAAAGTATTATTTTTTGTAACGCGGTTAGTGAATGAAGCATACTTTTGTAGTTACTGCTACACAATAACTCAGATATGGTAACACTAGTGAGTAATAGATAATATGAAGTGAGTTACAAAACCAGTGAAGTTGGCACATTGTGTAAATAGTAAATAAAAACAGAATACAATGATTTGCAAATCCTTTTCAACCTATATTCAATTGAATAGACTGCAAAGACAAAATACTTAACGTTCGAACTGGAAAACTATGTTATTTTTTGCAAATATCAGCTCATTTGTAAATAGATGCCTGCAACATGTTTCCAAAAAAGCGGGCACAAGTGGCAAAAAAGACTGAGAAAGTTGAGGAATGCTCATCAAACACTTATTTGGAACATCCCACTGGTGAACAGGCTAATTGGGAACAGGGGAGTGCCATGTGGCAACCCACCTGTAAAAGCAGCTTCCATGAAATGCTCAGTCATTCACAAACTAGGATGGGACGAGAGTCACCACTTTGTAAATTTTTTTTTTCTTCTGTTATTTTTTATTAGCTTCTGTTTATTTACTCCCGAACATCAATCCATCCATCCATCTTCTACCGCTTATCCGAGGTCGGGTTGCGGTGGCAGCAGCCAAAGCAGACTTCCCTCTCCCCTGCCACTTTGTCCATCACCTCACGGGGGATCCCGAGGCGTTCCCGGCCAGCCGGGAGAGATAGTCTTCCCAACGTGTCCTGGGTCTTCCCCGTGGCCTCCTCCCGGTCGGACGTGCCCGAAACACCTCCATTGGGAGGCGTTCGGGTGGCATCATGACCAGATGCCCGAATCACCTCATCTGGCTCATGTGGAGGAGCAGCGGCTTTACTTTGAGCTCCTTCCGGATGACAGAGCTCCTCACCCTATCTCTAAGGGAGAGCCTCGCCACCCGGGGGAGGAAACTCATTTCGGCCGCTTGTACCCGTGATCTTGTCCTTTTGGTCATGACCCAAAGCTCATGACCATAGGTGAGGGTGGGAACATAGATCGACCGGTAAATTGAGAGCTTTGCCTTCCGGCTCAGCTCCTTCTTCACCCCAACTGATCGATGCAGCATCCGCATTACTGAAGACGCTGCACCGGTCCGCCTGTCAATCTCACAATCCACTCTTCCCTCACTCGTGAACAAGACTCCAAGGTACTTGAACTCCTCCACTTGGGGAAGGGTCTCCACCCTTTTCCGGGTGAGAACCATGCACTCCGACTTGGAGGTGCTGGTTCTCATGCCAGTTGCTTCACATTCGGCTGCTAACCGATCCAGTGAGAGATGAAGATCTTGGCTAGATGAGGCAATCAAGACCACATCATCTGCAAAAAGCAGAGACCTAATCCTGCAGAGACCTAATCCTGCAGCCACCAAACCAGAAACCCTCAACACCCTAAATGCGCCTAGAAATTCTGTCCATAAAAGTTATGAACAGAATCGGTGACAATGGGCAGCCTTGGCGGAGTCCAAACCTCACTGGAAACGTGTCCGACTTACTGCCGGCAATGCGGACCAAGCTCTGACACTGATCATACAGGGAGCGAACCGCAACAATCAGACAGTCTGATACCCCATACTCTCTGAGCACTCCCCACAGGACGGTCAAATGCCTTCTCCAAGTCCACAAAGCACATGTAGACTGGTTGGGCAAACTCCCATGCACCCTCAAGGACCCTGCTGAGAGTATAGAGCTGGTCCACAGGTCCACGACCAGGACGAAAACCACACTGTTCCTTCTGAATCCGAGGTTCGACTATCCGGCGTAGCCTCTTCTCCAGTACACCTTAATAAACCTTACCGGGAAGGCTGAGGAGTGTGATCCCACAATAGTTGGAACACACCCTCCGGTCCCCCTTCTTAAAGAGAGGGACCACCACCCTGGTCTGCCAATCCAGAGGTACCGCCCCCGATGTCCACGCGATGCTGCAGAGTCTTGTCAACCAAAACAGCCCCACAGCATCCAGAGCCTTAAGGAACTCCGGGCGGCTCTCATCCACTCCTGGGGTCTTGCCACCGAGGAGCTTTTTAACTACCTCAGCAACCTCAGCCCCAGAAATAGGAGAGCCCACCACAGAATCCCCAGGCATTGCTTCCTCACAGGAAGACATGTTGGTGGGATTGAGGAGGTCTTCGAAGTATTCCCTCCACCGATCCACAACATCTGCAGTCGAGGTAAGCCTTTCAGTCGTTCAGCAGTCCGGGGTCTTCGCTGTCATATTTTACGCTCCATAATGCGCCATACATTTTCGCTGGGAGACAGGTCTGGACTGCAGACGGGCCACGAAAGTACCAGCACTCTTTTTTTTACAAAGCCACGCTGTTGTAACACGCGTTGAATGTGGCTTGGCATTGTCTTACTGAAATAAGCAGGGGCGTCCATGAAAAAGACGGCGCTTGGATGGCAGCATATGTTGTTCCAAAAACTGTATGTACCTTTCAGCATTATTGGTGCCTTCACAGATGTGTAAGTTACCCATGCCTTGGGTACTAATGCACCCCCATATTATCACAGATGCTGGCTTTTGAACTTTGCGTCGATAACAGTCTGGATGGTTCGCTTCCCCTTTGGTCCGGATGACACAATGTCGAATATTTCCAAAAACAATTTGAAATGTGGACTCAGCAGACCACAGAACACTTTTCCACTTTGCATCAGTCCATCATAGATGATCTCGGGTTCAGAGAAGCCGACGGCGTTTCTGGATGTTGTTGATAAATGGCTTTCGCTTTGCATAGTAGAGCTTTAACTTGCACTTACAGATGTAGCGACAAACTGTATTTAGTGACAGTGGTTTTCTGAAGTTTTCCTGAGCCCACGTGGTGATATCCTTTAGAGATTGATGTCGGTATTTAATTCAGTGCCGTCTGAGGGTTCGAAGGTCGCGGTCATTCAATGTTGGTTTACGGCCATGCCGCTGACGTGGAGTGATTTCTCCAGATTCTCTGAACCTTTTCATGATATTATGGACCGTAGATGTTGAAATCCCTAAATTTCTTGCAATTGCACTTTGAGAAACATTGTTCTTAAACTGTTTGACTATTTGCTCATGCAGTTGTGGACAAAGGGGTGTACCTCGCCCCATCCTTTCTTGTGAGTATTTTTTGGGAAGCTGTTTTTATACCCAATCATGGCACCCACCTGTTCTCAATTTGCCTGCTCACCGGTAGGATGTTCCAAATAAGTGTTTGATGAGCATTCCTCAACTTTATCAGTATTTTTTGCCACCTTTCCCAACTTCTTTGTCACGTGTTGCTGGCATCAAATTCTAAAGTTAATGATTATTTGCCCCCCCAAAAAATGTTTTTGAGTTTTAACATCAAATATGGTATAGCATATTCAACTAAATATGGGTTGAAAATGATTGGCAAATTCATTGTATTCAGTTTATATTTACATCCAACACAATTTCCCAACTGATGGAGAAATTGCTCACGCATTTTTTGACAAAATGGTGACCCTCGCCCCATCCTTGATTGTGAATGACTGATCATTTCATGGAAGCTGCTCTTATACCCACTCATGGCACCCACCTGTTCACCTGTGGTATGTTCTAAATAAGTGTTTGATGAGCTTTCCTCAACTTTCTCAGTCTTTTTTGCCACTTGTGCCAGATTTTTTGAAACATGTTGCAGGCATCAAATTCCAAATGAGCTAATATTTGCACAAAATAAAGTTTTCCTGTTTGAACATTAAATATGTTGTCTTTGCAGTCAATTCAATTAAATATAGGTTGAAAAGTATTTGCAAATCAGTGTATACTGTTTTTATTTACTATTAACAGAACGTGCCAACTTCACTGGTTTTGGGGTTTGTACTTGACGGTTCCACCGACATGTTTTTGAAGGTCTTTCTGTCGCCCAACTTTTCCACAGTTAATTTTTCCAGCAGACCCGTGTCACTTTGACCATTACGACTTTTGACGAGCGCTGTCAGCTCAGAATGCCAAAGGTCAGCGCGAGGGGCGAGTCCTTCGCCGTGGCGACGATAACTACCCATAACCACCCACAAACGGGCCTCTTCTTTGGAGCGTGTTGGAAAGTTCTGTAGCTTGTTTACCGTGTCTGGGATAGAAGCCACCGAGGTAAAAAGTATTGAATGACTCCAACGGGGAAAATGTGGGAAAAAAACACGGCCATGTGTTTGTGTGCGCGCCGTTAGTTTTGCAAGCTGCATTTTCTCCTGACGCTTGTTTACACGGCGGTGTTACATCACCTCGCTGACAGAGAGACATGGACTGTGTGAGAAGAGGATGGAGGTTTGCACTCTGTAAGCCTCTTTGTGCTTATGTCAGCAGTACATGTGACTTTTTTTTGAAGGAACATGCACGACTGATTATTTGTTTTCTACATTTAAGACTTCCTGGTGGTCTAAATAACATGTCATGGAGGTTCTTTGGTCAAAATGTTGCATACAGTAGATTATGTTTTATAGCCTATTAGTGGTGTGCGATACCACTCGTTTTCTTTGCCCTCCAATACCGAGTAAAAGTCAGGCTAGTATCAGCGATTCCAATCTGATACTTTGTGCAAATATGTCTGCTAACATTTAAAAAGTTGTGTATTTTCAAATAATACCATATTTATCTGAAAAAAACTTTTAAAAAAAAGAAAAAAATGAGCGAAAATTTGTAATCTAATGAGAAAAAGTCGACATTTTTATAATAATAACATTCTTAGTCATGTACAGCAGTGGTCCCCAACCACCGGGCCGCAGAAGAATTTTTTTTTAAATTAAATCAACATAAAAAAAAACAATATACACTTACAATTAGTGCACCAACCACAAAAAATTCCCTTTTTCATGACAAAAACGTCCCTTTTTCATGACAAAGAAGAAAAAATAAGCCCCCCCCGCCCCCCAAAAGGTGTTAACATTGTATTTCCATGGCATATTGCATTGTAACTAGTTCCATAGCAGTTTCTATCCTGTTCTTACCTTATCTCATTGATCTCATTTCATACTGTATGTGTGTTGATGTGTGCGTACACATGAAAAACATAACTACATGAAAATAACAAGGAACAGAGTTGTAGTTTTTAGATTTCACGGCCCTATGGAATATGTACACATATTCTTAATATAGTATACATTTTAAATGACCTTTATTTGACTATGTTTGTCTTTTTGTAGGTGGCTAAAATATGCGGTGCTGCTGACCACCGTATAACGTTACGTTACCGTGTGTGATACATTGACTAACGTAACATTATGTGTAGGTACCTCATGCAACCCTGCTTAAAAAAAAATCACTTGACAAAAAGTATGAATAAGGTAGCGAACTGCAGTGGAGGCAACAGATTGTCGTGTTTGCAATGACGTTATAACCATAGACATATTATAAGTAGACGCACCATTGGCTGCTGTGACGTGAGCAATTTGGCCGCCATCTTAAAGTGGTGATGAGGAGCCGGTAAGCAGCCTAAACTGACAGTTGACAAGTAGCAAACAAAGATGCTGGGCTGGTGTTTAGCGTTTTCCTGCTTTAATGAGCGGACTGTTGAAAATAGGAATCGGGGGATTACTTTTCACAAGTAAGATTGAACATTAACATGGTTGTATTTTGTGAAAAGAATATTACCACAGAGTTGAGAAAGAACAAAGATCTTCAATTTGTATGTGAAAATCACAAAGAAATCTTCTGGGGGAAGATGACGCCCCTGCAGGTATTTGGTTTACAAACTTTCAGCCCCACCTAAAACAAAATTCACCAGCCGCCACTGATTATGATGCATTCTCATTTTAGGCAAAATATAAGACAATACTTTCTTAACAGTATAATTGTAACCAGGAATAAGTCTTCAAGTAACAATATTCAAATACTAACATTGTTGGGTAAGACAGAATTTGCTTTTATTCTGAATCCAGTGAAACAGATTTGTGGTTTTAGCTGATATAAAGACTTTCAGGTGTTTACATATGTTTATGTTTAAGTATTTTGCAGACGCTTTTATCCGAAGCAACATACATGAAAAATACATATAAAACAATCACTGTAAACATGATCATTTAAGGGAAGAATGTAATACAAAATATTAATACAAAGTGTCAAGACAGAATAAACTCTCTGCTGTTGCAGCAACAGAGATACAGTCCATAAGATATATATAGATATCTTGTGTATTTATACATTGTTTATGTAGGATATATGCATGTATATACAACCTAATCATATTGTTTCTTCACCTTAAAACTAGCTGACCGTTTTTTCCCCCTTTTTGGGATTATTATTCCCAGTTTTGATCTTGGACGTCTGCTCATTTATAGCATATAAGAATATTCCACTACTGTTAAGGAAACAATGAACAAAATATGTGTCTTTTATCATAGTTACACGTATGAAAAAAAAGCCCGTGAATATCAGTGGTATTCAGTGAGGTAAAATGAATTAAATGCGCTGACAGTTCATTGCTCCTGCCAAATGAATTGCACTGAGTGCAGGGGATCACCACTCCAAGATGGCGGCCCCGCGTCACGTCAGCGCCAGTAGCGTTCGATGCTGCGTACCCTTATAAGATGTTTCTTTTCATAACGTTAGCAGTCAGTTTACAGCCTCACTGATTTAACTAAACAGCAAATAAAAGTTACGTTACTCAGCCAATAAATGTTAACTTACATTCAAAACTTACCCTTCTTTGTGCTTCTTCAAATGTCGAACGAAGTTGGAAGTTGTTGCGTCTCTGTCTGTAATCTTCGAACGAACCGCATGCTTTGCATTCTGGAATTCGTTTTTTGTTGACCAAGTCGTAGATTTAATACCCAAACCAAACAATTTTTGGCATCATTTTTCCTTATTGGCGTGCTGTATGAGAGCTCTTCTTCGTTGGTTTTTATGCAATTGGATTGGCTGAATACTGTGTGACGAAAATAACGTGGTTTTTAATTTGATTGGCTGTTGTTCTGACAGGTAGCGCACACACGCTGACAGACATGGACAGACACGGAGCGCTCCTGAATAACTTTTTAATTGTTGGGTTTTGGGGAAAGTAGCAAGTAATGTCAAGTCAAAAGGCTCAAGTCCAAGTCAAGTCACAAGTCATTGATGTTGAAGTCTAAGTCGAGTTGCAAGTCTTTTTACATTTTGTCAAGTCGAGTCTAAAGTCATCAAATTCATGACTCGAGTCTGACTCGAGTCCAAGTCATGTGACTCGAGTCCACACCTCTGCTAAATATACTTAGTCAACTTTAATACCAAGCTGACACAATATCTGATTTTAGCATTTTTTATTTCAATAAAAAAATATCAATATGGCCCCCATGTACTTTGATGGAAAACCCTAATCTAAAATTTTAGAAGCTCTTCAAAATAAAAAATAAAAATACTGTAAATATTAACAAAGTTCAGATAATTAAAAAAAATAGCCTAATAATTATTTTAAAAAATGACAACAACTATGTGTATTTGAAATATAATATTTTTTTACAGGCAGAATTTTTGTTACACTGGATTATGCAGCTCCGCCATTGTATTATGATTATTTTTAACCTAAAAAAACAATTGTCAAAAATGTAAGTAAAAGAGCAAAAAAACAGTATGTAATGAGAAAAAGCTGAAATGTAACTAATAATCAATAATATACTTAGTCACTTGTAATACAAAGCTAACGGTATCTATTTTTAGCATTTTTTAAAATAGACTTTGATTTTTCAGTGCAGTATGCGCTTGGTGGAAATGTTTGGACACCCCTGAACTAAAGTATCAATAATTTGATTTGAGAATTGATATTAGAGCATCCATTTCTGGTATTGGCACTAGCATTTATTCGCCATTTTGTGAGCAGTCTTATTTGCGTAGCTCCACTTAGTTTTTAACACTTCCATAGCGAGACTACCGACGGCTCTAAGTTCGAACTATACGCTACTTTGTATCAGAAATGGCAACAGCAGAGGATGCATGTGCATGTACAAGCCAGTCTGCCCCACAAAAAGAGGAGAGATTAAAAAAAGGAGCTTATTGACTACAGTGTCGGACTACAATGGCGGACTCGCGCAAAACATTTAGGGCAAATTCATACCATATATGGATAATACGGTGACATCATCACTGCAAAAAAGATCGCAGAATGAGCAAATTCCAAACCGCTCGTTAGGTGGAAGTACAAAGAAAGGCAAAATTATTTCATGAACATGTCTGCAGTGCCTCTGCAGTTAAAATGTCAAATTTTCAGCAGGCAGCAAAAGGTAAGAGAAGTTGGTTTTGCATAACCATTTAAGTTAATGAATTCATACGCCACATGGCACTTTGTAAGAAAAACTTAGAAAAAAGAACAATCTATGTAGAGCTTTGTATGAAAAAAACAACAACAACCCTGCTCTGTCACTGATAAAAATATGGCTCATTTGCTCATATAATCTCACATCTTAAAAGGCAGATGTACTTGGATTTGTATTGCTGTAGGAAGATTTATTCATTCATGTTTTAACAAAAGCTTATAACGTCAAATACAGTATTATGATTCTACAGTTTATATATCAACATCTTACATAACAATTTATCATTAGATATATATAGAATCACACCGATGAATATTAAAAAATAACCCTCATCCAATGTAGCTTATGTTTACTATATTTATATATTGTACCTATCAACAATATGTTTTTGTATTCTTTTTCAATTGTACAATACTTGCATCAGATTAAAACTATGAAAATATATCATATTAATATGGCTGTGTACCTTTCGCATTTGAACTGATACGGTATCAAATGCCGCTACCTAGGAAACGAAATCGATATTTGTGTGTTCATGTGTTAATAAATGTAAATTGTTTAAAAATAATGTTTTTTTAATGTAACATTCAACACTGTGCTGAAAAGAATAACTGTGCTGTCCAGTTGTTTTCTCATTACATTTCTGAGTCTCATTTGCAAGTATTATATATCCCGGTCTTTGAGGATGTACCATTCTCTGTCTCAGGGTGTTGCCTGGTTTGAATTGTACTGGGATGTTGTGTTGGTTAAAAAAAAAAAATCCATCCATTTCCTACCGCTTATTTCCTTTAGGTCGCGGAGGTTGCTGGCGCCGATCTCAACTATAATCGGGCGAAAGGCGGAGTACACCCTGGACAAGTCGCCACCTCATTGCAGAAGTATTATATATTACAGAGCCATTGTTAGCTCACGAGCACCTCTCAAAGAGGGCAACCAAAACATATGTGTCTCAGCTGTGGTCCGCATGGGCCGCAGCGGTACTCAGTTGTAATACACTTTTCCACTACTTGTGGCAGTAATGTCAACACCCAACAAACAGAAGAAGTCTGGAGCTAAAGTCATAGAGAATTTTCTTAAGTGCAAAAATTATGACTAAAGTGGTCACGCTGTATTTTCATTTCCAGTTAATTTCCTTTATTTAAAAAAAACATATTCGTTATCAATTTATTTTAGAACAACAACATTTTATACACATTTATTTTTCGTCAGCTATTTATGAGTCCCTTCTGTTGATTAGTACTTATTTGTCTAATCAGCCTGACCTAAGCCTAAGGTTTATGTGTTAATAAATGATAATCTTTGTGATGAACACATGCTTTCATATCTTTCGACAAGATTTTCAACCTGTAAGTAGGTGAGATATGAATTTTAAATACGATTGACTAATTCAGTTTCATGTTTAAATGGGCCCTGGGAAAAGTTGTGCCCCAGGGTCAAACATTTTAAGAACCCCTGATATAGTAGACTTT
The DNA here is from genome assembly GCF_033978795.1 of Nerophis ophidion. Lineage (NCBI taxonomy): Eukaryota > Metazoa > Chordata > Actinopteri > Syngnathiformes > Syngnathidae > Nerophis > Nerophis ophidion. The sequence continues at coordinate 24,475,657 of NC_084633.1, read as the reverse complement.
GCATGCAGTTGCAATTCCAAGACATTAGATGGCAGTAATGTATACGCTAGTCAGAAAGTAGTTAAAGTTAAAGTACCAATGATTGTCACACACACACTAGGTGTAGTGAAATTTGTCCTCTGCATTTGACCCATCCCCTTGATCACCCCCTGGGAAGTGAGGGGAGCAGTGGGCAGCAGCGGTGCCGCGCCCGGGAATCATTTATGGTGATTTAACCCCCAATTCCAACCTATGATGCTGAATGCCAAGCAGGGAGGCAATGGGTCCCATTATTTTTATAGTCTTTGGTATGACTCGGCCGGGGTTTGAATTCCCAACCTACCGATCTCAGGGCGGACACTCTAACCACTTGGCCACTGAGTAGGTCAGTAGTCTTTGCCATTCTGTTGAACGTGCCAGTCTAACCTTTTGTTGCACCCTACAAAGTGTTTGTATTGTAAATATGGACAAAAATATTGAGGGCGTGCCGTGATGGCAATGCCTTAAACGTCCTCTCGACCATGTCGTCACGTCCGCTTTAATGCTATGCTATCTGAGTGCTGGCTGGCAACATTTGGTATGCGGCTGCTAACGCAACGCCCGAGCGACTGCAAGGCATACTTGTTCAACAGCCATACAGGTTACACTGAGGGTTGTGATATAAACAACTTTAAAACTCTTACTAATATGCGCCACACTGTGAACCCACACCTAACAAGAATGACAAACCCATTTCGGGAGAACATCCGCACTGTAACACAACATAAAAACAACAGAACAAATACCCAGAATCCAATGTATCCCTAACTCTCCGGGCTACATTATACACCCCCACTACCACCATCCCCCATCCGTGCATCGGTTGAGGTAGGCGTGGTTGGGGGGGGGGTCGGCGGGGGTTGGTGGTAGCGGGGGTGTATAATGTAGCCCGGAAGAGTTAGGGATGCATGGGATTCTGGGTATTTTTTGTTGTTGTGTTTATGTTGTGTTACAGTGCGGATGTTCTAACGAAATGTGTTTGTCATTCTTGTTTGGCGTGGTTTCACAGAGTGCTAAAGTTGTTTATATCACAACCCTCAGTGTAACGTGTATGGCTGTTGACTAAGTATGCCTTGCAGTCGCTTATGTGTATCAGCAGAAGCCTCATACAACATGTGAATGGGCTGGTAAGCTGTTTGTTATGGTTGTAGAGGGCGTTAAACGCATTTCCGTCGTAACACGCCCTTATTGATGTTGCTTGGGTGAGAACCAGCAGACAGTGGAGAGAATAGTTGCTCTTAAACTCGGTAGTCTCCCGAAAAAATTGAGATGGTTGGCAAATGTGCTGTTGTCAAGCGGCATTCAAATAAATCTTGCGGGCCGCACTAATATTAATTTTTCATATTATGGTGTGGGCCGCGTGTCTGAGAACTTTGGTTAATACATAGCACAGAGAAAAAAAAACTTTGTAAGTTGTGTTATTTCATTTTAAATTTCAAAAGAGTCTTGTGGCTCCCATAGTTTTGTTTATTTTGTGAAACGGGTCAAAATGGCTCTTTGAGTGGTAAAGGTTGACGACCCCTGATCTACATCAACTAATATGATTTGTCTGAGTGGACGGACAGGACAGATTAAAAAAATAAAAGATTCTTATAACTATTATTTTGACAGCCCTACTATTTAGAGACAGTCTGCACTGAGTGCTTGTTTCCCGCCATGTGATGTCACAAGCAACAAAGGTATACCAAATATGGCACCTGGCAGTACTAGCGGAACTTGGTCGGTAGCAGGGGCGTCACTAGACCTAATACTGTACTGGGGCACACCTGGGGCACAAATAATTTATGTGAGCGTGCAAAGCGCACGAGCAAATACATTTTTAGCACTTATTTGTCATAAAAAATACATAAATAGTGCTTTAAACTATGAAATCATATCAGATTATGTTGTATGGATCTTTGATTAACCACCTGAAATTAACTAATGATGCATTTGACCTACTTGTGCACTTTTTTACTCCAGACTTCTAAACTGCTACTGGTAAAAACAAAAAGGAAGAGCAATGAATCTTTTTGAAATATACATATATTGCAGTAATCATCTGCAAATTTAACATCTACAAAAGTAAAACAAAAAATAAAGCAGCCCTACATCTCTGGGTTCTTTTATATTATTTAATTTCCATTTATGGCAAGGTGGCTAATCCTAGTTAGTTAATTTAGTTAATTATATTTATATAGCGCTTTTCTCTAGTGACTCAAAGCGCTTTACATAGTGAAACCCAATATCTAAGTGACATTTAAACCAGTGTGGGTGGCACTGGGAGCAGGTGGGTAAAGTGTCTTGCCCAAGGACACAACGGCAGTGAATAGGATGGCTGAAGCGGGAATCGAACCTGCAACCCTCAAGTTGCTGGCACGGCCACTCTACCAACTGAGCTATACCTATTTCAAATACACAAAACTATAAAGTATACACAAAACAATAAAGCCACAGTACTAGAATAAATGAACAACTGTTGTGTGTCTGTTCAGGGAATCATTTTCTGAGAAGTAAACTGTAATGTCTCGTTTTCATTTTTGCAAAGTGGTCAATCACTCTGGACAGACATGGAAATATTACAGTAACTGTTATATAGTTGACCAGTGGTTCCCAACTGCTGGGTCGTGACATAAAAGTGGATTGTGTGTCATTTTCAGTGAGTCACAGTCAGAATTGTGTGCATGAAAAAAAAAAGTTTAGGGAGAAAAAAATCAAATTGTGGCAACAAAACCAGATTATTTTAGCGTTTTTTCTAGTGACTATTAGTGAGTATTTTAGCAAAAGGCAAACCGACTAACAAGTTGGAGGAGGACTCAGGACAGACATGGAACTATATTTAAAAAAATCTAAATGGGGCAACAAAACCCGATATTTTCAGCCATCTTTCTGAAAACAAATACAGAAATGTTACTATTTTTTCTGGAAACAAAAGCAGATGCTTTAGCTGTAGCCATTTTTCTGGTGAAAAAAACAAGATTATTTTAGTCAAAGTCACACCGATTAACAAGACAAGTCTACTGTGCTATTTTTCTGTGAAATAAACTTGATTTAAAAATTTGACTCACGACTTGATGATATGGAAAAAAATGTTTCTTCCTGAAGATAAACAATTTGAGAAGCACTCAACTCACACATGCTTACTCCAAATCATCATTGATGCAGAACCAGCAGACAATAACCAACATTAAGTTTCATGTTCATTGGAAATTCCCCCGACAGCTCGTACAGCAAATTAATATGTTTGTCTTGATACAAGGAATAACGTTAGCTAACTTAGCATCAACTTAAGACAATGATGTTGCCTAGCTAGCTAGGACTTCACTTACATCTCTCATTCCTGCCGCTTCTTCTTTGCTGCGGGCGAATAACCTTGTTAAATCCATCTAGGAGTTACAGTTTGAGTCAAATAAAATCAAAATAATGTAATTAACAAATTGTTGTTGGCTAACGTTACCTACCTCACGCATTGATTCGCAGCCCCTCTCTCTCTCTCTCTCTCTCAACCGAAGTCTCATCCACACGTGAATAAATTACCATATTAATTAGCCATGTGCTCATTGTTAGTGGAGTGAATACAGTAGCAATCAATTACCATACTAAGTAGTATGTGCGCTGTTGTCTATGTTATGTAGACTTAAAACTCAAGCGTTTTTTTTTTTTATTGGTGAAATTTTTACTGGGGCACTGCAGATCAACAGTGGGGCCCATGGTCGGTAGTACCGATAAAAGTAGTACCACTTAAAGTAGTACCTATAAAAAATAGTACCTCTCAAAGTAGTACCTCTCAAAGTACCACATTCACATTCATTGGTTTTAATTTGGAGGTGACGGTTTGTTTGCAGCGGGTGTGCACCTAAGGTGGATACATGTCTATGTTTAGCAGGAAGAGGGTGCATATACTTCCTGTTGGCCTATGGTGGGTATGTATATGTCATGTTGATGCTTTCTGCAGGAAGAGGGTGCATATACTTCCTGTTGGCCTATGGTGGGTATGTACATGTCATGTTGATGCTGTCAGCAGGAAGAGGGTGCATATACTTCCTGTTGGCAGCAAAGTGGACACAATCCTTAAAAGGAAAGCCACAAGATTGGTGAAAAGTTGAGTTCCAATGTTGGACACACAAGATGACCGGGAGATGATCCAGGATAGAACCAACTCAATACGTGCGTGTTTGTGAAGGAGGTGGCCTGTGAATAAGTATTTGGGATGTGGACATGCTTATGACGGGAAAGAGAGTCAAAAGTAACAACATGTTTCCATCCTTATGAACGCCAATGAAGACTGTACTCACTTATATGTTAAACATGGATCTGACATTTGACGATCACATGTTATTCCCTGACCAAAGGACACCGTTTATGGTCCATTCCACCACATCAAATGTACGAATGCCTAATAAAATCAACTGTGAAATATTATTAGGTAAAAGTGTCCTGCACTTATAATTTTAACAACCTTACACACGACAAAAATAGAATGTGTCGATGATCCCATACTTTATTCTGAAATATCGATCAATCAATCAATTATTATTTATATAGCCCTAAATCACTAGTGTCTCAAAGGGCTGCACAAACCACAACACAAACCACTACGACATCCTCGGTAGGGCCCACATAAGGACAAGGAAAACTCACACCCAGTGGGACGTCGGTGACAATGATGACAATGAGAAACCTTGGAGAGGACCGCATATAGTCCTGTTACCTCATTCATTTTTCATTTTTTTGTTTTTAAAACATCAATGTGGTTGCAGATTTCCTAAACATAATTTAAAAGACTGAAGCACGACAAAAATAGCATTTGTTGCCTGTACCATCTTCCTAAAGTTTAACTTTACATTGAAATATATTAATTTTAATTCTTAAGAATTTTTTTTTACATATTTATGTTCTTTCTTGTTCAAACTGTACTTTAAGTTAATTTTCTTAAACAAATGTTTAACAATTTGAAACCCATATAGTCGTGTCCCCGGGTTTCCACTCAGTTCTGTGACCCTAATAAAATTTAAAATATTCCACAAGTAAGTTGCATCATTCCAATTCTGGTCAGGCATAGTGACTGTCAAAAGTGGGTTCACTTATTTATTTTTCTATACATTGTATGATTTATTTTTTAAAAGATTTTTTTTTCCCACTAAAACTGGGCATTTAAGTCTGTTTCCCATTTTGTTATTTCTTCCCTTTTAAAATTATTTGGTTGTGTATTTAATAAATAAAAGATGGTACTATCTTAAACACTAAGAAAAATATAGTTTGCCTTTCACCACATCCTAAAATTTTACTTTAGTATGTAATAATATCATTTTAATCCTTCAAAATTGTTATTTTATTTACACATTTGTGCCACTCCTTAATACAAATATTCTTTACATTTATTTTCTAAAATAAAAAGTTCAACTCTACATTTTAGTCGCATCCCTAATTTTTGACCCAGTCCTGTTACCCAACACATTCATCCTCTCACATAAAGTAAAGTCATTTACCTCATTCATTTTTCTGTATATTTTATGTTTATTTTTTTCAATTATGACAGCCCAGTCCTGTTACTTATTTTCCTTTAATATCTTATATCTAAAATCTCACTTCTAATACTTTCAGTCTTGTTACGCAAATGAGTAATATTCTACAAAAATAAAATAATTTTGTTTAAGATGCAAAAATACACACTTGGAGTGGTCCAATGTATTTAGAGTTGTGAAAAAAGACAAGAAGGAATGTACAACAAGCAAATGACACAGGAGGCATGCGTGTGAAAAGAACATTAAAGCAGTCAAAATATTATTATTACTTGATCACAAATAAACAAACACCTTTGGAATGTAGTCATTCTGAATTTAATGAATGACTGCATTCATGCACGGCCACGCCCCCCTCCAAGGCTCATCTCTGGGCCACGCCCCCGCACGCCTTGTTGGGTTGTGTATGTGTCTCGATTGGTCAGGGGAGGGTCAGTGGGCGTGGCTACTATAAAAAGCCCCACGCTCATATAAAACAAGCCTTGCCTTTTGATCGATGAAACATAAGAAGTGATGGAGGACATTTCGTGATTGGATGTAATCTTTGTGGACACAATCTATTGTTTTTCACAGCGGAAGAGGATATATTCTCCTGTTTTAAGTCTGATGTGAATCAGCTGACAGTATGGGGGTACTGCTGGTCCTTGCTGTCATACAAGCGGTGACAGTCACATTGGTGAGTGGGGGACTTTTCTCCTTCTCTCTGGCTTAAGTACATTTGTATCAAGGAATGTGATATTAACCTTCATATTGAGGTGTTACTGCTTCCCACAATGTTGGCAAAACAAGATTATATGTCAACATTTCAAATGTCACTATGAAAGTGTATGGTGGTTGTTGGTTTTAATCAATATGTTAGGTGGGTCTCTATTTGTGAGTCTTAGCAATGGCATGTGTATACAAAATAATATAAGGTTTGTGCAGCAAACTGAGTGACTGTTGGTGTGTGTTAGACAAACTTAAGTTATATCGGCAGGAAGGCAGGGGCTTGAGAGGTCAGAGAACATCACTTTTAGCTTCCAGATATCCCTTTAGAGATGGGTTTATTCAACAGGCGGCACCGGTGACACCACTGACACAAGACTGGCCCTAGAGTTCAGTTCAAAACGTGGGAGAGCCTATTTTTTTGCAGCAAATTCCTAAAAACACTAGTGTTTCTGTCGTATAGAGCTTGGACAAGCGGAAACACAATGGCACTTCTTTTCATTGAAATGTTAACTTTCTAAAGGCCGGTTATGTAATAATAACATAACATAACAAGGCAGCCAGAAACTTGGGGGTTCCCGTTTCCAATCCAGCTTTGTGCCATCCTAGTTCCCAGCTGACACAAGATATTGAAACAACGTTGAGAACTTGTTGAATTTGGTCCTCAAACATAACGTCAGAACAACATGATTTGTGACAACGTTTAATCAATGTAGGGCGCTGAAGTTGACTTGATCATTGATTTTTGGTAACTTCCAAACCAATATTCGACAACACAAATACAACGTTGAAACAACATGATTATTGCTGGCGTTTATTTAAGGTCAGGTTGTGACATTGATTTGACCATTGAATTTTGGTCATTTCCAACCAATATTCTACAACACAAATACAACATTGAAACAATATGCATATTGATGACGTTTATTCAATGTCGGGTAGTGACGTTGATTTAATCATTGAATTTTGGTCATTTCCCAACCAATATTCTACAACAGAAATACAACATTGAAACAACTTGCTTATTGATGACGTTCATTCAATGTCAGGTGGTGACGTTGATTTAATCATTGAAATTTGGTCATTTCCCAGCCAATATTCTACAACACAAATTCAACGTTGAAAGATTCTTTTTGAAAACGTTTAATCAATCAGTCGGGTTCCAATGTTGATTTGACCATTAAAATTTGCTTATTTCCCATCCGAAAGGGCTAAGCAGTAGAAAATGCATGGATGGATATTCTACAACACAAATACGTTGAAACAAAAGGCTTTTTGATTACGTTTAATCAATGTTTGGTCCTGACGTTGATTCGACCATTGACATTTGGTCATTTCCTGACCAATATTCTACAACACAAACACAAATTGAAACATGTTTTTTGACAACATTTATCCAATGTAAAGTTGTGACGTTGATTTGACCATTGAATTTTGGTCATTTCCCAACAATATTCTACAACACAAATACAAGGTTGAAACAACATTCTTTTTGACGACATTTAATCAATGTCAGGTTGTGACGTTGATTTGACCATTGAATTTTGGTAATTTCCCAACCAATATTCCACAACACAAATACAACGTTGAAACATGGTTTTTGACAAAGCTTAATTAATGTTGGGTTCTGACGTTGATTTGATCATTATTTGACCGTTATTTCTCAATTGAGAGGGCCAAGCGGTAGGAAATGCATGGATGGATATTTTCCAACACAAATTCAACTTGAAACAACATTCTTTCTGACAACGTTTATACAATGTTGGGTTTTGACATTGATTCGACCATTGAATGTTAGTCATCTCCCAACCATTATTCTACAACACAAATACAAGTTTTAAACGTTTATCCAATGTCAGGTTGTGACGTTGATTTGACATTGAAATTTGGTCATATTCCAACCAACAACGTGGATCAACATTAGACACCAACATTGTCTCAATTTACAAATACAACTATTTTGCAACCTTGGTTTTTATAGGACATATACGTATAATCAACATTGTATCAATGTCTTGTGCCTGCTGGGTTACGTCAACCACCTTGCTCCCTGTGCCACCCACACTGGTAGCCCAAAAGGTGTAGATCATGTGTTTCTTAATGTAAAGCCCTTTGAGCCCCAAGAGAAAAAGCGTTGCATAAATATAATTCACTTCACTTTTGTTGAATAACCCTGCTGTGGGGCTGGGTCAGGACAAGGCTGGGTATTCAGATTTAAACACTGGGTTTGATTCTGCCCCTACATTCAGGCGTCTGGAGAGTGCCCGGTGGTGTGCGAGTGCCCAGCCGGGCCCCCGTCCTGTCCACCAGGAGTCAGTTCCGTGGCAGATGGATGCGGCTGCTGCAAAGTGTGCGCGGCACAGCTCAACCAGGATTGCCACGAGGGGCAACCCTGCGACCACCACAAAGGCCTGGAGTGTAACTACGGCAACGACGTGGGCCGTACTCACGGCATCTGCAGGGGTACGTACCGGGGAGTGGTGGGAAGGCTACGACGGAGAGCGGATGGGGAATGTGTAACTTCAGGGTGGAGGGATTGGGGGGGTCTGGCCCCTAAACCAAATGGCTTGCGTTTCTCTTTGATAGGAGCTTGAGGTTTGAAGCCAGAGCCACCGTTGAAAAACAGAGCACCTTCATGAGCTGCGCGCTGAAAAGCGGCCAAGTCCGGAGATTTATAGAAGTAGTTCAGTGTGTACACAAACAGCCCCATGAAACACACAGTGGTATTTTTATATGGGTGTTTATTTGGGGCTGTTTCAATATAAAGGGGGGGTGTCCAGGGTGTTGTATGGGGGAGTCCCATTACTAAGGATGCTGTAAACAAGTCAAAATTCCTCTCCAGGCTAAGAATAGAGCTCGCTTCACAAATATGGAGACGCTGTGTCTTGGCGCCTTCAGAATAAAAGTCTCTTTTTAGATTTACTTTGCTGTATTATTTTGTCAAACCTAAAAATATATAAGTACAGTACCAACGCCACTAATATGTATTCGGGATGGTGACTTTTGTAAGTTCCAACCGTCGGTACTACCGATTCAAGTAAAACTTATCGGTACCATGCAGTGGTGCCTCAACTTAATAGTGTTTGGGCTAAATAATATGCTTTCAGTTACAGGCAAAACCTTGAGTTGCAAGCACCCTCGCCATTAGTTGTCGTTGAAAATGTCACAGTGAACCCTGTAAGAGCCGACCAAAATATTTGGTCTCACTGGCTAGCATTAGCTTATAGCGAAAGATGGACATAACCCAGTTTGTCTAAGCATGGGAAGAGACAAAGTGAGACTTTGAACCCAACCATCCTGAAGCAGAATGAATCAATAGCGTCAGCCAAGGAGGTTAAAATAATTAATACCTTATATGAAGCCAATTATTTATGAAAATATGGAGACGCTGCTGATAGTGTGTTTGACGGAGGGGTAGCTGAAAGGAGATACTGTAGAAGTCCACTTTTGAAGGTCAATTATTATTACAGTACTTTATAAAACCACTACACTTGTTAGTCGTACAATCTATTCTATTGTTTTTATACAATATTTCTTATATAAAAGTGAGTTTTTTCTTTTTTTAAAAAGCATCTTGTTGGAGCGAAGCACAAATTAAATATGATTTCAATGAATTTCAATGGACAAAGTTGACTTGATATTTTACTACCATATTTCACATGTGACGTTGCGTTCAGTCGCAGACTCGTCACTGGGTAATGTTACAATGTTCCATGCCAACAAAGCAAAATGGAGGCGTTTGAAATATGCTAATTTACACTTTGTTTGCTTTTTTTTGCTAATGAAAACTAAATCCAAGATGCACCTCACAATTAAACAGCTGGTGTGTCATAAACACAATACTTATATTATAAACACTTTGTAGGACTCAAAAAAAGACAAGACTGGCACATTGAACTTAATAGCAAAGACTCCTTCCTTGTTAAGGCAACACAGTAGTCTATACACTACTGCCATCTAAGGTCTTGAACCACATGCAAAGTCTAATACTGGCAAATGAGACTCATACAGTAAGTGTTACCGAACAACTGGACAGAACAAAACTTGTTTAATGTTAAAAATATATATATTATGAAAACAATTATGATTATTACTTTATTTGAACACATAAAAGTACCATACGGATTCAAATGTGAAAAGTACCATGGCTAGTGTGTGTGAGTGGGGTGTAGTCACAGCGTGGGAAATGTTTGAGATGTTTTGACCGAAATCCGTAACATAACTTAGATTAGGCGTTCACAAAAAAAAATTGATTCCCATCTGAATCGCAATTATTGTACATCCTGATTGGTAATACAGTCACAACAACTTTTTTTGAGACATTCAATTTTTAGAAATACATTTCTAGGTCATCTCCAAGCAACCAGGAGAAGCTTTTTTTATCATCTAACCTGTTTTGAAAAAGTGTCATTATAGTATATAATATTATAATAAACAATAAGCATTGTGAGAATAGGTTAGAATGAAGAATCGTGTTGATTTTGGGAATTGATTCTAAATCAAATTGTCACTCAGGGAATCAGAATCAGATTCAAACCCTTGCTTGAATATTTTCCTCCTAATTAACCAACTTTTGGTCTTTCCTTCTCTCAGCCAAGGCAGAGGGCCGCTCCTGTGAGTACAATGGGCGAATCTACCAGAATGGTCAGAACTTCCACGCCGGCTGCAAGCACCAGTGCACCTGCATCGATGGGGCAGTGGGCTGTGTGCCCCTCTGCCCAAGCCATGTACCCTTGGCTTCCCCTACCTGCCCTGCCCCACACCTGGTCAAAGTGCCGGGCCAGTGTTGTCTCAGCATCCACTGCCAGAAGGGCTCTACAATGGTCCCACCGTACCCGCCGTACCCGCCGTACCCCTTCATGCCCTACCCTTACCCCAAACCCTACCAGAAGCTGTATCACTACAAAGCCAAGACTGATCTGGACACGCTGGGGAACGAGCTGGTGGAGGCGGGCCGCAGATGGGACAAAGCGCGTGGCCACAAGCACCTGGCGGGTGGGTGCAAGTGTTTGCGTCCGAGCGCTGTCTGTTTCCTGCGCAGTAAAGCATGTGTTTGTGTTTGTGCACACATGGCCCCACTGTCAGCCTCTCCATTTGCATGTGTGTGTGGCACTGTGAGCCTTTCCATCTTCATGTGTGTGTGCGGCAGCATTTACCTTGGCTTCTTTTCCACTGGCTCCCTGCACACCAGAGGTGCTCTCTCACACAGGTCTCTCTCTCACACACGCACACTCACACACACACACACACACACACACAACACACACACACACACATGCACACACACACACACACACACACACACACACACACACACACACACACACACACACACACACACACACACACACAGGTCGGTCACCCAGCCTTCCCTCTGTGTAATCATGTGAGAGCGTTGCCCTGAATGAAACCAGTGTGTTATTTGCCTGGCCTTTTCCCCTCACTCCCCCGCCGCTTCAACCCCCATTTTTGCATATGGTGCCCTGACAATTTGCTCCCTTTCATGCCCACAGCGTGGAGACAGGTGGGAGATGAGTGCGTGGTCCAGACCACCTCCTGGTCCCAGTGCTCTCGCAGCTGCGGGATGGGCGTTTCCTCTCGAGTGACCAACGACAACGCTGGCTGTCAGCTGGTCAAGGAAAGGCGTCTGTGCAACATCCGGCCCTGCAGCTCCATGTCCATCCCGCTCAAGGTGATGTTGTACACCCTGGTAACATGCAGACAATCACACGCGCTGCTTGGTCAAAGGATTCAAACCCACCTTGGATGTTCTAGACCAGTGGTTATCAAATGGGGGTACTTGAAGGTATGCCAAGGGGTACGTGAGATTTTTAAAAAATATTCTAAAAATAGCAACAATTCAAAAATCCTTTATAAATATATTTATTGAATAATACTTCAACAAAATATGAATGTAAGTTCAGAAATTGTGAAAAAAAAATACAACAATGCAATATTCAGTGTTGACAGCTAGATTTTTTGTGGACATGTTCCATAAATATTGATGTCAAAGATCTCTTTTTGTCACTACTTGGACTATGAGGTGGTTGTTTTCCCGAGATGCAAGTGAACTTGGACCGGAGATGGCATGAAGGTAAAGACATCTTTTATTTTAACACTATAACTACTAAAAAAATAACAAACAAAAGGCCCTCACAAGGAAATACAAAAAACTTGATAGTGAAAACAAAAACTTGCACTAAGGCAAAACTATGAACATAAAACAAAAACTTGCACTATGGCATAAATAACGAAAAACTTACTTGGAACGGAACGAGAACGGGACATGGATCATTGGCATGGTTCTTTACAAGGTGCGTAGCAGGTGATAAATGGTGTGAAGGAGGTGATGTTGCCAGAATGGACAACAGAAACAGACAGGCTTAAATTATAATGTGGTGAAATTATAATGTGGTGATTTGTGAAAACAGGTGTGAGACATGAGGACAGGTGAAAACTAATGGGTAGTCATGGTGACAAAACAAACCAGGAAGTGCAAAAACAGGAACTGAGTGGCCAAAAAAATAACAGAACATGACTAAAACAAAACATGATCATATAGACATGACACTTTTTTTGTGAAGAATCCAGATGGATCTCTATTACAATCCCCAAAGAGGGCAATTTAAGTTGATGATTACTTCTATGTGTAGAAATCTTTATTTATAATTGAATCACTTAAGGATTCACAGCTCAACCTCTCCATTCAGATATGCATCACTTTATCAACCCTAATGCTAGCATTTCAACACATTTTTCAGGAGTAATATATATATTGGTATGCATGCTATAGCTAATATTTTAGCATGCTACCTTTGTTAAGCTAATTTAGCAGGTATACACCTCAGTGTCATATATTTTGGTATTTCACTAATGCTAACTGTAAGCATGCTATTGTTTGTATAGTACTGTTAATATGCCAGCCTTTTAAGCTAATTTTCCACATATTTTGTTACTTGACGCTATATGGGCAGTGTGCTAACGTTAGCATTTCAGTTTGACTTTGCCTCTTCAGCATTTATACGAAACTTCTAACAAAATTGCCAATTTATAGTTCTTTGAAAAAAAACAACAGCTATATATTGTACTGGTTTTGAAGATGGAAATCTACCAAAAGGCCCCCATGTCTTTTGATTAGTTAACCTGTGGCCCTCAGTGGAAAACAATTGGGCACCCGTGTTCGAGACCAGTGGTTCTCATAATCCCCCCCAGTACAACCTCAGAAAAAACTTCACTCTCAAAGTCCCACCATAACGATAACATTAAAATACAGTAGTGTAATGGACCTAAGTATTCATTAAGTATCACCATAATGACAACATTAAAATACAGTAGTGTAGTAGACCTAAGAATTCATTAAGTACCACCATAATGACAACATTAAAATACAGTAGTGTAGTAGGAGCTAGGACCAGGGGTTTATACAAACCCCGTTTCCATATGAGTTGGGAAATTGTGTTAGATGTAAATATAAATGGAATACAATGATTTGCAAATCCTTTTCAACCCATATTCAATTGAATGCACTACGAAGACAAGATATTTGATGTTCAAACTCATAAACTTTATTTTTTTTGCAAATAATAATTAACTTAGAATTTCATGGCAGCAACACGTGCCAAAGTAGTTGGGAAAGGGCATGTTCACCACTGTGTTACATCACCTTTTCTTTTAACAACACTCAATAAACGTTTGGGATCTGAGGAAACTAATTGTTGAAGCTTTGAAAGTGGAATTCTTTCCAATTTCTTGTTTTATGTAGAGCTTCAGTCGTTCAACAGTCCTGGGTCTCCGCTGTCGTATTTTATGCTTCATAATGCGCCACACATTTTCGATGGGAGACATGTCTGGACTGCAGGCGGGCCAGGAAAGTACCCGCACTCCTTTACCACGAAGCCACACTGTTGTAACACGTGGCTTAGCATTGTTTTGCTGAAATAAGCAGGGGCGTCCATGATAACGTTGCTTGGATGACAACATATGTTGCTCCAAAACCTGTATGGACCATTCAGCATTAATGGTGCCTTCACAGATGTGTAAGTTATCCATGCCTTGGCCACTAATACACCCCCATACCATCACAGATGCTGGCTTTTGAACTTTGCGCCTACAACAATCCGGATGGTTATTTTCGTCTTTGTTCCGGAGGACACCATGTCCACAGTTTCCAAATATAATTTGAAATGTGGACTCGTCAGACCACAGAACACTTTACCACTTTGCATCAGTCCATCTTAGATGAGCTTGGGCCAAGCGAAGCCGGTGCCGTTCCTGGCTGTTGTTGATAAATGGCTTTCGCTTTGCATGGTAGAGTTTTAACTTGCACTTACAGATGTACTGTAGTTACTGACCGTGGTTTTATGAAGTGTTCCTGAGCCCATGTGGTGATGTCTTTACGCACTGATGTCGGTTTTTGATGCAGTACCGCCTCAAAGGTCCGTAATATCATCGCTTACATGCAGTGATTTCTCCAGATTCTCTGAACCTTTTGATGATTTTACGGACCGTAGATGGTAAAATCCCTAAATTCCTTGCAATAGCTCGTTGAGAAATGTTGTTCTAAAACTGTTCGACAATTTGCTTACATTTTGGTGACCCTCGCCATATCCTTGTTTGTGCATTCCATGGAAGCTGTTTTTATACCCAATCATGGCACCCACCTGTTCCCAATTAGCCTGCACACCTGTGGGATGTTCCAAATAAGTGTTTGATGAGCATTCCTCAACTTAATGAGGATTTATTGCCACCTTTCCCAACTTCTTTGTCACGTGTTGCTGGCATCAAATTCTAAAGTTAAAGATTATTTGCAGAAAAAAAAAAATGTTTATCAGTTTTAACTTCAAATATGTTGTCTTTGTAGCATATTCAACTGAATATGGGTTGAAAATGATTTGCAAATCATTGTATTCCGTTTATATTTACATCTAACACAATTTCCCAACTCATATGGAAACGGGGTTTGTAATAAACAAGTACATATTTGATCATTTTGGCCACAGTTTGAACAGTGACACTGTTTGAATATAGAAAAATAAAACACTGTACTTTAATCAGGTGATTATTTGGCGTACCACAGTAGCTTATTTTCGAATTAGATCATGGTTATTCAATTTGGCTTTGTTGTTGTTCCATCATTCCACTAACAAATTCCACACACTGATTTATGAAAGGTTGAAGTGTTTTTATGTTACATTTTTTAAGGAGCTAATCTTAGAGCTGGGCGTTATCAATATATACTGTGACAAAAATGTCATCTATAAGAAGCAAGGCTGGTTGCATGTACACTCGCTCTCTGGTAACCCAGCAAGGCAGGAATGGATCAGTGATCAAAAGCCAATCAGGTGACAGTATGAACAAGACAGGAAGTGATCAATCAGGTGACAGTATATACCATCACGCATGTAGCCCTACTTCTTGTCTAACGTCGACTCTGAGTGAGAAGAGAAAGTGTGAAGTCAATTATATTTATATAGCGCTTTTTCTCTTGCGACTTTTACACAGTGAAACCAATATCTAAGTTACATTTAAACCAGTGTGGGTGGCACTGAGAGCAGATGGGTAAAGTGTCTTGCCCTAGGGCACTACGGCCGTGACTAGGATGGCGGACGCGGGGATCGAACCTGGAACCCTCAAGTTGCTGGCACGGCCACTCTACCAATCGAGCTATACCGGTTGCTATGCCCCCAAGTCCAAATGAAGAAATTGTGGATCAAACAAGAAAAGTATGGCATTTTTTGGGATGTTTCAAAAGGACTATAGTCAGACCAGTGTGGTCTGTAAATGATGCAAGGTCTCCACTAAAATTGGTAATCAGAACAAGCGGGAATCTTTTGGGACCTCACAATTTGATTGTGATTCAGGAGCTACGATTCGATTAAAAATGGATTATTGATGCATCTTTAATTGATGTTTATTGATACAGTTTTTTATTTTACTAAATAAGCGTTTATCACAACTTGAGCCCTGGAAATCTATCCGAGCCACCATTACTGGGGATGTTACAATATTGTTAACATTAGGTATCTTGTCATTGTTTGACAAAAAACAGTGCATCTGGAATAAGAAACAGTTTCCGATATTCGTTAAATTAATGAAAATGTGTGTAAAACTGGACTGATATCTCGGTGAGGTGATTCAATGCAGTCAGACAAATTTTACAACTGTCTGCATTTCTTTATGTACAATAAATACATTCATTTTTGACATTTACTAATCGATTTTATAATGTCCGAATTGCTATGCATCTAAAAATTAAATATTTACCCCACCTCTAGTATTCACCCTTTAGAGCACAGCCTAACCAACTAAACCTACAGAAAATACCGTATTTTTCGGACTGTAAGGCGCACTTGAAAATCCTTTAATTTTCTCAAAACTCGACAGTGCGCCTTATAATCCGGTGCGCCTAATGTACGGAATTATTTTGGTTGTGTTTACCAACCTCGAAGTTATTTTATTTGGTACATGGTGAAATGATAAGAGTGAACATTGGATGGCAGTCACACATAGGATACACGTAGACTGCAACATAATGGCAGTCAAATATAAGGGATGTGTGTAGACTGCAATATGATGGTAGTCACAAATAAGAGATACGTTTAGACTACAATATGACTCAAGTAAACAACACCAAAATTGTATATGTTCCATTGAAAGTATAGAACATTACAGACGACGCTCAAAAATCTATCAACATGTTTTAGTACAACTTTGGTAAACTATGAAGCCGCCCCACCTGATGGATTGTACTGTGCTTCAACATACGAGTATGATTATGGTGTGTGTATAAGGTTAGACATTATCTGGCTTTTTGTTTCGCAATATTATGCAGAAGCAACTTTTCTTACCTTCTGGTACCTGCTGATGTGTATTTGGGATCAGCATAAGTCCTGAAAATGTGCGCGAGTCCGCCTTTGAAATCCATGCCCACTCCGTAGTCCAGGGCTAAGGAACCTATGGCTCTAGAGCCAGATGTGGCTCTTTTGATGACTGCACCTGGCTCTCTGATAAATCTGAGCTGACTTTGCTTAACACAATAAGTAATGAATAATTCCACTTGTAATCACAGTGTTAAAAATAATGTTCAAAATATAAAACATTCTCATGCATTTTTAATCCATCCATTCGTTTTCCTACCGCACCAGTTCAAGAAGTTGCGTTAATGGAAAGAAGTTATTTATTTATTATCGGTTAGTGTGGGGCTTGCCCTCCTGGGGGTTCTTCAGACCCCCAAGCACCGACATGAGAGCATGTTTCAGGGTTACAATATTGGTTTATTTTTCAATAAGTCTCTCAGTTGCTTTCCAGCTATAGTATTTCCAGCCCCAACCCATCCTCTCCTCCTGGCTGCTGCTTAAAACAGAGCGACAGATAACAAGGCCCAGGTGGGCCATCTACGCACCTGTTGCTGCAGGCCCGCAGGCCACGCCCCCTCCACAGTTAGCTTCAGAATAACAATGTTATTACAAAGAATAACATACCTATTATACTCTAGAAATGTTGGACTTACTTAAAAATGCTTGTGTTTAGTTTAGTTCAGTGTTAAAAAATATATTATGTGGCTCTTACGGAAATATATTTTAAAATATTTGGCTTTTTGGCTCTCTCAGCCAAAAATGTTCCCGACCCCTGCCGTAGTCAGTAATCTTCTTCTTTTTCACTATCTTCATGTGATGGGACATTCAGCCTCCGCTGTTGCCATTTCTGATATAAAGTAGTGTAAAGTTATAACTTATAACTCGCTATGGAAGCACCAAAAACTACCAGTGTAGTGAGTTTACATTATTCACCCAAGGAACTTTCGTTATTAGAGAGTTCCAGTCGGACGTTTTTTCACGGGACACATTTCCGGCGTTGTCGTTGCACTAGTGAGCCAAGGATGAGGACATGCTGCTCCGTTGTTGATTTAAGTAAAGTCTGAATATCATTAAAACAGTTAGCTCCATCTTTGGACACTTCTTCCACTCCTGTCCTTGTGAAAGTAGACAAAAAAAGCTATATTGAAAATATAGGTACATCTATATCACTACAACAAAATTGCGGGGAGAAGACGCTACCGAAGGTAAGCCACGTAAATAAGACCACCCACAAAATGGCGCATCCTGAAGCGACTGTAAGAAAGCGGCTTAAAGATGATCTGTAAAAAATAATCAATGCAACATTTTGACCAAAGAACCACCAGTACATGTTATGTAAACCACAAGGAAGGGTTTTACATTTAGAAAAAAATCATAATATGACCCCTTTAATGCGCCTTTTGTATGAAAATAAAAATAGAGCGCCTTATAATCCGGTGCACCTGTTTTACATTTAGAAAATAATAATAATATGATCTCTTTAATGCGCCCTATCATCCGGTGCGCCTTTTTTATGAAAATAAACCTGACTAGACCCGCTCATCGGCAGTGCGCCTTATAATCCGGTGCGCCCTATGGTCCGGAAAATATGGTAGTTCTTCTCTGGTTTTTGCTTTATTTACATTTTCACACTTTCACATTCTCCTTCATGTTGCACCTTCATTTAAAAGAGCTTATTGGTAAGTGTCCAATGTGAGTTTACTATTTGGTTGACATTTCCTTTCCTTTCTGCCTTGATAGCTGAAAGGATTATAATCAGAGGAAGGTTACATTAGAAATGATAATATTACATTTGATACAGTTTACTCCTGGTCCTTATTTTCTATAGCTCATATAAATATCAATAATGATTAAAGATTTATAAAATTCCATATGGCCCAGGTGGAGAATATATGTAATCTCTTGAGAAGTGTTGCACATTCCTGGCATAGCATCATTGCAACTGTTGGAACATGCACCAAATCATTCACTTAATAAAAAGGGTCTGAATGTTCTGTATAACCCACATTATGCATTCACTTTAGGTCCTTTGTAACTTTGTTTAGAAGTTGAACAATTTTGGTCAAAGTATTGACCCCTGGGGTACGCCACAAAATATATTTAGCCATAAAACTAAGTTATCAATATTTTTTCTTTCAATGGTGCAAAACACTTCATCTACCTGAACGCTTTACAAAATAGGGTTACGTTTATGTTTGTGACCAATTCTTCCTGTTACCAGGCACATTTCTCAATGGCAACACATTTATTTCCACTTCTAGTTATCCCAATTTCAAATGTTGCTCGGTGCTGCCAATTCAATTATTCAAATGAAATGAACTGAAACTGCACATTTAGAAGAACATGCGAGAAAAAAAAAACTTGATCTGCTGACTGTAAGGCCGAGGTGCTAATCGCTAGGCCACCAAGCGCTGTGAAGATGCTGAATTGATTCAGGAAAGGATTGGTATGTGATTGGTATCGATACGTGCACTATGCTACTGAGTAACATTGAGACGTCCCGTCTATTCACGCCTGTGTTGCTGTGGGCCATTGAATTTGTCAGTTCATTCCCAAGTTGACCACTAGGAGTCCAACAATGATTAAAATATGACGCGTTTGAATGTCAAATATTGATGTACAGCTGAATAATTCACGTAGACCCGCTGCGTGACCTCGACTAGGATGGGTTTCAGAGTGTTCCAATCTTCTTGTAGCCATCTTAAGAGATTCAGGTTCTTTGCCATGTTAGACATCCAGTGGTCCTAAATCCATGATACACAACTTGTGCAAAGTTACTTCTTTACAAATCTGTATTGTTGGCACAATCAACCCCTAAATGTAAAAGTCCAAAAGACAGTTATCCCATTTTTTAATGTTATTTTACACACAAAAATAAATTGTTTAAAAATGCACCTCCATGCATTCATACTACGCCAAAACATGCATCTAATCATCACATAATTTTCTCGCCTGCTTGTCCCTTTTGGGGTTGCGGGGGGTCGCTGGAGCCTATCTCAGCTGCATTCGGGCGGAAGGCGGGGTACACCCTGGACAATTCTCCCCCTCATCGCAGGGCAAACACAGAGACGGACAACATTCACACTCACATTCACACACTCTGGCCAATTTAGTTCTGTCAATCAACCTATCCCCAGTTGCATGTCTTTGGAGGTGGGAGGAAGCCGGAGTACCCGGAGGGAACCCACGCAGTCACGGGGAGAACATGCAAACTCCACACAGAAAGATCCCGAGCCCAGGGTTGAACCCAGGATTGCATATGACCTTCGTATTGTGAGGCAGATGCATTAACCTCTCCCCCACCGTGCTGCCCAACTCTAACTGTAAAAATCCAAAATCCAGTTATTTATTTGGTTCTATTAATTTTCCTATTTTGCACTAAACAAAACATATTTTTTAATGTATTCATATTACTCCTAATCATGCATCTAATTAACATGCAATTGTCTCGCTGTGGCGAACTCTAACTGTAAAAATACGAAAGACAGTTATTTGGTTCTATTCATTTTGTTATTTTGCTCTAAAAAAAGGTTGAACAATTAATTTTGTATTTATTTATATTAATCCAAAACATGCAGCTAATTATCATGCAATTGTGTCGCTGTGGTGAACTCTAAATGTAAAACTCCAAAAGTCAGTTATTTAATTTGTACTATTAATTTTATTTTGAGTTTGCACAAAAAAAAATGATGTATTCATATTACTCCAAAACATGCATCTAATTGTCATGCAATTGTCTTCCTGTGGCAAACTGTAAATGTAAAACTCTGAAAGTCAGTTATTTATTTTGATCTATTATTTCATTTTGCAATTTGCACAAAAAAAAAAATATTGAACAATTTATTTTTGATGTATTCATAATACTCCAAAACATGCATCTAAGTATCATGCAATTGTCTCGCTGTGGCAAACTGTTATTGTGAAAATCCGAAAGACTGTTGTTTATTTGGTTCTATTAATTTTCTTATTTTGCACTAAACAAAACATATTTTTTTTATGTATTCATATTACTCCAAATCATGGATGTAATTAACATGCAATTGTCTCGCTGTGGCGAACTCTAACTGTAAAAATATGAAAGACAGTCAAATAACTGTCTTTCATATTTTTGTATATTATTTTTACAACCAAATAGTTCTATTCATTTTGTTATTTTGCGCAAAAAAAAAGGTTGAACAATTAATTTTATATGTTTTTATATTAATCCAAAACATGCATCTAATTATCATGCAATTGTCTCGCTGTGGCAAACTAACTGTAAAAATCCAAAAGACGGTTATTTATTTGGTTCTATTAATTGTCACTTTGCATTAAAAAGATTGAACAATAAATGTTTTATGTATTCATATTACTCCAAAACATGCATCTAATTATCATGCAATTGTCTTGCTGTGGCAAACTCTACATGTAAAACTCTGAAAGTCTGTTATTTATTTTTGTTCAATTAATTTCATTTTGCAATTTGCACTAAAAAAAAGATTGAACAATTTATTTTTGATGTATTCATATTACTCCAAAACATGCATTTAAGTATCATGCAATTGTCTCGCTGTGGCAAACTGTTATTGTGAAAATCCGAAAGACAGTTGTTTATTTGGGTCTATTAATTTTCTTATTTTGCACTAAACAAAACATATTTTTTTATGTATTCATGTTATTCCAAATCATGCATGTAATTAACATGCAATTGTCTCGCTGTGGCGAACTCTAACTGTAAAAATATGAAAGACAGTTATTTGGTTCTATTAATTTTGTTATTTTGCGCTGAAAAAAAGGTTGAACAATTAATTTGATATGTATTTATAATAATCCAATACATGCATCTAATTATCATGCAATTGTCTCGCTGTGGCAAACTAACTGTAAAAATCCAAAAGACGGTTATTTATTTGGTTCTATTAATTGTCACTTAGCATTAAAAAGATTGAACAATAAATGTTTTATGTATTCATATTACTCCAAAACATGCATCTAATTATCAATTGTCTTGCTGTGGCAAACTCTAAATGTAAAACTCTGAAAGTCTGTTATTTATTTTTGTTCTATTAATTTCATTTTGCAATTTGCACTACAAAAAAGGTTGAACAATTTGTTTTTTATGTATTCATAATACTCCAAAACATGCATCTAAGTATCTTGCAATTGTCTCGCTGTGGCAAACTTTTATTGTGAAAATCCAAAAGACAGTTGTTTATTTGGTTCAATTAATTTTCTTATTTTGCACTAAAAAAAGATTGAACAATTTATTTTTTATGTACTCATATTACTCCAAAACATGCATGTAAGTATTATGCAATTGTCTCGCTGCGGTGAACTCTAAATGTGAAAATCCAACAGAGTGTTATTTATTTTGTTCTGTTAATTTGTTTTATTTTGCACTAAAACTACATATGATTGAACAATTATTTTCTATGTAGTCTTGTTACTCCAAAACATATATCTAATCACAATGCAATAGTCTCTCTCGGGCAACTCACAGAAACATGACAAGGGACAATTGTTAATTTTATTCTGTTATTTTGCACTAAGAAGTTATCATTGAACAATTTATTTCCCAATAATTCATATTACGCATAAACATCTATTTCTTCTTTATGCAATTGTCTCACTGGGGCGACCCTAACTCGAAAAATCCAAAGGACAGTTTTTTATTTTATTGTCTTATTTTGCACTAAAATATTACCATTGAACAATTTATTCCCCTTGTATCCCATGAACTCTAAAACCTTCCAACATGTCTCTTATTGTTTGCTAGTTGTGCTATTTAGACAATAATGGTTGCTTCCCATCACCAGTAAATCTCTATTGTTTTCCAAGCTGAACACTGACTCCCCTAAAAACAAGAAAAGACTGCCATAAGCAGGATTCCTATGCCATATTATGCCATCAATAATACTTTTGAATTAAAAATATGTAATGAGAGAATCAAATCCTATTATTACAATGAGTATATCGGTCTAATGAACTTTCCCTCTTTACATTTTGCTTTTTTACTTATTTTTTAAACTTTAGCATTTTTTTTTATTTTGTTTAATAGCGTTTTGCATGAATAAGCGCTGATAAAATGTCAATTAAAGGCACCACATATGTAATTTTACTGCAAACATATTCCTAGCCCCTTCCTGCTCAGTCATTGATAAGATCAACCACTTCTTATTCTCAACACTGTCCTTCACACAAACTTTCCTCCTTCACATAGTTATGTCCGTATTTAGCTACAGGCTAATGCTAGCCAGTAAGTCGCATCTTAATGTTTACTATGACATCTGCTACGCCGATTAGCCGAGAGACAGCTCTCATCTCAAAACACTGTTAAATTGGGGCACCTTTAAGTTCAGGTACAACTGACCCAATCCCGGCAGTTTACGATTGACATAAAATTACGTCAAATGCAACGGTGCCTTGTTTCGGTCCCCTTTTTATTTTATTTTTTTACACTTGGGCACTTGGCGATCGCTCCAGCAGCTAGAGAGCAGACTCCGCCTAACTATCTGTAGGTAACGTTGCAATTTTCAATGCCAACAAAGAAATTAATTTAAAAAACGCTCCAACATAATTTAAGTAAGGACCAATTTTTTCAAAAATGCGCTAGCTTGATGCTAATATACATTGCCTTTGGGATTGACATCCTACTGATTAGCTTTAGCAATTTTACATGTGATTTCAACACTTTCAAATTTAACAAAATCTACAACTAACATATAATCAAACAGCTGGTACATAATAAGTACAATACTTATGTAATTAACACTTATTGGGGCGCAACTGACAGCTGCTTGGACTTGCAACTGCAATCGTAACTTAGTGTCTTACTTGCAGATGAGACTCCGAAATGTGATAATGAAAGACCTAACAGCAGCTCTTGTTTAGAAGTTGCAATAAAATCTAGATTTTATCATTAAAAACAAATTTTACATTTATTAACACACAAAAGCAGACAAAATTTAATCAAATGTGAACGGCACCATCTAAAGGTACCACTGCATTTGAATATATTTCAATTTAAGAATCTTCTATAAGACAGTAGTTGTCAGCTGTTTTTGGGAATCTGCTGCAAAAATGCTAGTCAAAGATTTTTATAGTTTTGTGATGTTTTTAGGAATCTGATGTAAAAAAATAAAAAATAAATACAAAATTTAGAAAATGGATGGAAAAATAAGTCAGATCTTCTGTATGACAGAGCTTTCTCTGTTTGTAGTAACGTGCTGCAAAGACACAAATTCTCTGCAGTTTTTAGAATCATCTACATGACGGGAAATGTCTGCTGTTTGTAGTAAGGTGCTGCAAAAACTCAAGTCAAAGATCTTTTATACGTCAGAATTATTTTGGCAGTTTGTATGAATCTCTTATTCAGTGGGAGTTTTTAACGGTTCATGGGAATCTGCTCCAAAAACACTTGTAAGTTATTTTACATGACAGAATTTTCTTGCAGTTTTTAGGAATTTTCTGCGTTTTTTTAGTGATGTGCTGCAAAAACGTGAGTCAAAGATCTTCTATAAGACAGGAGTTTTCTGCATTTTTAGGGACTCTGCTTCAAAAACACGAAATTATTTGATGTTTTTATACAGTTTTCAGGAATATTGTGTATAGTAGTTGGTTTCTGCTGTTTGTATGACAGGATATATTTTTTTTGTTGCAGTTTTTAGACCTTTTATGACAGTTTTATGCTTTGTAGTAATATGCTACAAAAATGTGAGTCGATGATCTTCTATATGTCATTGGCATATGAAATTCTGCAGTTTTTAGGAATCTGAAACAAACAAACTAGTCAGTTATTTCAATGACACGCTTTTTCAGCAGTTTTAAGACTTTTTTCATTTATTTCCCATGAGTTTGTTTTACAGTAAAACATCAAATTAACTACATGTTAATTTAAAAGTTGTTTCATATCAATAAAAAGTGTGATTTTTTTAAATTGGGAAGGGGAAGGGCTTCAAATGAAGTCAGGAGTGGCCCCACTATGGACCCCACTATGGACTTTCAGGCGTTGGATTGTGCCGCACACATCTTATCTTCTAGGCAGAAAGACGTGGTGGAGAACCCTTTATTGCCACGTAAAAACAAAATTCAAAAGCAGTATGTCACACATTCACAAAGTATATTCCTATTTTTACGGACACTGAATAACTTTTTAGAGAGGCTCATAACACTTTTCTTTGTACTTGCACTTGGTGACTCTATGCTGTGTGATTTCAAGGAGCACTCCAGTCACCCACTCACATTTCACACACAACAAAACGTACTTTGCTGTGTGATTCCAAGGAGCACTCCAGTCACCCACTCACATTTCACACACAACAGAAAATGTTCTGTTGATCCACTCAGGAGGCCCATGGCTCGCCGTGCACCTGTTTGCCGGCGCTCTCCCACTGTTTGTGGAGCTGTTGTGGGTGTAAAGCGCAGCAGCCGTGGGTAATTGTCGGTACGCTCTTAACCTATCGCTTGCTCTCAACTCTCTTTGTTTTCTCCCACTCTGGACTTTATGGCATTAACTTTGCTTTCAAGTATTTGTGTGGGACTAATGACTTGTTTCACGCTGCTAATGCTCAGCAAATGGTCACAAGATATCATGAAGCTCTCTGTGGAACCAGTGGTGGGTCGTCAGGGCCAGCAAGGCCTTCTCTGCTGGCCTAACATAACCAGAAATCATGATCATGATTAAAGATAAAAGTAACTGTCTCTAAACATCTAACGTTATGCTCCTTCCAGTGCTGTTGTTTTTAGGTTAAGAGTTTGTATCCAATCAAAATTCAGCGAGCTTATGTTGCCATGCCGTACCAAAACTCCCCGGGGCCTTCAAAATCAACAATGTCTGTGCACTGTAAGTGAACGGGCACATACAGTTGATAGATAACTGCCATAGCCAATCAGATCACCAGTTGTTGTCAGTAAGGCCTTCGAGCTGGCCTAAGGTTGAACGTGACATTTACGCGTCCTGTGATTGGATACTCACTTGGGAGTCCCAAGTGAGTATCCAATTACAAGTCGCGAAAACAGGAAGCGGCACTGGAGACATACGAGCCGTAGAAAGCCACACAAAAACTAATAATAATAATAATAATAATAATAATAATGGATTAGATTTATATCGCGCTTTTCTATTGTTAGATACTCAAAGCGCTCACAGAAAAGTTGGAACCCATCATTCATTCACACCTGGTGGTGGTAAGCTACATCAGTAGCCACAGCTGCCCTGGGGTAGACTGACGGAAGCTTGGCAGCCAGTTTGCGCCTACGGCCCCTCCGACCACCACCAATCATTCATTCATCATTCATTCACCAGTGTGAGCGGCACCGGGGGCAAGGGTGAAGTGTCCTGCCCAAGGACACAACGGCAGCGATTTGGATGTCAATAGGTGGGAAGCGAACCTGCAACCCCCAGGTTTCTGGCACGGCCGCTCTACCCACTACGCCATGCCACCCGTACGCACTTTTTTAACCCACAAAGCAGAACAAAACGTTGATAAGGTGGCAGATATATATTTGCAAGGCCATTTTCAAGAAGGATATTTAAAGAGAAACCACATCTTGTGGGACAAAGTCGGCAAACAACGGAAGCTAGCTAAGCTGTCCCGGCGGTGAAATGGTTTACCTGCCACTTACACACGAATCAACCGACGACGAGCAACAACCGACTACCACCACTAGCTTATACAGTACGGCGTCGAATGGGTGCTAATTGTGAGTTCAAATATTCTACTTCGTTATTTATTCACGTTTCATGTGTTTTATGCAATTATTTTAATTATTACCGTAACACGTAAGAGATGTTTTAATTGCTGAAGCGGGTTTGTTGAATGCTAAATGTCCCGTAAAATAGACCGTTTTATCAACTGTTGAGGTGATTCAATGCACAGTAAATGTGTTTTTGTATAGTGTCTCTCCAGCAATGGTCATGTGGTGACATAAATTACGGTATTTTGAGAGGTGAAGTCGGACTAAGGACATCACTGAAGGCCTAGGTGAGAAATGCACGGCCCACCATTGTGTGGAACGCACTGCTCAGCTTTAAGAGGTCGTCACCTGAAATGGTTTTCACTTCACAGGTG
This sequence comes from Nerophis ophidion, assembly GCF_033978795.1. Classification (NCBI taxonomy): domain Eukaryota; kingdom Metazoa; phylum Chordata; class Actinopteri; order Syngnathiformes; family Syngnathidae; genus Nerophis; species Nerophis ophidion. The sequence continues at coordinate 24,448,528 of NC_084633.1, read as the reverse complement.
TTCTTGAAGCTCATCGACAGAATTCCAGGAGTGTGCAAAGCAGTAATAAGAGCAAGGGCTGGCTATTGTGAAGAAATAAGAATACAAAAGATGTTTTCAGTTATTTCCCCTTTTTTTGTTAAGTACATAACTCCACATGTGATCATTCATAGTGCTGATGCCTCCAGTGACAATATACAATGGAAATAGTAATGAAAATAAAGAAAATGAGAAGGTGTGTTCAAACTTTTGACCTGTACTATATATATACTGAACCTTGCCAAATGATATGAAAGCATGTGTTTACCACAAAGATTATAATTAAGGCTTAGGCCAGGCTGATTACCAAAATAAATGGAGGAACTTATTAAAACTAATAAAAAAAGAAATGTACATACAATTACACAGTGCTAAAATAACTACATTCTAACTACACAACCCAAAACCAGTGAAGTTGGCACTTTGTGGAATTTTTTAAAATAAAAACAGAATTGAATGATTTGCATATCCTTTTCAACTTAAATTCAATTAAATAGACTGCAAAGATGAGATATTTAATGTTCGAACCAAGAAACATTTTTTTTTTGCAATTAATCATTAACTTACAATCTAATGGCAGCAACACGTTGGCACAGGGGCATTTTTACCATTGTGTTACATGGATTTTCCTTTTGTCAACACTCAGTAAACGTTTGGGAACTGAGGAGACCATTTTATTAAGCTTTTCATGTGGAATTCTTTACCATTCTTGCTTGATGTACCGCCTAAGTTGTTCAGCTGTTCGGGGTCTCCGAACTGTTGAACAAATTAAGCTTGATGCTTCATAATGCGCCACACATTTTTAATGTGAGACAGGTCTGGACTACAGGCAGGCCAATCTAGCACCCGCACTCTTTTACTACATAGCCACGCTGTTGTAACCGTGGCTTGGCATTGTCTTGCTGAAATAAGCAGGGGCGTCCATCATAACGTTGCTTGGATGGCAACATATGTTGCTCCAAAAACTGTATGTACCTTTCATCATTAATGGTGCCATCACAGATGTGTAAATTACTCATGCTTTGGGCACTAATACACCCTCATACCATCTCAGATGCTGGCTTTTCAACTTTGCACCTACAACAATCCGGATGGTTCTTTTCCTCTTTGGTCCAGAGGACGACGTCCACATTTCCAAAAACAATTTGAAATGTGGACTTGTCAGACCACAGAACACTTTTCCACTTTGCATCAGTCCATCTCAGATGAGCTCGGGCCCAGCAAAGCCGGCGGCATTTTTGACAGTGGTTTTCTGAAGTGTGGTGATATCCTTTACACACGGATGTCGCTTTTTGATGCCTGAGGGGTTCAAGGTCACGGGCTTAGCCCCTTACGTGCAGTGATTCCTCCAGATTGTCCGAAACTTTTGATGATCTTACGGACGGACCGTAGATGGTGAAATCCCTAAATTCCTTGCAATAGCTCATTGAGCAATGTTGTTCTTAAACTTAAACTGTTCGGCAATTTGCTCACGGATTTCTTCACAAAGTGGTGACCCTCGCCCCATTCTTGTTTTTGAATGACTGAGCATTTCACGGAAGCTGCTTTTACACCCAATAATGGCACCCACCTGTTCCCAATTTGCCTGTTCGCCTGAGGAATGTTCCAACTAAGTGTTTGATGAGCATTCCTCAACTTTTTCAGTCTTTTTTGCCATTTGTGCCATCTTTTTTTTAAACATTTGCAGGCATCGAATTCCAAATGAGCTATTATTGTCAAAGTTATTTATTGACGAACCTCAAGATGCAGAGATGGAGGCAGGCATGGAGTGAGCGAACATGATTTTAATATAAATACTAAGACAAAACCAAACAAAGGGTTCAAACCAAAAGCGCGCACGTGGGCGGATAAAAAACAAAAGGCCTAGCGTGGAAGCTAACACGTATCTAGCAGAAAACAGAAAAACTGGAAAAAGCTAATGGCTAACAAGAAAACAAAAAGCTAGGAGAAAACAAACTACAAATAGCTAACAAAAACAGCTTACCGCTACAACGACCAGGACAAGATATAGCACGACAGGTAATAGCTGAAATGATGCCAGAAATGACAGGTAGCAAAGACACAAGAGTGACATGAGGCAACAAAAATACAAATGACAATACAATGATCCAGCCCTGACTGGAAGACAAAGTGGGTACAAATAGGAGCGGGCTGATTGACAACAGGTGTGGCCAGGTGCCAATCAGCCGCAGATGAGGTGACAACAGCACACAGGGAGACAAACAGGAAGCTGAACCAAAATAAGAGCACTTGACAGGAACTAAAGACAGGAGATACTAAACACAGAGGAAACAAAGACAAATGCAGAGGAAAAAACTAAAACGTAGACAAACTGTCAGGGGAAAGCCTGACAATTATTTGCAGAAAATAATGTTTTCCAGTTCGAACGTTAAGTATCTGGTCTTTGCAGTCTATTCAATTGAATACATCTTGAAAATTATTAGCAAATCATTGCATTCTGTTTTAAATTACGATTTACACAATGCGCCAACTTCACTGGTTTTGGGTTTGTAAATGAATATGTTTTTTAAACAAACTGTCAGTAAAAGCAAGTGCAAATGAAAATACAGCTTTACCACTTTACTTATAATTTTTGTGCTTAAAAAACTTCTCTATGCCTTAAGCTCCAGATTCCTTCTGTTTGATATTGTCATTACTGCCAAAGTGGTGGAAAAGTGTATTACAAGTGAGTACCACAGCCCTCTGTGGTTAAGAAAAACTGGTCTTAATGAGACTATTTGTTGTAAGAATCTTCCATATGACGTGTATATTTCAAAAAAGCGAGTCAAAAAATGTCAGGAATTTTCTGCAGTTTTTGGGAATCTTAAATTTTATGGTTTGTTTTTCCGGTTTCAAAAAAAAGTTTTGAACTGTCGATGCGTGTCGGAAAGAACGTGCCCATGTGCGTCAATGATTGTCTGTGTGTGTCCTCAGATTGGCTCGCGATCAGTCTAGGTCAGGGGTTGGGAACCTTTTTGGCTGAGAGAGCCATACAACCCAAATATTTTAAAAAGTATTTCCGTGAGAGCCATACAACTTTTTTTTATCATAACTATTTTTTTTAAACACTGGATACAACTATATGCGCGCATTTTTAAGAAAGACCAACATTTTTAGAGTATAATAAGTCTCTTATTCTTTTTAATAACATTGTTATTCTTAGGCTAGCCAAAAATAAATAAAATACTTCTTACCATTAATGCGACTTCTTGAACAGGTGCGGTAGAAACCGGATGGATAGATGAAAATGCATGAGAATGTTTTATATTTTGAACGTTATTTTTGATACTGTGATTACCAGCGGATTTATTCATTACTTATCGTGTTAAGCAATGTTAGCTAAAATGTATCCGAGAGCCAGGTGCAGTCATCAAAAGAGCCACATCTGGCTCTAGAGCCATAGGTTCCCTACCCCTGGTCTAGGTCAAGCGTGATAGGCTCTGCCTTAAAAATGTTCCCCTTCTCGCTCTCCACAGAAAGGCAGGAAGTGCTCCCGAACCCACAAGGCCCCCGAGCCGCAGCGCCTGTCCTACGCCGGCTGCAGGAGCACTCGCCTGCACCGCCCCAACTACTGCGGCGTCTGTCGGGACGGCCGATGCTGCTCGCCTCGCCGCACGCGCACCGCCGGCGTCACCTTCGCTTGCCCGGACGGCGAGCGCTTCACCCGATCCGTCATGTTCATCCAGTCGTGCAAGTGCAGCGACGAGTGCAACCACCTCAACGAGGCGGCCATGCCGCCGCAGCGATGGCTCTACGGAGACACGCACAAGTTCATGGACTAGTTCCTCTGCGTACAAACTCTGCAGTCGTAGAATAGTGTCCCCGTTATCTAGGAGTAGATGCATCTTCACCAGCTCTGCTTTAGTGTAGATCAAAAAAAAAGAAGCTGACATTTTGTGGATGGAGACACCAGACTGAGACTTTTACATGGGTGGGGGAGGGGTCATGTCATGTCACGTCTTGTGAATAGCTGACACACACCATCAACCATAGAAAGGGCCCCTTCTTTGGGTATTTATTGTGGGGGGGTCACTCATGTTTGGAGCCTCAACGGGACTAAACAGCTGAGAGCTGTCAGCCATTGAAGGGGTTTGACCCCCCCGGGTCCAATCAGAGGCCCTATCCAGGAGACAGATGATGAAGAAGAGGTGCGTGGAGGTCAAAGGTCGTTGACACAGCTGGACGCACCCCCTGCTTTTGTCTCCGCGAGAACCCCAGGCGTTTAGCCGCAAGCCGGGGATTCTGGCGTCGACAAGTCCAACCGCCAAATTACAATCCCGACTCAAAGGAAGTGGCAGGAGAGGGCTGCTATAAAAATAAAAAAGGGAAAACCGTGGCACTGAGGTAAACCCCTCATTTGGGACGACAGGGCGGAACCGCTCGGCCTGTCATCAAGCAGCTCCAGTTGGAGCTTGAGTCATGAAGAACATGAGTCATACTTCTTAGCAATCTTAGGGGCAGCGGGTCAAAGCTGAACCATTACTTCCAAAGCATTTCTACTGTAAAAGACATGAAATGAAAAATACTATACTTCTAGATGCTGTTGCTGCGTATCGCTTTGGTGCCACGGGAGCAAAACACTTCCATGCTTTTGTTGATGTGCCAAAACTTTTTTCACAGACATAGTCCATGTCAAGTATATTTGAGCACTGAGCATGTTCTCATCCTTCATATGCAAACTCAAAAGGATTCTGCAAGTGTACATAATAATTACAGCATGATTTGACTTGTGTATTCCATTAAAGACTTCTACACAAAGTCACAATTATTGCTGCCATAGAAACACACAACATTGTGTGCAAAGAACCCTTCACTGCTCCACAAACATATTACAGTATTTTCAGGACTATGGAGCGCACCGGACACAAGCCACTCCCACTACATTTTGGAAGAAAATACATTTTTTCCCCCATACATTAGTCGCACTGATAAGTCGCAGATATATACGTTGTGAAATGAGTTATTTACACAGAAATATTTATTTACATACCTTCATCGTTCCCAAACGGTGTCTGTAACTCAGCATAAAACGGACGATCAAACAAAACAGAAGTCATGGTCATGGACCAACTAGTGGCGGACGCTAGCTCTCTAATCAGCTAAACAGACTCAATATCTCCACAGTGACATTTTGGTGAATTTACTGAGGAATTGTGAAAATGAAACAATACAAAAAGAATGCCATTTTAAGTTGATAATACTAACACAGAAATTCATAAACATGTCATCGTCGTTAGCTAATGCTAACAACGCTAGCGTCATTACATCATGATAGCGCGTACTAGAGATGTGCGGACAGGCAATTATATCATCCGCATCAACAAAGTCGTCATCCACCCGCCGTCCACCCGAACCAACATTTAATCAGCATTTAATCGGGACCGTATTTGCCCGCTGAATTACATCAGAGGTTGACCACCTTTACCACTCAAAGAGCTATTTAAAACTGTTTCACAAAGTGATGTAGTCAATTACAGCCACTAACGTACTTGTGAGTATTCAATAGCATTCATCCTGATGACAAGAATATGGGCGTGCTGTGGAGACATAGTCTTTGACACATTCAACAACATGTCCGAGCCAATTGTTAGTCCAGCAACATGTTGTGTACATCTTCCACAATCACGCGTATGAGATTGAAAGGCATACTGGGTGATACAGAGTACACTAATGGTTGTGATATAAACAACTTTAACACTTACTAATATGCGCCACGCTATGAAGCCACACAATACAAGATTGACAAACACATTTCGGGAGAACATGCTCACAGTAACACAACATAAACGCAACACAACTAATACCCATAATCCTTTGTATTCATGACACATCCTGAATATATTTTGCACCCCCGCGCCCCCAACCCCGCCGCACGGGGTGGGGGGGGGTTGGGGTACATAAAATAGTCAGGAATTGTCATGAATACAAAGGTTTATGGGTATTTGTTGAGTTGCGTCGTTTATGTTGTGTTTCTGTGAGGATGTTCTCCCGAAATGTGTTTGTCGTTCTTAATTGGTGTGGCTTCAAAGCGTGGCGCATATTACTAAGAGTGTTGAAATTTTTTATATCACAACCATTAGTGTACTCTGTGTCACCCAGTATGCCTTGCAGTCGTGTGCATGTCAACGCGGAAGCTACACACAACATAATGCTGGACTGACCAGCAGATCGTGTATAATGAAGGAGGTGTCAAAGCCAAGGCTTCACAGCACGCCCTAATATATAATAACTGGATGACTGCCGGCAGTCATACGAGAATAAGAGTGCCTCCTAATTGTGCCTCCTATTGACTTCTTCGCTTTATGACACGGGTCTTAAATGGCTCTTTGAATGGCAAAGGATACCGTTCCCAGAATCATGTATATCAAGTGTCTCCGGATGGTATAACCGCCACCCGCCCGAATCTAATTAAAATCTATTTTTTCATCATGTCAACCGCCCAACCCGCGGTTGACCGGCGGTTTACCTGCGGGCAACGCGGATGAGACCGCAAACCGCGCATCTCTAGCGAGTACAAATATGCATGAAAACACTCCTACAGACGTCAAACATGGGACGGTTTTGTAAGTCAGAATTGTTTTAGTTGTATTGTGAAACTTACAAACCTCGCCTGGAGATATGAATGAAGAATTCATACGTGTAGAAACGCTATGGACGACCAAAAGGACGGAGAGGCACTTCTACTTCCGGTTGAAAGCACTCGACAGAAGGAAATACTGCACATGTTCACCCCACAGCACTTGCAATGAGCGAACTTGTCCAAAAGATTGCGCCACGGCACAAATAATAGCACACCTCTTCTGTGTCGTTGCTTGTGTTTTAAGTGTAAATTAGCTGCAGCGTCTAGAAATAGGTTTATGGCTCGCGAGCCAGATGTGGCTCTTTTGATGACTGCATCTGGCTCTCAGATAAATCTGAGCTGACATTGCTTAACACGATAAGTAATTAATAATTCCACTTGTAATCACAGTGTTAAAAATAACGTTTAAAATATAAAACATTCTTATGCTTTTTTATGTTCCAGAAGTTGCTTTAATGGTAAAAAGTAATTATTATTGGTTAGTGTGGGGCTTGTCCTCCTGGGGGTTCTTCAGACCACCAAGCACCGGCATAAGAGCCTGTTTTAGGGTTACAATATTGTTTTATTTTTCAATAAGTCTCTCAGTTGCTTTCTAGCAATTGTCTTTTTCACTTTCGTCCTCACTCACGCTCTGGCTCCAGCCCCAACCCTGTCTCTCCTCCTGGCTGCTGCTTATAACAGAGCGACAGGTGATTAGATAACAAGGCCCAGGTGGGCCATCTATGCACCTGTCGCTGATTTCGAGGACGGTCCTGGCAACACCCTGCTTTGCTGCAGGCCCCCAGGCCACGCCCTCTCCACAGTTAGCTTCAGAATAACAATGTAATTACAAAGAATAAGAGACCTATTATACTCTAGAAATGTTGGTCTTACTTAAAAACTCACGTTTTTAGTTGTGTTCAGTGTAACCAAAAATGTTATATGGCTCTTACGGAAATACATTTTAAAATACTTTGCTTCTTGGTTCTCTCAGCCAAAAAGGTTCCCGACCCCTGGTCTAGAGTGTATAATTCAAAGTGGTACATCTGTTTTTGTACGCACCTTGGATATCGTTGGGCCAGGGTGTCCAAACTTTTTCCACAGAGTGGTCCCAGCCGAAACACACTGAAAAATGTAAGCAGGTAAGGGCCATTTTCATATTTTCATTTTCATAGCCAATACAATGTATATCATTACCTTTAGGGGCCTCCCTCAATGTTGGTGTTAAAGGTTCCGGGACCCAAAAGGGTCTCAGTCATTAAATTGTTAAAATAAGTATATTATTGTATATTATGATCATTTTTTTGTTTTTTTTTTCCAAAACAGCGGCGAAAATAGATGGTCGTTGAGAGTAACGAGTGTACTCACGTGAGGCCGTCAATGCGTAATGACATTTCCGTATTCCAGTGCTTTTGTACGCATGCTCAGTGGTACGTAATTTCGCCAGAAATAAGGCGAGAAATGTTGGCACTCGACAGAAATGTCGATTTAATGCAATGGCTCGACGTTAGACATGCTGCTTCGACTCCATGGAGATAATGAGCGTGTTGTTGCACAGGTGTCCAAAACACGGAAGTGAAACGAAAAGCACGGAAAAAGTTGATTAATGCAGGTGTCGCGCCCCTACCGCGGGAGCGTGCATACACTGAAAAAAATAACTCATAAGATTTACTTGAAAAAATTATTGTAAATATTTGCACACAAATGATTTAAGTCAAATTTGGCCCGCCGTGTAATTTCATTTGGTCCTTGGGGCAATATCAAGTTAACATTAGAGCTGGCCCGCCGGAAATATACAGCATTCACCGCTAAAACTCATACTTGCCAACCCTCCCGAATTTCACTGTCCCTCCCGAAAAACATTCTTCCGATTTCCACCCGGACAACAATATTGGGGGCGTGCCTTAAAGGCACTGCCTTTAGCGCACTCTACAACCTGTCGTCACTTCCGCTTTTCCTCCATACAAACAGCATGCCGGCCAAGTCACACAATATATGCGACTTCTACACACAGGTATGTGAACGCAAGGCATATTTGGTCAACAGCCATACAGGACACACTGAGGGTGGCTGTATAAACAACTTTAACACTGTTACAAATATGCGCCACAATGTGAACCCACACCAAAAAAGAATCACAAACACATTTCGGGAGAAACACAACATAAACACAACAGAACAAATACCCAGAATCCTTTGCAGCAATAACTCTTCCGGGACGCTACAGTATAAACCCCCCGCTACCAACAACCCCACCCATTTATTTTCAAATTTATTAGCCTGTGGAAAAAGTTAATGTTGATTTTTAACTCAGAAGGCTGCAAATAGAAAAGAGGCATTTAATTTTTTTATTAAAATTGTATTTAATATGCCTTTAATGTTTTTTCCGTTTGTTTTTTGAAAGTTGATTTTGCACTATTAAGTTATATAAGCGTTGCTTGTTCCATATTCAGTGTTAAAGCAAATTCAGTGTAGCAAACTGAGCAATAAATATTGATATTTTATTATTATTATTTGAAACTGGATTTTGCGTGTCACTATAAAGTTATGTAACCCTGCTTGTTCAATGTTCAATGCAAAAGTTGTCCGGGTCCCTTTTAAAAGGTTAATTTGTTGAACCTTGGCCCGCGGCTTCGTTCAGTTTGAAATGTTGGCCCACTCTGTATTTGAGTTCGACACCACTGATTTAAGTAAAATTTAATGCTGCAATGTCAAGTAAATTCTACTTACCATATAACATAACAGTTGTGAAGATATTAAGTAACAGTTACTTAATTACATCCAAGTTTTAAGATATATTTATTAAAACAAATTAAGTAAAGTCTACTTGTTTTTCATCGTCAGGAACATCATTTTAGTCGAAATATTAAGTACATTTTATACACCCTTGAATATCCGCCAGGGTACTAAATAATTTAAAAGCTCTTCTCACTCCTGCGCTTATCAATGGCATGCAACTCCATGCCATTCAAAAATTGAGTGTGCTACAAAAAATTTTAATAAATAATTATACTGGCTGGTGGTTGGCGCCCACTTTCATACCATGCTGTCGACATAACGGAAGGACGCATGCATTTCACTGCTTCAAAATGAGATTTCAATGCATACTTGGTCAACAGCCATACCTTTTACACTGACGGTTGTAATATAAACAACTTTAACATTCTTACCAATATGCGTCACACTCTGTGAACCCACACCAAACACATTTCTGAAGAACATCGGCTCTGTAACACATTATAAACGGAAGATAACAATTACCCATAATGCCATCTTGCAGTGCTCCGTGAAATGATCCTAACGGCCAGAGCAGAGCCAGTCGGCCAGAGCCTGTTGTGCTGTGCGCATGTGTTGTCGTGCATGCGTTTAGAAACACTAGATTTTCAGAGTAAAGTTTATGTAATATTTTTAGGTTTATGTACGTACAACTATTAAACATCTAAATAGTATGAGGAAACATAAGTAAAACGTACTCTTCCCTCATATTTCATGTATTACGTTAATAAAATGTTTAATTTTACGTAAGAAACTCAAGTTCTTAGTGAATGTTAAAAATATTAGGTATAAATTATGACAGTTACTCTAATAGAGTTTACAGCACCAAAAAGTCACTTTTTTCAGTGTGGGTGCGGTGCCCTGTGCCTTGTTCAGACAGCGGCAGCACTTCCGCGTCATTTGCGATTTCAATGATTAGAAATATTATTCATCCCCTACTAACTTGTTTTGTGGTTTATAACATGAGTCCAAATTCACAAGTTTTGTTGATTGATGCTAAATATTTTTGTAATTAATAAAATGAGTCGAAAATTTAGTAATAAAGTGAGTCTAAAATTTAGACTCATTTTATTAATTACAAAAAAAGTTAGTAGGAATACATAATATTTCAGCATATTTCTGTGCTGCCATAAAATGTGCAGCCCCTCCATTTTCCTCAATGGATGTACTAACATCATGTGTTTTATTCTGTACATATTTAGCATCATCATCAACAAGACTTGTTTATTTAGACTCTAAATTCACAAGTTTTGTACAATGCCAAGTCCGTCTGAAGTCTATATTCCACATGATGTTTGCACAAACTGGGGACGCACGTGGGACACATACAATATATTGCCAAAAGTATTTGATCACCCATCCAAATGATGAGAATCAGGTGTCCTAATCACAGGTGTATAAAATCAAGCACTTACACATGGAGACTGTTTCTACAAACATTTGTGAAAGAATGGATCGCTCTTAGGAGCTCAGTGACTTACAGCATGGAACTGTCATAGGGTGCCACCTGTGCAACAAATCCAGTTTGGAAATTTCCTTTCTCCTAAATATTCCAAATTCAACTGTCGGCTTTATTATAAGAAAATGGAAGAGTTTGAGAACAGCAACTCACCCACAAAATGGTAGGCTGCGTAAACTGACAGAGAGGGGGTCAGCGAATGCTTAAGCGCATAGTGCAAAGACGTTCTGCACGGTCAGTTGCTACAGAGCTCAAAACTTCATGTGACCTTCCAATTAGCCCACGTACAGTAACTGCAGAGAGCTTCATGGAATGGGTTTCCATGGCCGAGCAGCTGCATCTAAGCCATACATCACAAAGCATAGCGTCGGGCAGTGGTGTAAAGCACGTCACCACTGGACTCTACAGCAGTGGAAACGAGTTCTTTGGAGTGATGAATCACGCTTTTCCATCTGGCAATCTGATGGACGAGTCTGGGTTTGGAGGTTGCTAGAAGGACGGTACATTTCGGACTGCATTGTGCCGAGTGTGAAATTTGGTGGGGGAGGAATTATGGTGTGAGGTTGTTTTTCAGGAGTTGGGCTTGGCCCCTTAGTTGCAGTGAAAGTAACTTTAATTGCACCGGGATACCAAAACATTTTGGACAATTCATTGCTCCAAACCCTAAGGGAACAGTTTGGGCCCCTTCTTCTTCTAACATGACTGTGCACCAGTGCACAAAGCAAGGTCCATAAAGACATGGATGGGTGTGGATGAACTTGACTGGCCTGCACAGAGTCCTGATCTGAACCCGATAGAACACCTTTGGGATGAATTAGAATGGAGACTGAGAGCCAGGCCTTCTCGAACAACATCAGTGTGTCACCTCACCAATGCGCTTTTGGAAGAATGGTGGAAAATTTCTATAAACACACTCCACGACCTTGTGGACAGCCTTCCCCAGAAGAGTTGATAGCCGTAATAGCGGCAAAAGGAGGACCGACATCAGATTGAATTCTATGGGTTAGGAATGGCAGGGCACTTGGCGGTCCGATCCTCGGCTACAGAAGCTAGCTCTTGGGACGTGGAACGTCACGTCACTGGGGGGGAAAGAGCCTGAGCTAGTGCGCGAAGTCGAGAAATTCCGGCTGGATATAGTCGGACTCACTTCGACGCACAGCAAGGGCTCTGGAACCACTTCTCTCGAGAGGGATTGGACCCTCTTCCACTCTGGCGTTGCCGGCAGTGAGAGGCGACGGGCTGGGGTGGCAATTCTTGTTTCCCCCCGGCTCAAAGCCTGTACGTTGGAGTTCAACCCGGTGGACGAAAGGGTAGCCTCCCTCCGCCTTCGGGTGGGGGGACGGGTCCTGATTGTTGTTTGTGCTTGTGCACCAAACAGCAGTTCAGAGTACCCACCCTTTTTGGGAACACTCGAGGGAGTACTGGAAAGTGCTCCCCCGGGTGATTCCCTTGTCCCACTGGGAGACTTCAACGCTCACGTTGGCAACGACAGTGAAACCTGGAGAGGTGTGATTGGGAAGAATGGCCGCCCGGATCTGAACCCGAGTGGTGTTTTGTTATTGGACTTTTGTGCTCGTCACAGTTTGTCCATAACAAACACCATGTTCAAACATAAGGGTGTCCATATGTGCACTTGGCACCAGGACACCCTAGGCCGCAGTTCCATGATCGACTTTGTAGTTGTGTCATCGGATTTGCGGCCTCATGTTCTGGACACTCGGGTGAAGAGAGGGGCAGAGCTTTCTACCGATCACCACCTGGTGGTGAGTTGGCTGCGATGGTGGGGGAGGATGCCGGACAGACCTGGGAGGCTCAAACGCATTGTGAGGGTCTGCTGGGAACGTCTGGCAGAGTCTCCTGTCAGACAAAGTTTCAATTCCCACCTCCGGAAGAACTTTGAACATGTCACGAGGGAGGTGCTGGACATTGAGACCGAGTGGACCATATTCTGCACCTCTATTGTCGAGGCGACAGATCGGAGCTGTGGCCGCAAGGTAGTTGGTGCCTGTCGGGGCGGCAATCCTAAAACCCCTTGGTGGACACCAGCGGTGAGGGATGCCGTCAAGCTGAAGAAGGAGTCCTATCGGGTCCTTTTGGCTCATAGGACTCCGGAGGCAGTGGACAGGTACCGACAGGCCAAGCGGTGTGCAGCTTCAGCGGTCGCGGAGGCAAAAACTCGGACATGGGAAGACTTCCAGACGGCTTCGAAGCGATTCTGGACCACCGTCCGCCGCCTCAGGAAGGGGAAGCAGTGCACTATCAACACCGTGTATGGTGCGGATGGTGTTCTGCTGACCTCGACTGCGGATGTTGTGGATAGGTGGAAGGAATACTTCGAAGACCTCCTCAATCCCACCAACACGTCTTCCTATGAGGAAGCAGTGCCTGGGGAATCTGTGGTGGACTCTCTTATTTCTGGGGCTGAGGTCGCTGAGGTAGTTAAAAAGCTCCTCGGTGGCAAGGCCCCAAGGGTGGATGAGATCCGCCCGGAGTTCCTTAAGGCTCTGGATGCTGTGGGGCTGTCTTGGTTGACAAGACTTTGCAGCATCGCGTGGACATCGGGGGCGGTACCTCTGGATTGGCAGACCGGGGTGGTGGTTCCTCTCTTTAAGAAGGGGGACCGGAGGGTGTGTTCCAACTATCGTGGGATCACACTCCTCAGCCTTCCCGGTAAGGTTTATTCAGGTGTACTGGAGAGGAGGCTACGTCGGATAGTCGAACCTCGGATTCAGGAGGAACAGTGTGGTTTTCGTCCTGGTCGTGGAACTGTGGACCAGCTCTATACTCTCGGCAGGGTTCTTGAGGGTGCATGGGAGTTTGCCCAACCAGTCTACATGTGCTTTGTGGACTTGGAGAAGGCATTCGACCGTGTCCCTCGGGAAGTCCTGTGGGGAGTGCTCAGAGAGTATGGGGTATCGGACTGTCTTATTATGGCGGTCCGTTCCCTGTACGATCAGTGCCAGAGCTTGGTTCGCATTGCCGGCAGTAAGTCGAACACATTTCCAGTGAGGGTTGGACTCCGCCAAGGCTGTCCTTTGTCACCGATTCTGTTCATAACTTTTATGGACAGAATTTCTAGGCGCAGTCAAGGCGTTGAGGGGTTCCGGTTTGGTAACCGCAGGATTAGGTCTCTGCTTTTTGCAGATGATGTGGTCCTGATGGCTTCATCTGACCGGGATCTTCAGCTCTCGCTGGATCGGTTCGCAGCCGAGTGTGAAGCGACCGGAATGAGAATCAGCACCTCCAAATCCGAGTCCATGGTTCTCGCCCGGAAAAGGGTGGAGTGCCATCTCCGGGTTGGGGAGGAGACCCTGCCCCAAGTGGAGGAGTTCAAGTACCTAGGAGTCTTGTTCACGAGTGAGGGAAGAGTGGATCGTGAGATCGACAGGCGGATCGGTGCGGCGTCTTCAGTAATGCGGACGTTGTACCGATCCGTTGTGGTGAAGAAGGAGCTGAGCCGGAAGGCAAAGCTCTCAATTTACCGGTCGATCTACGTTCCCATCCTCACCTATGGTCATGAGCTTTGGGTCATGACCGAAAGGATAAGATCACGGGTACAAGCGGCCGAAATGAGTTTCCTCCGCCGTGTGGTGGGGCTCTCCCTTAGAGATAGGGTGAGAAGCTCTGCCATCCGGGAGGGACTCAAAGTAAAGCCCCTGCTCCTTCACATCGAGAGGAGCCAGATGAGGTGGTTCGGGTATCTGGTCAGGATGCCACCCGAACGCCTCCCTAGGGAGGTGTTTAGGGCACCTCCAACCGGTAGGAGGCCACGGGGAAGACCCAGGACACGTTGGGAAGACTATGTCTCCCGGCTGGCCTTGGAACGCCTCGGGATCCCCCGGGAAGAGCTAGACGAAGTGGCTGGGGAGAGGGAAGTCTGGGTTTCCCTGCTTAGGCTGTTGCCCCCGCGACCCGACCTCGGATAAGCGGAAGATGATGGATGGATGGATGGATGGATGGGTTAGGAATGGGATGGCACGTCAAGTGCATATGTGAGTCAAGGCAGGTTGCCAAATACTTTTGGCAATATAGTGTATTTTCTGGCATAAAGTCACTTTTTTTTTGGAATTGGAATTGAGTCTACTCCATAATGTTTGTTCCCATTATATTGGTGTTATTTCATAATCTATCTGAAGATGAAATAAATAAACCAAATTACAGGATGTTATTTATGTCATTTGCAGAAAGTAGCAGGCTGGTCAACCACATTTCTCTATATAATAAAGAAGCTTGTGCAGCGATGTGAATACAAATACAACAACTAATGTACAGATGATCGAAAGCATTTATTCGGGTTGGAATGTCACATGTTACACCAACAACATTTTTGACAATCAAAGCATGATCGTAATAATCCACATTTTTTATCACTGACATCGCTAATAATATGGCAGTCTGAAGAAGGAACAGAGCTCCGACATATTTCCGGGATACAGAATTTGGTTTACACCGCGGTACATAAAAAAATTATATTACAAAAAAAACAAAGTGGAATAAAAGTGAAAATATGTATAATGTAACAAGAAATGTTGGCAATAACACAAAGCTGCCATGAAGACTGTCTACTCATTGTTCACAAAATAAATCAAAATCAATGTTAGTCTGTATTGACATATTCAATTATTTTACATCAAATATTCCACTTTTATGATGAAAATGTGGCATATTTTGTGTATTCATATCAATTAAACAAGGTTTTCTTCCAACAAAAATGGCATAAAACCTAAGAAAGCATCCAAAAATAAAAACTTCTAATTGACAGATAGTTCTAAAGTTGATCTAGAAATTTAACCATTGAAAGTAAAAATATTTTAGTCAAAAAACTAATGAACAGAGCAATGTCTATGAATTTTTTTTTACCTACTTAAGGTTCTAATAACCTCACATCAAAAAATCCACTTTGAGCATAATTTATTGCAAATATTGCATGTGGTGCTTTTGTCATAAACAAAGTATTTTCTTTGATGAATAGGACGCAAAACATTGTCGCTGGATGTGAAGTTGATCTATAGTTGTAACAAATATTTATGGCTTGTTTTTAACGTTTTAATGACATAGGTTTTTTTGGTTTCCCAGGACCTTGAACATTCACCCAAATGGAGAGCAGGTGGTTCTGTAGTGGATTTTCTGACCTTTTGGTACCATATTTTGTGTCTGTCAAAGTACGGAAGGAGAGCGAGGTCGAAAAGCATTAAGAAGGACACAAAAGTAGTGGAATGTCTGCTCGTTCTCTTTTTTCTATGCTGAACCACTGGAAGAGCATATGTGGGTTAAAGTTGAATTTTTGGTCGGTCTGACCATTCTACAAAATATTTTGATTGTCTATTATGACTAAGGGATTCAAAGATGTTGCAGAACAAACAGGTTCAAAACAACGGGACCTTGACACATGAGGGAAACATATAAATGGCCAGTAGACCAATACTATGTGTGATTTGCATGATTCTTGATCATCAAAGTCCTCCGAAGGACGTTGTCTGTCTGCATGGGCAATTCAATCCAACTTTGTACTTTTTGATTATGGGTAAATAAAACTTCTGTACTAAATTCACTTTGTTTGCTGTTAAAGTTTCGGACCCTCCACCACATAAAATTGGCGTTGTCGGTAGGATGGTCTAGAACGCTGCAGGTCGACATCCGCTCCCGGTCTCTCTCTCAGGCAGACAGAGGTTTGTACGCGCGCATCTAAAGGTAAGCAAGTTTGCTTAATGTGTAAAGGTTGTCTGTCTGGAGATGACCGGGACTGGTAAGACTAATTGCTGAAACTACTTTTGATTAAAAAAAATAGCTTTAGCAGGTTCTCCAAAAACAACCTGGAATGGGGTATATTATGGTTGGATTGGGTTGTTTTATATGTGATTATATTGTCTATGTCAGGGGTCGGGAACCTTTTTGGCTGAAAGAGCCAAAAAGCCAAATATTTTAAAATATATTTCCGTAAAAGCCATATAATATATTTTTTAACACTGAACACAACTAAACACATGCAGTTTTAAGTAAGACCAACATTTCTAGTGTATAATAGGTATGTTATTCTTTGTAATAACATTGTTATTCTGAAGCTAACTGTGAGGGGGCGTGGCCTGAGGGCCTGCAGCGACAGGTGCATAGATGGCCCACCTGGGCCTTGTTATCTAATCACCTGTCGCTCTGTTATAAGCAGCAGCCAGGCGGAGAGACTGGGTTGGGGCTGGAAATACTATTGCTGGAAAGCAACTGAGAGACTTATTGAAAAATAAAACAATATTGTAACCCTGAAACAGGCTCTCATGTCGTTGTTTGGGGGTCTGAAGAACCCCCAGGAGGGCAAGCCCCACACTAACCAATAATAAATAAATAACTTCTTACCATTAACGCAACTTCTTGAACAGGTGCGGTAGGAAAACGGATGGATGGATTAAAAATGCATGAGAATGTTTTATATTTTGAACATTATTTTTAACACTGTAATTACAAGTGGAATTATTCATTACTTATCGTGTTAAGCAAAGTCAGCTCAGATTTATCAGAGAGCCATGTGCAGTCATCAAAAGAGCCACATCTGGCTCTAGAGCCATAGGTTCCCTACCCCTGCTCTATGTGTTTGTTTGAAAACTTGTGATTTCTTGTTTTAACAATAAGGGGAACTGTTAATCGATTTGTGGTGGTTCAGGAGTGTTTTGCACAAACGATTCGAGGCAAACACATTTTTTTAACCTCTCCCCCCTCTGGCGTTGTCGGCAGAGGTGTCTTCTTCTGCAAGTACGCCAGTTTAGCACCGGTACAGCTAAAGTAAAGGCATTTTTAACTAGCTGGCGGTACATTTGACTATAAAAAATGTTTTACGTTTGTGAATGTGCGACACATCTGTATTTGTGGAGCTGCAGCGGTAGAAAAGCTTCATTTTTAGTTACCTCTTCAGTAACTCCGGTAAGGGAGATTGACTGAGCTGATGTTTGTCACGACGTTCTGTATAGTGGACTGCAGTTAGACAGATGGAGATTGGGCTCCACACGGTAGAGATTTGGTGAAACTGTTTGGAACTGACCAAACATGAGGCTGTCAAGTCAGCGGGTGATGACCAGTGGTTCTATGGAGCTTTAAGCTGTGTGCCATGTTGGTCAGGGAGGTAACGTAGAGTTTGCTCCGCCAGGCGGGATCATCACCGCATTATGAGCAAAATAGATGCGTTCAGAAGAGTCTGCCGTTCCACAAAAAGCACGCGTGCATAATTGTTTATATTTGTCCGGACATGGGGGGTTTGCATTTTGTTAATGTGTGTGTATATTGGTGAATGTTGAGAAGTGTGTTGGATGTGGAGTGATTCAGTTTTTGTTGGTACATTCATATATATGCGTATTTTAATAACACTTGTGTATGCACCTGCGAGTCTGATCTGTTTTATTTCCCTCGCTTGAAAGGTAATCATTACTCCCACACTCCCGCATCCCCCCCCCTTCACGCTTTTTCTCACATCCCCGTTAATCTGTAAAAGTTTTGAAATTGTCCAAAATGTGTGTGTTTATGAGAAGATAGACAAAGTTCATGTTCAGAAAGCATATGAGTGAATGATCCATCCATCCATTTATCTTTTTCATCTTATCGGAGGTCAAGTCGCGGGGGCAGCAGCCTAAGCAGAGAAGCCCAGACTTCTCTCTCCCGAGCCATTTCGTCCAGCTCAGAGTGAATGATAAATGTTGTTTATTATTAATAAGGTTAGATATAATACAGCTGTGCTTCTGGATTAGAAAAATAGTTGACTGTTGAGGTTGTTTTTAACTGTGTTGGTGATTCCGCCCGGTTAACTGTGTGGGTGTGATTGTAAATGTGCGGTATAATAGTTTTGTAAGAACGGTCTCTGTTTGACTATTACCCTCCATCCCTTCCCGAATATATGTTTGTTGTATGCAAGTTCAAAGTTTGAAATAACACACGGTGTAAATTAAATACGAGAGGAGGCTCTGTTAGGAGACATTCGAGATAAGAGATGTGTCTTGGTAATGAGGGCTGTGTGACGTGCTGCACGTTAGACGTGGGCCGTAGAGGTGTGTCACTGTTAGCATAGCATAGCATAACATAGCATTGTTTATCATAAATTAGATTAGCATAGGATTAGTTTAGCATTGAGCTAGGTTAGCAAAATTTAGTTTACTCAGGCTAGGTTAGCATTTAGCTTGGCATTACAAAATGTGAGTGGACAATTTTCTCAGTCTGAAGAGAATAAGTGAAATAAAAGATGTATGAATAAATGAACATTTAAATATCAATAAATACATTTGGGTAGTTTTGAATAAATGTTTATATAGCAAGTACATTAAAAAAAGTTAAATAAGTGAATTAAATAAACTTGAATTTTAAACTTGATAAAGGTAAATTGTTTATTTAAATATATTGAGATTTTAATTATTTTAAGAATAATCACAATAAAATAAAATTTACATTTTTATTTTTAAAGCGTTTTTAACTTTTATCTGTGTAACTGATATTAATCCTATATTGTCACCGTTTATAGTCACACCTGTGTGAATCATGGAGTCTGAGTCGCAGGTTATAATTTGCTTTGTACATAATTTTAGCTGTTTGCAATTTTACCAAATCACCGAACTTTAATATTTTTGACTCAATAAATAAACTTTATACAGAGTAGCAATGGATTTGGATATTTTTCCTTTTATATATTCAATATGCGGTTTCAAGTCTTCTCCTCAACAATATACATTTGTATCATCTGCAAACGTAATACATTTTAATTTATTAAATACTGAACAAATATCATTTAAATTAAGTATAAATAACTCAGGTCCCAATAACAAGGCTTGTGGAACCCCACAAGTTACTCTTCTTGGCTGTGATTTAGTCTTATTAATTTCCACATATTGAGATCTATTACTTAAATAACCATTTAACCACTGTTGTGAAACACCTCTTATGCCATAGTTTTACAATTTATGGGGGTATTGAGATAGGATGTGAGGAAAATGTCTGCTGTACAGGTGAGTTTGAAAACGAATATAATAATAGTACGTTTTAAGTCGTTTAACTTTAAAGTGTAGTCTAACATTTTTAGGTTGGAGTATTTTATTTTTATTTAGACATTGTATTACACCATGCATCCAGGTGGTGAACTAAGATAGGATAAGGGCATAACAAAGAATAAATAAGGAGACACACCAAATCGCAACAGCCTTCAGTTAGCTATAGACTTTTGATAGTATAAAGCGAATAACTATAACCTTTACAACCGTTCCCTTTGAATAGTGTTGAATAATAATTGCAAATAAAGCCTAGATTAATAACTATAGTAAGACTCGATATGTAAAGTGTTATAAAGGAGAGAAGTGTTAACTATACCTATAACTATAACCTTTACAACCGTTCCCTTTGAATAGTGTTGAATAATAATTGCAAATAAAGCCTAGATTAATAACTATAGTAAGACTCGATATGTAAAGTGTTATAAAGGAGAGAAGTGTTGCTTATCACTTAGCCAAGCTATCAAAATGACTGGAGCCCAACACTGTGTGTGTGTGTGTGTGTGTGTGTGTGTGTGTGTGTGTGTGTGTGTGTGTGTGTGTGTGTGTGTGTGTGTGTGTGTGTGTGTGTGTGTGTGTGTGTGTTGTGACTGGGTTGAATGAGCAGGTGGAGGAACGAGAATAAATACATGCTTTTATTTTGTAGATTATCACGCACGACAGGAAGTCAGAGTGCACAAGTTAAAGGCCTACTGAAACCCACTACTACTGACCACGCAGTCTGATAGTTTATATATCAATGATGAAATATTAACATCGCAACACATGCCAATACGGCCGGTTTAGTTTACTAAATTGCAATTTTAAATTTCCAGCGAAGTATCCTGTCGAAAACATCGCGGAATGATGACGCGTGCGCGTGACGTCACCGGTTGTAGCGAACATGTTCTTCCAGCACCGATCACGGCTAAAAGTAGTCTGTTTTTATCGCATAATTACACGGTATTCTGGACTTCTGTGTTGCTGAATCTTTTGCATTATTTGTTCGATTAATAACGGAGACTACAAAGAATATAGATGTTGGTGGAAAGCGGTGTATTGCAGCCGGCTGTAGCAACACAAACACAGCCGGTGTTTCTTTGTTTACATTCCCTAAAGATGACGGTGAAGCTTTAATATGGAACAGGGCGGTCAAGCGAACATGGTTCTCTACCACATGTCAACCGGCAGGTTTCGGTGTGAGAAAATTGTGGTAATAAGTTGGCTCTTACCGTAGACATGAGCGGAGCTTGTGTCGTTCCTCCTGCAGCTGTCAAAGAGGCAGCTGCGACTTTCTTGGCTCCTTCGTGGCTTCCCTCAGAGACACTGGCGGTCACCACACCGCTCCGACTTTCAGGTATGACTATATAATCTCACTAAAACAGTAGTAACACAATAAGCAGATAAGGGATTTTCCAGAATTATCCTAGTAAATGTGTCTAATAACATCTGAATCGCTCCCACTGCCCTCGTCTTTTTTTTTTCTTTTAGTCCTTCCCTCTCACTACCCTCATCCACGAATCTTTTATCTTCGCTCAAATTAATGGGGAAATTGTCGCTTTCTCGCTCTAGCTGCTGGTGGCCATGATTGTAAACAATGTGAGGATGTGAGGAGCTCTACAACCAGTGACGTCACGTGCCCATCGTCTGCTACTTCGGGTACGGGCAAGGCTTTTTTATTAACGACCAAAAGTTGCAAACTTAATCGTCGATGTTCTCTACTAATCCTTTCAGCAAAAATATGGCAATATTGCAAAATGATCAAGTATGACACATAGAATGGACCTGCTATACCCGTTTAAATAAGCAAATCTAATTTCAGTAGGCCTTTAGGTGTAGCATGACAGCGTGCTCGAACCAACTAATAGACACAAATGAAAGTTTAATTAACTAATGTTTAGTTAATTTAAAAAGTTACTTAGATATACATGAAGTAGTACGTATAATCTTTGAATTAGGGGTATTGATTAACATTTAATGGGACAATTAATGCTGTGATTTAAACGTGATATGCAAAATTTAACTAAGCAAGAGGACGTCTGTGACAGAGCAGCAAGGAAACAACTCCTTAAACTACAGATAGCTGAAACTAAATGTCCAAAGAACCAAGGGGTCAATATTCGGCTAGGGTATATTCAACAGTGGGTGAACGTGTTTTGAGCTCCAACATCTGGAGGGGAGAATCCTCAACAGACGTGAAACCAGACAGTCAGACTCGGGTGGTGGTTGCTGTTCTCCTAGGTCAACCTAGGGTAGAAACTGTTTTGCAGCCAGGTGACTGGTCATGTGACTGTGCCAACTTCTCTATAACAAGACAAGACATACAGACGTGGAAAAGAACGCCCATAGCTGGAAGCCCAGTGGGAGTTACAAACAGACCCCTGCTCGACATAAGTGTCAACGGACAATGGCTTCGCTGTGATCACAAGAATGATACCTGTCACCAAACAACTTCTGGTTCAGATTGCTGGACACTCATTGAAGCATCCCTTTGTAGTCGACCTGCACACACCTTGTAATGACCTGCTTTACAAACTGTACCCCGACATTCAATGTCGCACAGAAGGAACTTTCCTGATGTTACCAGACAGCATGACATCAGCTGACATCTACTGGGTACGCCTCCCAGGAACGAATGGAGGACAGGGACTGCTCCAACTGTTCTATCGGTGAAAGCCCTGGCTGACTGAGGTGCGTCCGTGTGTGCCGCCACCCGAAACGTCAAAAATGAAGGATCACCAATTAGACGAGGATGTAACCTTTGACTCTTATATATGGTGGAACTCAAGATATAGCCGCTCATGTAAGTTATCCTTACAACAATAAGCATGGTATAAGATGAACAATTGCTGTCCCACATTGTTTTTTTGCCCTCTGTACCGCCTACGAAACCAAAGACTTATGTCGATTGATAAAACAGGGCGTAGCTGCCGCTGATTGAACCGACACCCAAATACCACATTTTCAATTGTTTCGGTTATCTGTTAAAAACATAGCTATGGGCTGCAATTTGGACACTCCTGCTGTAGGCTACGAGGAGCTAGCAGCTAAACAACAGCTGAGCTAACAGTTACTGTCAGACTCTAATCTTTTGAGTAAACGTACTGAACCGAATCACATCATGAATTGATTCGTTCCTTTCTCAGATTTGTTGAGCTCTGCCGCGACCATGCCGGTATCAGTGGAACTGGCGCGAATCACGTGAATCACGTTCGCGAACGTACTGACACAGAGAACTGACTGTCTCGCGACGTGAATCCCGTGAATCACGTTCGCGAACATACTGACACAGAGAACTGACCGTGTCGCGACGTGAATCATGTGATTCGCTTGATTCACATTCGCGAACGTACTGACGCAGAGAACTGACTGTCGCGACGTGAATCCCGTGAATCACGTTCGCGAACATACTGACGCAGAGAACTGACTGTGTCGCGATGTGAATCACGTGATTTGCTTGATTCACGTTCGCGAACGTACTGACACAGAGAACTGACTGTGTCGCGACGTGAATCCCGTGAATCACGTTCGCGAACATACTGACGCAGAGAACTGACTGTCGCGACGTGAATCACGTGAATCACGTGATTCACTTGATTCACGTTCGCGAACGTACTGACGCAGAGAACTGACTGTGTCGCGACGTGAATCCCATGAATCACGTTCGCGAACGTACTGACACAGAGAACTGACTGTGTCGCGACGTGAATCACGTGATTCGCTTGATTCACGTTCGCGAACGTACTGACGCAGAGAACTGACTGTGTCGCGACGTGAATCCCGTGAATCACGTTCGCGAACATACTGACGCAGAGAACTGACTGTCGCGACGTGAATCACGTGAATCACGTGATTCACTTGATTCACGTTCGCGAACGTACTGACGCAGAGAAGTGACTGTGTCGCGACGTGAATCCCATGAATCACGTTCGCGAACGTACTGACAGAGAACTGACTGTGTTGCGACGTGAATCCCGTGAATCACGTTCGCGAACATACTGACACAGAGAACTGACCGTGTCGCGACGTGAATCATGTGATTCGCTTGATTCACATTCGCGAACGTACTGACGCAGAGAACTGACTGTCGCGACGTGAATCCCGTGAATCACGTTCGCGAACATACTGACGCAGAGAACTGACTGTGTCGCGATGTGAATCACGTGATTTGCTTGATTCACGTTCGCGAACGTACTGACACAGAGAACTGACTGTGTCGCGACGTGAATCCCGTGAATCACGTTCGCGAACATACTGACGCAGAGAACTGACTGTCGCGACGTGAATCACGTGAATCACGTGATTCACTTGATTCACGTTCGCGAACGTACTGACGCAGAGAACTGACTGTGTCGCGACGTGAATCCCATGAATCACGTTCGCGAACGTACTGACACAGAGAACTGACTGTGTCGCGACGTGAATCACGTGATTCGCTTGATTCACGTTCGCGAACGTACTGACGCAGAGAACTGACTGTGTCGCGACGTGAATCCCGTGAATCACGTTCGCGAACATACTGACGCAGAGAACTGACTGTCGCGACGTGAATCACGTGAATCACGTGATTCACTTGATTCACGTTCGCGAACGTACTGACGCAGAGAAGTGACTGTGTCGCGACGTGAATCCCATGAATCACGTTCGCGAACGTACTGACAGAGAACTGACTGTGTTGCGACGTGAATCCCGTGAATCACGTTCGCGAACATACTGACACAGAGAACTGACCGTGTCGCGACGTGAATCATGTGATTCGCTTGATTCACGTTCGCGAACGTACTGACGCAGAGAACTGACTGTGTCGCGACGTGAATCCCGTGAATCACGTTCGCGAACATACTGACACAGAGAAGTGACTGTGTCGCAAAGGATGACGTCACATTGAGGATCTCGTTCAGTCACTGTGCGCGTCGTTCATTGGTTGCTGAGGGCTTGTGTCGTTCGCGAACTGACACACACCGAGATCTGCCGCTGGGGAAGCTGTTACTGACTGACTCATGATTCGCCGACCTGCACACATTTTTTATTCTATTTTTCATATCGTGTTTATTATATACCGCTTTTAGAGTGATCATAATTGTTAAAAAAAAAAAAAAAAAAACACATTGGATGTGATATAAAAGGAAGAGTTATTTTTATTACATTTTTAATACATGTATGTTTTGTTAGAAACATTACATGTTAAAATTATAAAATGTAATGTGAAAAAAGAAAACCTGTAACACATTTTAGAATCGTTTTTTGTATCTTGTCAAATCCACTATGAATTGTTAAAATAAATATAATGTAATAATGTAGAAAATAATTGCATTTCAAACAGATTTAAGAATATATTTCAATTTTGTCGTCGAGTCAAATGTTAAAATGTAAAAATAATAATACCATTTGTAAATTTGTATGTAATTTTTACCACTTTAAAAAACTTATTTTTTAAATTTTGTTTTCAGATCCATTTTAAAATGTCATGGACACCTCATGGAGAGGACACAAAAAAGAAGAAAGAAAAAAAAGAAAATAATATTTGTAGCAAATTCTTAAATAACTTGTTATTATCTTGTCATATTCACACACACCGAGGTCTGCCGCTGGGGAAACTATTATACTGTACTGACTGACTCATGATTCGCCGACCTGCACACAGAACTGCTGCTGCATAAGTGATTCGGTGAACGAATCTTTTGAACGAATCAATTTAAGGAACTGATTCTAGTGATTCAGTACAGTCAAAAGAACTGCCAATCCCATCACTAATCTGGGGTACCTATGTCTATCGGAGACATGGTTAAAACCCACAACACTTTTGGTTCAAATTAATGTCTCGGAGTGCAAGATTACAGAAAAAACAGATCAAGTGACAAAGGGGGGAGGAGTTATGATTTATGTAAGGGAAAACATTAAAAGTGAACAAATAACCCTCCCAGTAGATCATCTTGAGTGCGTTGGAATTAAAATCACATTGTCCTCAGAAATGTATTTCAAGGTAATTGTAGCATACCGACCACCCACAGCTACAGTAAAGACATTTTTCTCAATTCATTTTCAGACATCCTCAAACAGCACAGTATGAAAGAATTGAACGTTATGGTGGACGTTAAACTGGACTGGTTAAATAAGTCGTGTAGAAAGAAACTTAAGGATATTATAAACGGCTTCCACATGACACAATTGATAAGCAGCCCTACTAGAATTACATTGGATTCACACTTCAAAAAGATAATCTGTAAATACACTAAAACAAAACCCAGGAAGAAAAGTGCTAAAAAAAAAAAGACCTTGAATTGGATTCTAATGAAAAATCGGGACTCAGCTCTCAAAAGAGCAATTAAAACAGGTCTAAATACGAATTGTATGATTTTTAAAAGTTTTGAGGAACAAAGTTACAATGTGCATTATATTCATCCATAAGAGCATTTATGTTGTAAATTGTGAGGTATGGCTGTTAAAATCATGGTTGTTTTTAAAAATTATGACAGATGTGAACAAGAGCATGTATTGTCTTTGTGTGATGATGTAAATAAGGTGTCAATGAAAGGTCATTTTATGACTTTTTTTTATTTGATTACACGCTATAGTATGATTATTTATTGATGAATTATTATTAATATATATACATTATTAATTATGACTAACTAGTGTCATAATTTTATTGCATGATTTTTGTATTCCTTTAATTTAGGTAGCCAGGGACTGCAGATGGAAAGTAGCTATTTAGATATAATCTGGAACAGAACATATCTGTCTTTGAACTTAATGTTTCTGTGTATTGTCCTATCATATAAAGACTAAATTAAATAAACTACTTAGTGAATTGTTGAGGCCACAATAATTCACTAGGTAAGGTAAAAAACAAATAAATAAGTGGATTGTACTTGTATAGTGCTTTTCTACCTTCAAGGTACTCAAAGCGCTTTGACACTACTTCCACATTTACCCATTCTCACACACATTCACACACTGATGGAGGGAGCTGCCATGCAAGGCGCTAACCAGCACCCATCAGGAGCAAGAGGGAAGTGTCTTGCTCAGGACACAACGGACGTGACGAGGTTGGTACAAGGTGGGGATTAAACCAGGGACCCTCGGGTTGTGCACGGCAACTCTCCCACTGTGCCATATTACTATTGCAAAAGCAAACATTGGCCTCAAACATGACCTGGCCTCCGCCTCTGATCTTACTGCGCTTGACAATCAGCTGCCTTTTCTTTTTCTTGGATGTTTCTGAAAGTGCTACTACTACTACTACTTTTACTACTACGGCTAACACTGTCCCTTTTTCAGGGACAGAAGGGGGAGGAGGTGAGTTTGGATTGTGTCAACTTTGAGCGCGTTGAGGTTTTCATTTAATTGATGATTACAATGGTTGACGGAAGCAACCGCAACTTCAAAGGAGGATGCCAATTCAGTAATTAAACGTTTTGTAAATGATCTAATACCCCGACATGGATTCCCCAAAAAGATTAGGTCAAACAACAGCACCCATTTTAAGAATGCAGGTTATCATCCTCAGTTACAAGGTAAGGTTGAAAGGATGAACAAGAATCAAAATAAATTGGCTAAAATCTGTGCACAGACCAAATTGAATTTGATTGACATTTTCCCATTAGCATTAATGATCATTCGAATGTCCCTGAATAAAACTGTTTTTACGGCCTTGAATTTTTCACCCTATGAACTGCATACAGATCAGCCCTTCCCAGGACCAGCAGCTTCCTTGGAAGGCGGAATCAGCGTGAGACCAAAATGGTATTTTACAAAATGCATAATTTGTGTGCAGATTCGATGACAGGCTCCAGATTCCCTTCCACCCGCCGAGAGGGTCAGGGTCAAAGTTGGATCCCAGACCAACTCCCGAAACCTGACTGGGAGGAACCTCAGGAGAGAAAACACCATGCCAGCGATGACGAGAACTACTAAGGTTGCCAGCCACGATGTGTCCGCCGGACCTCCAGCAGCTGTGGAAAGAGGTGCCGGGGGTGCCGAGCGGCGAGGAGGCCTTGAAGAAAGCCGAGGGCCTCGACTTGAGCACCAACAACTCCAACTCTACGCCAGCCTTCCCTGAAGCGGCCAGCGCGCACATGCCACTGCACAGTCTGCCCAATGGACTGAGCCACACCCCAAAGAGAGACGGAGCCAGACTGTTGGTGTGGATCTCCTTCTCCGCCAAGGCAGCCAAAAGCCCAACGAGGTGTTGGCAGGCCACCAGCCTGAGGCACCACCGAGAGATCTACAAGAGCACTTATCGAGCAGGGACTCATACGAAATTCAGTTTTGTGTTCAAAATCAATTGGTAATCAGTCATATTGGTAACTACATTCATTGCAAATGCCGGAAAAATAATTCTGCAACAGCTTACAGTCATAAGTCTATATTCATTTTTAAACAGATTTTGTTTGATCTTTAATGTGAAATAAATCTGAATAAGCATATATTATATATATTTATATATATATTCATCTAATTATGTTCATGATCAAAGTATTCGGTTATTCCATTTTACTAATTCAAAGGGGAGGCCACTAATTGTGTTCTGTGATATGGTTTTGCTGCAGGCTGATAACAGCGATTGTTCAGTGAGGGTCATAGAGGAATTTTCGCCCCGTACAACATCCATCCATCCATTTTCTACCGCTTATTCCCTTTTGGGGTCACGGGGGGCGCTGGCGCCTATCTCAGCTACAATCGGGCGGAAGGCGGGGTACACCCTGGACAAGTCGCCATCTCATCGCAGGGCCAACACAGATAGACGGACAACATTCACACTCACATTCACACACTAGGGCCAATTTAATGTTGCCAATCAACCTATCCCCAGGTGCATGTCTTTGGAGGTGGGAGGAAGCCGGAGTACCCGGAGTACCCGGAGGGAACCCACGCATTCACGGGGATAACATGCAAACTCCACACAGAAAGATTCCGAGCCTGGATTTGAACCCAGGACTGCAGGACCTTCGTATTGTGAGGCAGATGCACTAACCCCTCTGCCACCGTGAAGCCCCCCCCCCCTGTACAACAACATTGGGGTTTTCGCCTTTATCTGTGGTAGAGATTTTAAGTAAGTGGCCTGGGTCAGAAATCGGTATGGTCCAGGGTTCTAGAACCCTGGAAGAGGGGTAATTAGTGGAATTTCTGACCTTTTGGTACCATATTTTGCGTCCGTCAAAGTCCGGAAAGAGAGCGAGGTTGAAAAGCATTAAGGACACAAAAGTAGTGGAATGTCTGCTCGTTCTCGTTTTCTATTCTGATCCACTGGAAGTGCATATGTGGGTTAGAGTTGAACGTATGGTCGGTCTGATCATTCTACAAAACTTTTTTATTGTCTATTATGACTAAGGGATTCAAGGATGTTGCAGAACAAACAGGTTCAAAACAACGGGACCTTGACACATGAGGGAAACATAAATGGCCAGTAGACCAATCCTATGTGTGATTTGCATGATTCTCGATCATTCAAGTCCTTCGGAGGACGTTGTGTCTCCATGGGCAATTCAATCCAACTTTGTACTTTTTGATTATGGGTAAATAAAACTTCTGTACTAAATTCACTTTGTTTGCTGTTTAAGCTTCGGACCCTCCACCACAGTTCAATGGTTGGAATTGGTCCGGAAAATATCCAAATGTGCAGTACTTAGTGGAGAAAAGTTTGGACACCCTGGTTTGCACAATGGCCTCCGTATAAATGTTGATCATCACACTGATTTTTCGTGACAAAGATTCAATGAATTTTGCAAACCTAGTTAAATGTTTGTTTGCATGTAAAACCATATTTATGCTCTATAAAATGTCTTTCATTTCCATTTTGCAGGACAATTGGAGTAACCATGTTTTGGATGGGAACACCTGTTTTGGTTTTCATCTGATCTTTTTAAACAGGAAAACCAACTGTACATTTTCAACAGAGTGGTAAACATGCCCCGCTCAGAGTGGTACTGAGAACAAAAAGCAAGAGTGCTATGATATTTTATAAAAAGTTTTTAATTCCAATGAACAAAAACCATAAAAGACAAATAAAAGCAATCATAAGTCCCCCAAAACAATGAAGATAAAAGGTTTGGTGGAGAAAGGGAGCGCGTGGAGCTTTCAAATAAAGAGCAAAGTACATCTACGTCCAAGTACAGGAATCACGGAGGAGGCTGGGAAGTTCATCTGGACTGCTCGACTAGAGTGGGACAGAAAAGAGCAGACGTCAGATCTCAACAACAGCTGAACATTCCAACTCTCAGCAGTCCTTTCAACTTGCTCTGCCAACTGTGGTCCCAAATTGACTAATGAAATAACAGCAGGCGATTATCTCTCTTAAAGGCAGCATAATGACAGGTGATGACAGCAGAGCGACTAATTAGAAAGGGCAAGCGTCGTACTGTAAGAGGAGATGTCGATTTCATCGGGCAGCTCGGCCACGTTGACCTCGAAGCGGTCTTGCACGTCATTCAGAGTCTTGGCGTCGGTCTCGTCGGACACAAAGGTTACAGCCAGGCCTTTGGTGCCAAACCTACCAGCGCGGGCAACCTGATGAGCAGACAGTGCAGGTGTGAAGCCATGACCTTTGACCCTGCTCTACTACATGTCCTTACCCTGTGCAAGTAGGTGTCGGAATCTTCCGGCATGTCATAGTTGAAGACGATGTTGACCCGCTCGATGTCCATCCCTCGGCCGAAGAGGTTGGTGGCCACCAAAATGCGCCTTTGGAAGTCTTTGAACTGCTGGTAGCGAGACAGCCTTGAGGGACAAAGGGGGCACAGTGAGACGGGCACAGCTGGCATGAGATTTGAAGGCAACGATGTGTTGAGTTCACGCCCACAGCTGGGAGTGCTTACCTCTCTTCCTGAGCCATTCCCCTGTGGATGGCAATCGCAGGGAAGTTTTGCTCCACCAGAAGTTGAGACAGAGCGATGCAACGCTGAATGGACTTGACAAAGATCACCACCTGGAGGCAAGACAGGGTTACTACACACAAGCAATAGTGGCTGATATTGTTGCCATGTGATAAACAATGGCATGTATTATTTACAGCTGAAGTCCCACAATAAATAATATAAATACAAAATAGCTCCAATATCATAAAAAACGTTCCTCATTGCTTTATTTTGAAAACAACAAAACGGTGCATTTCCATGGCCTGTCAGAAGCGCGTCAGTTGGTGGCGCACCTAAAGTAGTTGACAGCCGGCAAAAGTAAGGAGAGAAAGTTGAAGAGAAAGATATTTTAAGTTAATTAATGCATTTCTTGTTCAACCGCTCTACATATTCTACCATTACTACCGACAATAAGGTCTAACTTTACGCCTGCCAACCTGCGTTTGCACATCGCCGTGTGGAGTGTGCACTTGTCCCCATGAGTGCGTGGGTTTCCCACCACATTCCAAAAAGATGCATGTTAGCTTCATTGGAAACCGCAAATTGTCCAAAGATATGAATGCTTGTCTATCTGTGCCCTGCGATTGGCCATGCTAACATGAGTTACCTAATCTATTGTATATTAGCAGCATTAGAACTCAACCTTCATCCTGCATAATTGTATTGCTTTTTTCCAATGTATTCTAATTTATATTATGGTGATTCCTATATGTATGTGCACTTCATGTGTATTTATAATGGACTTTTAGTGTGGTTACCTTTAGTGACATTGTGAAAAATATCAACGAAACACATTTATAGATATATTTTTCCAAATCTAATTCAAAGGACTGTTTGGCAAAATAAAACAAAATTCAGAAAGGGCAGAATAAAGTGTTACTTTTACAATAAGCAGCAATTGAAACAGCATTGAACAAATGGGTTGTACTTGTATAGCGCTTTTCCACCCCTTTTCAAGGAGCCCAAAGAGCACAGTCTACCAAGTCAAATGTGTTAAAGATGATTGTGATTCTGATAGGAACTTTATTTTATTAATGTTATATTAATATCTATTACTTGTTTTAAATTTACATAAAACATTTTATTAATTTTAAAAGAAAATACATGCATAATTGCAAATCAAAATGAAAATGTCATATTGACCACGCCTCATTCTTTCTCCCGCCACTATATGGTGGCAATCCAGGGGAACCCCGATAGTATATATTAGAGGTGTAACAATTGTTTGATATATCGATTTATATTCCTACATTTAAAGTGTATTGGTCTGTGCTCGGCAAGTTTGCCTTTGAAGAGATAGGTATCAATCCAAGATTGTTTTAAAAGAATGTCAATCGACAATCAAGATGGCGGCGCCAGGACAGGCTGCGGCTTGAAGTTCTCGGTAGAAATGGAACATTTGGCAAAAAATACCGGACAATTTTGCAAATTTCATGGCTGGCTTACAGCGTGGACACTCCGTGATCACTTACGACCGCCAGACAATTCTGGATGTTGATAGATTGGGCCGTTTTGGACTAAAAGATGTGTATGTTGGAGCACCTAGCTAGCATGGGAATACTTGGGCCTGTGAAGGAGCGGAGTATAGTACCAGCGGGGGCAGTCTATGGAAGACACGCAAGCGGTGTGATCGAAAGCAGAAACGCGGATGCCGAGCGGGGCTAACAACAAAGCAAAAGGCTAATCCCCACAGAGCACCGCTTCCCTCCATGCTGAAGCCGGATTTAAAAGGAAGACACGAGCCTACTGGTCTGGGTAAGGAGTCAGTTAAGTTAGAACAAGTTTTTTCTGCTATGATAGTTTCGGAGTTGGACATGTGTTCTACTGAGGTGGCAAATTATGATGCATTCAGTTTATCACAGCACCAAACAAACAATCGGAAAATTCCCGTCAAATCAATTCCTAGATATGGTCGTAATTATTTGAAGTGCACTACGCATAATAAACGCAACATTATTAATATTGATACTACGGGTAATTTGATCAAAAACTCCTTAAAACAGCCCACTACCCATAATATAGGTTTTTTAAACATAAGATCATTGTCTCCCAAAACGTTACTAGTTAATGAGGTCATTAGAGACAACAATCTTAACGTCATCGGTCTCAGCGAAACCTATCATGTAGAAAGCTGGAACGCAAATGGCGCACGACTAAACTTGAGGTGCACCATCACGAATGGAGTGATAGTTTAATACCTTAAAAACGCATGCTTACCTTAGGTAAAGCTAATTATTACTCTAATCTCATCCACCTTTATAAAAACGATCCCAAGTTTTTGTTTAGTACGGTAGCATCGCTAAGCCAACAAGGGACTCATTCCAGTAGCTCCACCCACTCAGCAGATGACTTTATGAAATTCTTTAATAAGAAAATTGAAGTCATTAGAAAGAAGATCAAAGACAATGCGTCCCAGCTACAACTGGGTTCTATTAACACAGATACGACTGTATATACGGCGGATACTGCCCTCCAAAATAGTTTCTCTTGTTTTGATGAAATAACATTAGAAGAATTGTTACATGTAAATGGAATAAAACAAACATGTTTACTTGACCCACTTCCTGGGAAACTTATCAAGGAGCTCTTTGTAATATTAGGTCCATCAGTGTTAAATATTATAAACTTATCACTTTCCTCTGGCACTGTTCCCCCAGCATTCAAAAAAGCGGTTATTCACCCTCTCCTTAAAAGACCTAACCTCGATCCTGACCTCAAGGTAAACTACCGACTGGTGTCTCACCTTCCCTTTATTTCAAAAATCCTTGAAAAAATTGTTGCAGAGCAGTTAGATGAACACTTAGCGTCCAACAATCTATGTGAAACCTTTCAATCTGGTTTCAGGGCAAATCACTCTACGGAGACAGCCCTCGCAAAAATGACTAAGGATCTATTGCTAACGATGGATTCTGATGCGTCATCTATATCGATCTTAGCGCTGCTCTCGATACCGTCGATCATAATATTTTATTAGAGCGTATCAAAACCCAAATTGGTATGTCAGGCTAAGCACTGTCTTGGTTTAACTCTTATCTTACTGACAGGATGCAGTGCGTCTCCCATAACTATGTGACCTCGGACTATGTTAAGGTAACGTATGGAGTTCCCCTGGGTTTGGTCCTTGGCCCTACACTCTTCAGCATCTACATGCTGCCGCTGGGTGACGTCATACGCAAATACGGTGTTAGCTTTCACTGTTATGCTGATGACACCCAACTCTACTTGCCCCTAAAGCTGACCAACACGCCAGACTGTAGTCAGCTGGAGGCGTGTCTTAATGAAATTAAACAATGGATGTCCGCTAACTTTTTGCAACTCAACGCCAAAAAAACGGAAATGCTGATTATCGGTCCTGCTAGACACCGACCTCTATTTAATAATACAACTTTAACATTTGACAACCAAACAATTAAACAAGGTGACACGGTAAAGAATCTGGGTATTATCTTCAATCCCAACTATCTCGTTTGAGTCACACATTAAAAGCGTTACTAAAACTGCCTTCTTTCATCTCCATAATATCGCAAAAATTTGTTCCATTTTGTCCACTAACGACGCTGAGATCATTATCCATGCGTTTGTTATGTCTCGCCTCAATTACTGTAACGTATTATTTTCGGGCCTCCCCATGTCTTGCATTAAAAGATTACAGTTGGTACAAAATGCGGCTGCTAGACATTTGACAAGAACAAGAAAGTTTGATCATATCACGCCTATACTGGCTCACCTGCACTGGCTTCCTGTGCACTTAAGATGTGACTTTAAGGTTTTACTACTTACGTATAAAATACTACACGGTCTAGCTCCATCCTATCTTGCCGATTGTATTGTACCATATGTCCCGGCAAGAAATCTGCGTTCAAAGGACTCCGGCTTATTAGTGATTCCCAGAGCCCAAAAAAAGCCTGCGGGCTATAGAGCGTTTTCCGTTCGGACTCCACTACTCTGGAATGCCCTCCCGTTAACAGTTCAAGATGCTACCTCAGTATAAGCATTTAGGTCTCACCTTAAAACTAATTTGTATACTCTAGCCTTTAAATAGACTCTCTTTTTAGACCAGTTGATCCGCCTTTTCTTTTCTTTTTCTCCTCTGTCCCACTCTCCCATATGCGGTCCTCTCCAAGGTTTCTCATGTCATCATTGTCACCGACGTCCCACTGGGTATGAGTTTTCCTTGCCCTTATGTGGGCCCTACCGAGGATGTCGTTGTGATTTGTGTTGTGGTTTGTGCAGCCCTTTGAGACACTAGTGATTTAGGGCTATATAAATAATCATTGATTGATTTTATCGATACTATAAAAAGGAAACCATTGGACTTAAAAATGTCAAGACTTTATATGAAGTTTATTACTTAGAAAAATAAAGATTTTAAACGTTAAGTCTATTTCCCTGTCTGTGGTGCCATCAAAACAGAAGTAGCAGATACATATGTTGGTCAAGAAAAGTCAGAACAAAAGGTGATCACCACACGACAATAGTGTGTGTGTGTGTGTGTGTGTGTGTCTTTAAGGGGTGGTGCTGATGTGTGTGACTCAAATGCGGCACAAAAGTGAACAGAGTCCCACGAGAGTTTGGCTGTCTGTGTGCTAAACGCGAGTTGTGTGTGGCCAACAACAGCTCTTGTACGTGTGTTTTGACTCCCTGGGTTTGTATCATCAACTGTCTCTCCTTCACTGTCAACTTATTCACTACAAGCAACAAAACCACTGCAAACAACTTTAAAACACAGAAGACACAATGGAAGTGACAGCGATTCCCGCGACACAAGGAGAAGTCATTTGATGAGAAACAAAGTAATAGAAGATGGATGAAGGAGTCTATGGACCAACACCATCAACTGAAGGAGTCTATGGACCAACACCATCAACAGAGATGCTGTCCTTCAATGGCAAGCCAGGGTGGAGAAAAGACACTATAAGGCTAGATTGAACATTATTTAGCAGAGAAATGTTCTCTTAAAATGTTGTACACTGAACTTTGATTGAAAATTGCCTGAATGGTTAAATAACCGGCCCTGCGATGAGGTGGCGACTTGTCCAGGGTATATGCCGCCTTCCGCCCGACTGTAGCTGAGATAGGCGCCAGCGCCCCCCGCGACCCCAAAAGGGAATACGCGGTAGTAAATGGATGGATGGTTAAATAACTACTATTTATTTCACAGTTGTTTGGGATCGTATAATTCTAAAAAATAATAATAATATTTTCCCTGAATCGTATATCACAACCAATATTATCAAAATTTACAAGGAATAGTCACACCCCTATTATATATTACAAATGTATTATTGAAGGGTCCCTAATATGCAATACCAACTTTTCTTACATGTGTTTATGTATTTGTGATCTGTGTAAAATGTTCAAATCAAATCATGGAGGCATAAATGTATAAAACAAACTTGCCTTCCTTCATACTTCCTCCAAACCAGCCCTTTGGAATTTGCTTCTAGTGTCATGTTTTTGCCCAAGTGTGGTGTCAGGGGATTATCAATCTATGGCTTCATTTTCTTGAATACAAAACTCACAGAATGTTCTTCGTCCGCAGTCGCCACAAACTTTTGTTGGTTTATTTTTCACTGTAAAGGTTTCTTTCAGGCGATGATATTGTCTCTGATTTATTCATCTACTTCAGGGGTAGGTAACCTATGGCTCTAGAGCCAGATGTGGCTCTTTTGATGACTGCACCTGGCTCGCAAATAAATCTTAGCTGACATTGCTTAACACGATATGTAATGAATAATTCCGCTGGTAATCACAGTGTCAAACATAACATTCAAAATATAAAACATTCTCATGCATTTTCATCCATCCATCCGGTTTCTACCGCATCTGTTCAAGGAGTCACATTAATGGTAAGAAGTGTTTTATTTATTGTTGGTTAGCCTCAGAATAACAATGTTATTAAAAAGAATAAGAGACTTATTATACTCTAAAAATGTTGGTCTTTCTTAAAAATGCACGCATATAGTTGTATTCAGTGTTAAAAATAAATAAATTATATGGCTCTCAGAGAAATACTTTTAAAAATATTTGACTTGTATGGCTCTCTCAGTCAAAAAGGTTCCCGACCCCTGATCTGCTTGCTCATTTCTTCTTAGTTTGCTACTCTGATATTAAAACAGTTAGGCTTCTGTTGAAAAATACAAAGTAGTATTTGGTTGTTTTCGCATTTCATTCAAGCTAGCTTGGCACCGCAGTTAGCATGTTCGCTCCTCCTGTGTGTGGCCACGCTAGATCTACATTTGAGAACTGTCTGTAGTACTTTTCAAAATACGTAGATAAGAGACATTTGTCCATTCATTCAGAAAAGTCAGCATTCCAATCCTGATGCATCTACCGATTTGCGGAAAATGACCCTAAACTGTAAAATGCAGTGGAAGCGCAAGTTTCTGGACTTTGGGTGGAAAAGGGCCCTAATGTCAGATCTTCACCATAAATAGCAAATATAATTTTTACCTGGTTGAATTCCAGCACGTCAAGCAGGTCAAAAAGTTTGCGGTTCTTCTCGCTGTCCTTCAGCTTGCAGTAGTACTGCTGCAGGCCATGCAGCGTCAGTTTGGTCTCGTCATCCACGAACACCTCCATGGGCTAAGATAGATGACTTTTACTTTCAATTGCTAGCAAACATGCAAGCCTTGTTTAAAAAAAATTCTACTTACATCCTGCATGAATTTGCGACAGACCGGTCGGATGTCCTTACTCAGTGTGGCACTGAACATCATCACCTGCTTTTCGTGGGGAGTGATCTTGAAGATGTTCTGCACGTCACACCTCATGTCTGTGCAAAGACAGGATGGTACACCAATGAGCTCCAGCGCAAACGCCAAACAACATCCAACAATTACAACAAATACCTAGATGTTCCAACATTTTGTCACACTCATCCAGGACAAAATGTTTGACGTTCTTCAGACTGAGGGTCTTGTTCTGGATGAGAGCCAGAATGCGACCCGGCGTTCCCACGACAATGTGGGGGCAGTTCTTTTTCAGGACTTCCTCGTCGTTCTTGATGAGCATACCGCCAAAAAAGACTGCCGATTTGACTGCCGGCATGTACTTGGAGAAGCGCTCGTACTCTTTGCTGATCTGGAAGGCCAGCTCTCGTGTGTGGCACATGACCAATACAGCCACCTGCAAGACACCAGTTGAGAAGAATGAACATCATTTCAATAAACCAATGCTCAATACCGTATTTTTTGAAATATAAGTCGCAAATACTCCGTAGCAACTTATGTGTGAAATTATTAACACATTACCGTAAAATATCAAATATTATTTCTCATTCGCAGAAGAGACGAAGAAAATGTCAGCAATCGTCACACACACATCAGCAATCGTCACATCAACCAAGAATAATTCGGTGGGGGAAGGTCATGGCAGAAGTGCATTGTGGGTCATGAAATGCTAACTGCTTTATGCTACTGCCGTAGCTATTAAAATGGTTCATATCGTTGGCGGTAACTTATAAAAACTGAGAAGGGCTGAACAAAAATGGCACCGAAAATCATGTATTGCAGATTACACACTATCAAATAATATTATTTACCTAATTTGCGGAAGAGACAAACAAAATGTCAGCAATCGTCACACACACGTCACTAATCGTCACACACACGTCAACCAATAAGAATTCAGCGGGGGAGGGTCACGGCAGAAGTGCATTGAGGGTCATGAAATGCTAACTGCTATATGCTACTGCCGTAGCTATTAATATGGATCATATCATTGGCGGTAACTTATAAAAACTGAGGGCTGAACAAAAATGGCACCGAAAATCATGTATTGCAGATTACACAATATCCAATAATATTTATCTCATTTGCGGAAGAGACGAAGAAAATGTCAGCAATCGTCACACACACGTCAACCAATAAGAATTCGGTGGGGGAGGGTCATGGCAGAAGTGGTCATGAGATGCTAACTGCTACATGCTACTGCCGTAGCTATTAAAATGGATCATTTCAACGTTGGCGGTAACTTATAAACACTGAGAAGGGCTGAACAAAAACGGCACTGAAAAGGAAATCATGTACTGCAGATTACAAGCTGGACGTAGTGAAATATGCAGCAGAAAACTACAAGAGGAAGCGGCACATACCTTTGGAGTTGGCAGAGTTGTTTAGAAGCGACATTGAGGAAGATTTCATCGGATTTATCGATTAGGAGTGACAGATTGTTTGGTAAACCTATAGCATGTTATATGTTATAGTTATTTGAATGACTCTTACCATATTATGTTACGTTAACAAACCAGGCACGTTCTACGTTGGTTATTTATGCGTCATATAACGTTCACTTATTCAGCCTGTTCATTATTCTTTCTTTATTTTGAATTGCCTTTCAAATGTCTATTCTTGATGTTGGATCAAATACATTTCTCCCAAAAATGAGACTAATACTCTAGTGCGACGTATATGTTTATTTCCTTCTTTATTATACATTTTCAGCTGGGGCGACGTATACTCCGGAACGACCTATAATCCGAAAAACACGGTAAATAATGACATTTGATTAAATGACTCCTTCTGCCAAATCAATAAAATCTCCAGTACTCTCAATAGCTGTTACCAATTTGGACAGATTCTTTTCTGCAAAGAGTGATAACGTTACAATCGTTCTAAGACTGAGTCTGCATGTGCATGGAATGATGTTGAGTCGTAGAAATCTTCCAAAGGCATGGTAGTTTCAGGTTCTATACCCCAGCTTATTGAACTAATATTAAGTACAGTGAGTGGCACCAATTTCAATGGTTCCGTGACACAGTTGCCATTTTCAAAACTGCCCTCGCCAAACAGTGTCGCTCATTGAAATAAGCAAACATTTAATTGCTGCTTTGCACCCCACAAAAACACCACAATTTTACATGGAACATACCCTTCAAACAACTTTGACTACATTTACACTGCAGGCCAAAGTTGCCGAATCAGATTTTTTTTTTTAGATCTGGTGCTAGCGGGCTGTATAATATAGCCAAGAGTCATGGATGCATGGCATTCTGGGTAATTATTATGTTGCGTTTATAATGTGTTACAGAGCCGATGTTATCCCGAAATGTGTTTGTTATCCTTGTTTGGTGTGGGTTCACAGAGTGTGGCGCATATTAGTAAGAGTGTTAAAGTTGTTTTATATCACAACCACCAGTTTGATCTGTATGGCTGTGAAACAAGACCCATGGTTTACACATAGTAAAAGCAAAATAAAACTCCTCCGCCTTTTTGAAAATTACGACAGGGGAAGCGTCACTCATGACGTCACAAATTAGACCCGGCGGTAAAAGTAAGCATGCACTAATAAGTTTGGGGAGCGAATTTGACCCGGCAGTAGTTCAAGGCAGGCGCATATTACACGGCTATTCAAGGAAATACGGTAAGTAAAGTTTATGACAACATTTTTCCAAAACACAATATAGAATGTGAGATATAACAGGATAATGCATACATTTATCATTTGTTTCCAAACAGTTACAAAGAGTGGGACCCCATTTCTATGACTTGATGAGGCAAAACTGTAGCAAGCAAAGTAATTGACTTCGTTTTCATTTATTGTTTGACTATCGGCCCAGGCCCACATCAGATGTATACCAACCTGTCCATCAACTGGTTCGATCTGTTGAAGGGTGGCCAGTACAAACACAGCAGTCTTGCCCATACCGGACTTGGCTTGGCAAAGGATGTCCATGCCTAGGATGGCTTGCGGGATGCATTCATGCTGGACTGTATGAAAAGGTGGACAAAAATAGATTAACGCATGTAAGCAGTTGCCAGAAATAGAAACAGCCGAGCACTATGTCTGCCGCCTTATAATTCCTGATGGATTACCTTCAGATGGATGTTCAAAACCACAGTCAATGATGGCGCGGAGTAGCTCGGGTTTGAGAAGGAAATCCCTGAATCCAGAGCTGTGGATAGAAACATAAGAGCCCTTCACCTCCTTCTTCCCGGCGGGGGCTGCAGTCTCAGGTGCTCCTTGGGGCTCATCGTCATCTTCGTAGTCGAGCAACTCATTATCGACGTCAGTCTCAGCCATCTTGTCTATGGAGCAATACGAGGGGAGTTTTAGTGAAAAAACATTTTCCGGACAGTTCATAGACAATGTACCCTGAAGGAGTTTACAAAATTCGAGCTAAGGAATATATATATTACATACCCAAATCTTTCCAAAATTAAAGAAATACAAATCCTAATTATTAATTATTATTATTAAATTAATTATACCCTTCACAGAATTTTTTTAAACTTAAATAAATAAATAAATGGGTTGTACTTGTATAGCGCTTTTCTGCCTTCAAGGTACTCAAAGCGCTTTGACACTACTTCCACATTTACCCATTCACACACACATTCACACACTGATGGAGGGAGCTGCCATGCAAGGCGCCAACCAGCACCCATCAGGAGCAAGGGTGAAGTGTCATGCTCAGGACACAACGGACGTGGCGAGGTTGGTTCTAGGTGGGATTTGAACCAGTGACCCTCGGGTTGCGCACGGCCACTCTTCCACTGCGCCACGCCGTAGCTAAAAGTTGAATTTAACATGG
Source organism: Nerophis ophidion (assembly GCF_033978795.1). Taxonomy (NCBI): domain Eukaryota; kingdom Metazoa; phylum Chordata; class Actinopteri; order Syngnathiformes; family Syngnathidae; genus Nerophis; species Nerophis ophidion. The sequence continues at coordinate 24,407,337 of NC_084633.1, read as the reverse complement.
AGGTTGATGGCTGTTATATGTGTGGAGCTGTAGAGGATGTCATTCATCTGTTAATGGAATGTGAGTGTACATGTGTTTTGGAAGGAGATCGGAGATTGGCTGAGAAACAAGGGTGTGGAGATGTCCCCATTCTCTATAGAAGAAATCAAATTTGGCATTTCTGAAAATGACTGTAACATAGACATGTTTGTCAAAATTATTATTCCACAAGCAACACATTTTCTACATCCATCCCATCTATTTTCTACCGCTTGTCCTTTACGGCGTTGCGGGGGGTGCTGGAGCCTATCTCAGCTGCATTCGGGGGTGGTAGGCGGGGTACACCATGGACATAAATGTCGATATTTATAAAAGTAAGGCCTACATTTTGTAATTGGCTTTATGGGTTACAATTACCAATCAAATATTGCAGAATGATTAAGAGTACAAAAGTCCTTAAATCGATATCCTTGTTAAAAAAAACTTTTAAAGTGCTTTTGGTAGCCCTTTTTTTGTATTATTGCTCTGAATTTGCTTTTGTTTTCTTTCCTAGACGTTGAAAGTGCCTTGACTTTTGTGTGAGTTATAAATGTATGCTTATTGGTCATTAAAAAAATAAAATACAACTATTAGGAGTGATTAACATTAACGCTGAGTCCAAATATTCAACCGTCCGTGATTAAATTAATTATTTAATCATAGGTAACTACGTAATTTCAAATTATTTTACAGCTTCTAAACAAAGGTTAGTCAGAATAATATGTTTGATTATAAAGTACTCATTGGTTAAACAAACTGGCTAGTTTGGCTATTGTGTTGCGTAACCATAGCTAACGTGGCTAGCTAACATGCTATTTCCAGAAATATGTTATTGAAAACCCCGCCTTGTGTATATACAACCACGAACAGTGAACACAATAACGTTAAATAAATAAACGCAATTAATTCGAAAGTGTGTGGTTTGTTTACAACAAACTAATAAGTAAAAGACGGTGGGCCGGCGAAGCTAAGTGATGCTAGGCTAGGCCACAACATGCTAGCGCACTGAATAGAAGCAAGAAACAATGAATGAGGGAAGTCTCGCTCTATTTAAAGTGTCTTCCTCGCTCATAAAAAAACACCGATCTCGAACACAATTGCAGACACGTAATGAAAGACGACACACTCATTTTCATTAAACAGGACTTATGCGAGAAACTTACCTCAATATTGGTTAAATGCAGCAGGAACTCCGAAACCGCATGCGAGGCCTTACTACGTCTCGTACAGTCAACCGGAAGTCCCGCCTTTCGTAAACTGCTTTACGTCATTGGTGAATTTTTTTTAAGGCAGCCAATGAACGAAGCCGGGGATTGGACGATGGACTCCTCATCTCAATCGAAAAAAAAGCGGGTGACTGCGAGGAATGGTAAGGGAGTCCAAAAAAAATCTGCTGCTTTATAGAAAAAAAGGCCACCAGTATTGAACTGGTAAGAAGCTACTTAACCAACAAGAAACAATATGTGAAGATAGGAGAACACATGTCCAAAGAGCTAAAAAATATCTTGTGGCATACCTCAGGGATCAATACTCGGAACAAAATTGTTCAATCTCTATATCATACTTGCCAACATTTTCGTAGCGTCTGTTAAGAGTTAGTGCTGGCTATAAAGCATTATACACATATTTAAAAAAAAAAACACTGGGCTAAATAAAATAATATAGAGTATGGATCCACCCCAGTCCACACTCCATTTTGGTAGGTGGCGGTATGCACACCAGAAGGTTGCTTGCCAACCGCCGTTAAAAAGAAGAAGAGTTAGTGCTGCAAGGGGTTATGGGTATTTGTTCAGTTGTGTTTATGTTGTGTTATGGTGCGGATGTTCTCCCGAAATGTGTTTGTCATTCTTGTTTGGTGTGGGTTCACAGTGTGGCGCATATTTGTATCAGTGTTAAATTGGTTTGTACGGCCACCCTCAGGGTGACCTGTATGGCTGTTGATCAAGTATGCCTTGCATTCACTTGTGTGTATGTTTAGGCTGCATATATGAAGTAATTGGGCCAGCACGCTGTTTGTATGGAGGAAGAGTGGACGTGACGACAGATTGTAGAGGACTTTAAAAGCAGTGGCTTTAAGGCACGCCCCCAATATTGTTGTACTGGTAGAAGTCGGGAGAAATACGGGAGAATGGTTGCCCCGGAAGATTTTCGGGAGGGGCACTGAAAATCAGGAGTCTCCCGGGAAAATCGGGAGGGTTGGCAAGTATTAGTGGCATTGTCTCCTTCGTAGGGGGGTGTATATTGTAGAGCCCCGGAAGAGTTAGTGCTGGTTATAAAACATTATACACATATTTAAAAAACACTGGGCTAAATAAAAGAATATAGAGTAGAGATCCACCTTGGTCCTCACTCCATTTCCGTAGGTGGCGGTAATGCACACTAAAAGGCTGCTTGCCAACTGCCATTAAAAAAGGGAGAAGAAGAAGAGTTAGTGCTGCAAGGGTTTCTGGGTATTTGTTCTATTGTGTTTATGTTGTGTTATGGTGCGGCTGCTCTCCCGAAATGTGTTTGTCATTCTTGTTTGGTGTGGGTTCACTGTGTGGCGCATATTTGTAACAGTGTTAAAGTTGTTTGTACAGCCACCCTCAGAGTGAACTGTATGGCTGTTGATCAAGTATGCCTTGCATTCATTCACTTGTGTGTGTATATTTAGGCTGCCTATATGAAGTAATTGGGCCGGCACGCTGTTTGTATGGAGGAAGAGCGGATGTGACGACAGGTTGTAGAGGACGTTAAAGGCAGTGGCTTTAAAGTACGCCCCCAATAATGTTGTACTGGTGGAAGTTGAGAGAATGGTTGCCCTGGGAGATTTTCGGGAGGGGCACTGAAATTCAGGAGTCTCCCGGGAAAATCGTGAGGGTTGGGAAGTATGAGTGCCATTGTCTCTTTCGATGTCATAAATAGTAGACACAGATGAACCCGCCATTAAACGTAATTGTTCAGAAAATCCATCTTTTTCTTGCCGCAGGTTGGAGAAACAGGAATCTTCGAAAGTGGTTTGAGAAGGTAATTATTTGCAGTTGAAGGCACAATTTCATAAAACAAAAAAAGTTAGCCAGGCACTTCTTACTTTTTCAGACGAGATTGAACATTGTGTACTGACTTGTTCAGGTCAAAGTTTCATGCATTGGGTTTCATCTTGAACATGTTGTCTTTCGAACTACGAGCTAGCAAACTAAACTAACGAGCATACTAAGCAAAATCCCTCAGATTCTTTTAGGTAAGACCACTTTTTGTATCTATTAATATTTATTTATTTTATTTACTTTATTTCTTGTGTCTTATATATTTGTCACTTACCTTACAGTCTATGAAAAAGACATTTGCAAAGTTACAAAGGACTTAAAGTTAGTATTATTTGCAGATGATACAACTGCAGGGAAAAAGCAGTTGAAAATGGATGGATGGATGATACAACTGCATTTTGTTCAGGAGAGAACACACAGAAGCTAATACAAATAATAACAGAACAAATGTTTTATTTATTTTATTTATTTATTTATTTATTTCGGCAATCTTCACATAAAACAAAGAACAAAAAAAGAAAAAAAAAACACTCATTTGAGCAATGATTGAGCCGAAAGGGTGTAGGTTGAAGCAACGCTTATATAAACCTACCCCATCACAACAAGAACAAGGTTCAAAATATATAAAATCTAAAACATGCTTCACTTATATGACTTTTTTTTTTTAAACAATATATAAGCAACATATATGTAGCACACGTCTCATATACACGGTTTAACATTTAAATCAAACATATACATTTGTGCACTTATATATATATATTATATATACACAATTTATTTAAATTCCATATAAAGTGGTAAAATATACATTTTAATATAACCTATATGTACAATTATGAAATCATAAATTGTATTTATATACATATTATATATTATTGTCTTTCTAAAACAATGTTTGCTCTTCTTTCTTATATTTACTAATGATAAATGATTCAAAAAGCTTTTTAAACTGGTTTATGTTGGTGCTGTGTTTTATTTCATCCTTTAAACAGTTCCATATTTTAACCCCTGCTATTGTTATACTCATTCGTTTCTGCGTTGTTCTACAATATTGGATCTTAAAAAGTAGTTCTCCTCTTAAATTATAATTCCCTTCTCTCTGTAAAAATCTTCTCTGTAACCCTGTTGGAAGTGAATCTTTATTTGCTTTATAAATCATTTGGGCAGTCTTGAGTTGGATGAGATCTGGTAGTTTTAAATCAAATGTTTTTATAAATAATCCATTAGTGTGTTCTCGGGGTCCTGTGTTATGTATCAGTCTGATGGCCCTTTTTTGCATTATGAATAGTGGTTGGATGTTCGTCCTATATGTATTTCCCCAAACTTCTAGACAGTAACTCAAATATGGTAAAACAAGTGTATAATAAAGAGTGTGTAATGTTTTTTGATTAAGAATGTGCCTTGTTTTACCCAGGACAGCAATACTTCTCGCCAACTTCCCTTTGATGTATGTAATGTGTGACTTCCAGCAGATCCTGTGGTCCAAGATCACACCCAAAAATTTGATTTTGTTTACTCTTTCTATACTAACATTGTCTATATATAATTTTACATCTATATCATTTCTCTTATTTCCAAATAACATAAAGTTAGTTTTATTTAGGTTTAATGATAATTTATTAGCATCAAACCATTTTTTTAGTTTATAAATCTCCATGGTGACGGTCCTCAGGAGCTGCTGCAAGTCCACATCAGAACAGAGTACATTGGTGTCATCCGCAAATAACACATATTTAAGGTTTTCAGTTACTTTACAAATATCATTTATATACATGATGAACATCTTGGGCCCTAAGACTGACCCCTGTGGTACCCCACATTTAATATTTAACCAACATGATTTTTTTTGTGATATCTGTACAAACTGCTTTCTATCAGATAAATAACTTTTTATCCATTCCAGAACAACACCCCTAAAACCATATTTTTCCATTTTTCTAATAAGAATACTATGGTCTACTGTATCAAAAGCCTTCTTAAGATCTAAGAATACTCCTATTGTATATTTATTTTTATCAATACTATCAGTTATTTCTTCAATTAAATCTGTTAATGCTTGTGCTGTTGATCGATTATTCCTGAAACCATACTGCCTATCTGTTAATAATTCATTTTTTTCTACAAAGCCATTGAATCTATTTTTAAATATTTTTTCCAATATTTTGGAGAACTGTGGTAATATTGAGATTCAATCAATCAATCAATGTTTACTTATATAGCCCTAAATCACTAGTGTCTCAAAGGGCTGCACAAACCACTACGACATCCTCGGTAGGCCCACATAAGGGCAAGGAAAACTCACACCCAGTGGGACGTCGGTGACAATGATGACTATGAGAACCTTGGAGAGGAGGAAAGCAATGGATGTCGAGCGGGTCTAACATGATACTGTGAAAGTTCAATCCATAATGGATCCAACACAGTCGCAAGAGTCCAGGCCAAAGCGGATCCAACACAGCAGCGAGAGTCCCGTTCACAGCGGAGACAGCAGGAAAACATCCCAAGCGGGGGCGGATCAGCAGCGCAGAGATGTCCCCAACCGATACACAGGCGAGCAGTACATGGCCACCGGATCGGACCGGACATAGGAGAAAAAGAAAAGAAACGGCAGATCAACTGGTCTAAAAAGGGAGTCTATTTAAAGGCTAGAGTATACAAATGAGTTTTAAGGTGAGACTTAAATGCTTCTACTGAGGTGGCATCTCGAACTTTTACCGGGAGGGCATTCCAGAGTACTGGAGCCCGAAATGAAAACGCTATATAGCCCACAGACTTTTTTTGGGCTTTGGGAATCACTAATAAGCCGGAGTCTTTTGAACGCAGATTTCTTGCCGGGACATATGGTACAATACAATCGGCAAGATAGGATGGAGCTAGACCGTGTAGTATTTTATACGTAAGTAGTAAAACCTTAAAGTCACATCTTAAGTGCACAGGAAGCCAGTGCAGGTGAGCCAGTACAGGCGTAATGTGATCAAACTTTCTTGTTCTTGTCAAAAGTCTAGCAGCCGCATTTTGTACCAACTGTAATCTTTTAATGCTAGACATGGGGAGACCCGAAAATAATACGTTACAGTAGTCGAGGCGAGACGTAACAAACGCATGGATAATGATCTCAGCGTCTTTAGTGGACAGAATGGAGCGAATTTTAGCGATATTACGGAGATGAAAGAAGGCCGTTTTAGTAACGCTTTTAATGTGTGACTCAAAGGAGACAGTTGGGTCAAAGATAACACCCAGATTCTTTACCGAGTCGCCTTGTTTAATTGTTTGGTTGTCAAATGTTAGAGTTGTATTATTAAATAGAGGTCGGTGTCTAGCAGGACCGATAATCAGCATTTCCGTTTTTTTGGCGTTGAGTTGCAAAAAGTTAGCGGACATCCATTGTTTAATTTCATTAAGACACGCCTCCAGCTGACTACAATCCGGCGTGTTGGTCAGCTTTAGGGGCATGTAGAGTTGGGTGTCATCAGCATAACAGTGAAAGCTAACACCGTATTTGCGTATGATGTCACCTAGCATGTAGATGCTGAAGAGTTCGGGCCAAGGACCGAACCCTGGGGAACTCCACACGTTACCTTAACGTAGTGTGAGGTCACATTGTTATGGGAGATGCACTGCATCCTATCAGTAAGATAAGAGTTAAACCAAGACAGGGCTAAGTCTGACATACCAATTCGTGTTTTGATACGTTCTAATAAAATATTATGATCGACGGTATCGAAAGCAGCGCTAAGATCGAGGAGCAGCAACATAGATGACGCATCAGAATCCATCGTTAGCAATCGATCACTAGTCTGGATTGGTCTGTAGTTTGTGAATAAGTGTCCGTCTCCCGCTTTGTGAATAGGAACAACTTTTGCAATTTTCATTAGTTGAGGAAATACTCCCACTTCAAATGAAAGGTTAAATAGATACGCTAATGGAGCACTAATTCCATCTATCACATACTTTAAAGTTTGCATGTCTATATCATCCACATCTTTGCTTGTTTTGTTCTTAAAACTTTTGACTATGTCCCTGATTTCTCTTCCTACTACTGGTTTTAAAAACATTGTTTTAGGGTTTGGGTTGATATAATCTGCTGCATCTATTTTTGTCCCTTCTACCTTTATCTCTTCTGCTAGTTTCGGTCCAATATTTATAAAATAATCATTAAATGTATTTACTATCACCTCCTTATCCTTAATCATGTTGTTATTTTCCATAAAGTATGGTGGGTATCGATTATCATCATTTTTATTTCTAATAATACCATTTAATATTTTCCATACACCTGTTATATTATTCTTGTTATATTCCAGTTTATTTATATTAAATATTTTTTACACATTCTGATTATATTGATTAGTTTATTTTTATATTTTTTAAATTTATTTTCATTTACCAAAGTTCTATTTTTTATAAATTTCTTTTATAAAATATTCTTTTTTTACAGGCATTTTGGAGTCCTTTAGTCATCCACGGTTTAAACTCGCCGTATTTTGACTTCCTTTTATAATTTACTACTGGACAATTTCCATCATATAGTATTTTAAATTTGTTTAAGAATTCTTCATAAGCTGTATTAACTTCTTTTTTTATCATAAATAGTATTCCAATTTTGCTTTTGTAGTTCATTCTTGAATTTGTTAAGCGTTTTCTCTGTTATGATTCTTTTATAGACAGTTTCACATTCATTCTTGATTTTAATTTTACTGGCACAAATTAAAAAGATGGTTTGACAAAAACAGACTGTTTGAATCTCAGTAAGACTAAAATAATGTTATTTGGTGACAGTAGAAGAGAAAGTCAAACACAAATACAGATAGACGGAGTAACTATTGAAAGGGTAAAAGAAAACACATTTTTGGGTGTAATAATACAAACCCTGTTTCCATATGAGTTGGGAAATTGTGTTAGATGTAAACATAAATGGAATACAATGATTTGCAAATCCTTTTCAACCTATATTCAATTGAATACACTACAAAGACAAGATATTTGATGTTGAAACTCATAAACTTTATTTTTTTTTGCAAATAATAATTAACTTAGAATTTCATGGCTGTAACACGTGCCAAAGTAGTTGGGAAAGGGCATGTTCACCACTGTGTTACATCACCTTTTCTTTTAACAAAACTCAATAAACGTTTGGGAACTGAGGAAACTAATTGTTGAAGCTTTGAAAGTGGAATTCTTTCCCGTTTCTTGTTTTATGTAGAGCTGCAGTCGTTCAACAGTCTGGGGTGTCCGCTGTCGTATTTTACGCTTCAAAATGCGCCTCACATTTTTGATGGGAGACAGGTCTGGACTGCAGGCGGGCCAGAAAAGTACCCGCACTCTTTTTTTACGAAGCCACGCTGTTGTAACACTTGTCTTGCTGAAATAAGCACGGGTGTCTATGATAACGTTGCTTGGATGACAACATACGTTGCTCCAAAACCTGTATGGACCTTTCAGCATTAATGGTGCCTTCACAGATGTGTAAGTTACCCATGCCTTGGACACTAATACACCCCCATACCCCGCCCTAGGGGACCGAAAGCAATGGATGTCGAGCGGGTCTAACATGATACTGTGAAAGTTCAATCCATAGTGGATCCAACACAGCCGCGAGAGTTCAGTTCAAAGCGGATCCAAGACAGCAGCGAGAGTCCCGTCCACAGGAAACCATCCCAAGCGGAGTCGGATCAGCAGCGTAGAGATGTCCCCAACCGATACACAGGCGAGCGGTCCATCCTGGGTCCCGACGAGCGGTCCATCCTGGGTCCCGACTCTGGACAGCCAGTACTTCATCCATGGACAGCCAGTACTTCATCCATGGCCATCCTCTGCTCCCCGCTTCCGCAAGGGAGGTGGGGGGCAGAGAAGAAAAAGAAAAGAAGCGGCAGATCAACTGGTCTATAAAGGAGGTCTATTTAAAGGCTAGAGTATACAAATGAGTTTTAAGGTGAGATTTAAATGCTTCTACTGAGGTAGCATCTCGAACTATTACCGGGAGGGCATTCCAGAGTACTGGAGCCCGAACGGAAAACGCTCTATAGCCCGCAGACTTTTTTTGGGCTTTAGGAATCACTAATAAGCCGGAGTCCTTTGAACGCAAATTTCGTGCCGGGACATATGGTACAATACAATCGGCAAGATTGGATTGAGCTAGACCGTGTAGTATTTTATACGTGAGTAGTAAAACCTTGAAGTCACATCTTAAGTGCACAGGAAGCCAGTGCAGGTGAGCCAGTATAGGCGTAATATGATCAAACTTTCTTGTTCTCGTCAAAAGTCTAGCAGCCGCATTTTGTACCAACTGTAATCGTTTAATGCTACACATGGGGAGACCCGAAAATAATACGTTACAGTAATCAAGACGAGATGTAACAAATGCATGGATAATAATCTCAGCGTCTTTAGTGGACAAAATGGAGCGAATTTTAACGATATTACGGAGATGAAAGAAGGCCGTTTTAGTAACGCTTTTAATGTGTGACTCAAACGAGAGAGTTGGGTCAAAGATAACACCCAGATTCTTTACCGAGTCGCCTTTGTTTAATTGTTTGGTTGTCAAATGTTAGAGTTGTATTATTAAATAGAGGTCGGTGTCTAGCAGGACCGATAATCAGCATTTCCGTTTTTTTGGCGTTGAGTTGCAAAAAGTTAGCGGACATCTATTGTTTAATTTCATTAAGACACGCCTCCAGCTGACTACAATCTGGCGTGTTGGTCAGCTTTAGGGGCATGTAGAGTTGGGTGTCATTAGCATAACAGTGAAAGCTAACACCGTATTTGCGTATGACGTCACCCAGCGGCAGCATATAGATGCTGAAGAGTGCAGGACCAAGGACCGAACCCTAGGGAACTCCACACGTTACCTTATCATAGTCCGAGGTCACATTGTTATGGGAGACGCACTGAACCCTGTCAGTAAGATAAGAGTTATACCAAGACAGGGCTAAGTCTGACATACCAATTCATGTTTTGATAAGCTCTAATAAAATATTATGATCGACCGTATCGAAAGCAGCGCTAAGATCGAGGAGCAGCAATATAGATGACGCATCAGAATCCATCGTTAGCAATAGATCATTAGTCATTTTTGCGAAGGCTGTCTCAGTAGAGTGATTTGCCCTGAAACCGGATTGAAAGGTTTCACATAGATTGTTAGACGTTAAGTGTTCATTTAGCTGCTCTGCAACAATTTTTTCGAGGATTTTCGAAATAAAGGGAAGGTGAGACACCGGTCGGTAGTTTACCATGAGGTCAGGATCGAGGTTAGGTCTTTTAAGGAGAGGGTGAATAACCGCTTTTTTGAATGCTAGGGGAACAGTGCCCGAGGAAAGTGTTAAGTTTATAATATTTAGCACTGATGGACCTAATAATACAAAGAGCTCCTTGATAAGTTTCCCAGGAAGTGGGTCAAGTAAACATGTTGTTTGTTTTATTCCATTTACACGTTGTAACAATTCTTCTGATGTTATTTCATCAAAACGAGAGAAACTATTTTGGATATTTGCAGTATCCACCGTATATACAGTCGTATCTGTGTTAATATAGCCCATTTGTAGCTGGGACGCATTGTCTTTATTCTCCCTTCTAATAAGTTAAATTTTCTTATTAAAGAATTTCATAAAGTCATCTGCCGAGTGGGTGGAGCTACTGGAAGGAGTCCCTTGTTGGGTTAGCGATTCTACTATACTAAACAAAAATTTTGGATCGTTTTTATTAAGGCGGATGAGATTTGAGTAATATTTAGCTTTAGCTAAGGTAAGCATGCATTTATAAATTATTAAACTATCACTCCATGCTTGATGGTGGACCTCAAGTTTAGTCGTGCGCCATTTGCGTTCCAGCTTTCTACATAATAATTTCTGAGCTCTAGTTTCTTCTGTAAACCATGGCATACGCCTTTTTGGATCCTTTTTTAACTTCAGTGGTGCTATACTATCAATGGTTTTGCGTAGGGCGTCGTTAAAGTTGTTAGTGAGGTTATCAATAGAGCCCACATACTTTGGGAATGGTGCCATTACCGAGGGCAGTAGGCCAGCAAGAGTCGGCGTTGTGGCAGCATTAATGTTGCGGCTGCTATAGCAGTTATTATCATTATTAGTTTGCTGAACATGAGTCTGAACCTTGAATTTTATAAGGTAATGATCGGACAATACTTTAGTATACGGGAGTATCGTAACATTGGAGACGGTGATACCCCTGACAAGCACTAGGTCTATCGTATTACCGTTGCGATGCGTCGGGTCATATAATATTTGTGTAAGGCCACAGCTATTAATTATAGTCTGGAGCGCCACGCACCGTGGGTCCGATGAGGTATTCATATGGATATTAAAGTCCCCCATTATAATTATATTATCGGCGTGTGTCACTTGATCAGCAACAAACTCTGAGAATTCACTGATAAAGTCTGAATAGGGCCCTGGGGGGCGGTAGATAACAGCCAGGCATAGAGGCAGCGGTGTGACAGACCTCATAGAAAGCACCTAAATGATTTATATTTATTATTTAAGTTAGGACAAAGGTTAAAGTTTTCGTTGTATATTAGTGCGACCCCCACCCCTTTTAAGGGGACGGGCAATATGTGCATTCGTGTAGTTTGGAGGAGATGCCTCATTTAGCGCAAAAAAGTTGTCTGGTTTAAGCCAGGTTTCGCTGAGACCAATGACGTTAAAATTGTTGTCTCTGATGACCTCATTAACTAATAACGTTTTGGGAGACAATGATCTTATGTTTAGAAAGCCCATATTATAGGTAGTGGGCGGTTTTAAGGAGTTTTTGATAAAATTATCCGTAGTAGCAATATTAATAATGTTGCATTTATTATGCGCAGTGCACTTAAAATAATTACGACCATATCTAGGAATTGATATGATGGGAATTTTCAGATTGTCTACTTGGTGCTGCGATAAACTGAACACATTATAATTTGCCACCTCAGTAGAACACATGTCTAACTCTGACATAGTCATAGCAGAAAAAACTTTATGTGAGTTTTGTATTATTCTAAGAAAATTGCTATGTGTACAGGGATTATCTAGCCTGGCGCTGGCTAGCTCTAATTTAACTGACTCTTCACCCAGACTAACAGGCTCTGTAATTGCCTGGGACCGGGTTTGCTCTAGTGCAGTTAATCAAATGGGGCTCAACGAGAAATCTATGTTCCGAGACAAGATGATAGCGCCTTCCCAGTTAGGGTGAAGGCCGTCTCTCATCAGCAAGCCAGGTTTGCCCCAGAAAGAGGGGCAATTATCAATAAACGTTAGTCCCTGTTTTCTACAGAAGCTAGCCAGCCACTTGTTAAGCGAGACTAATCTGCTATACCTCTCATCATTGCCTCTCCCAGGCAGGGGGCCAGAGACAATTACTCGATGCCTGGACATCTTTCTAGCGAGATCACAAGTCATGGCTATGTTTTTCCTTGTAATCTCTGATTGTCTCATCCTAACGTCGCTGGAGCCAACGTGTATAACTATGTTCGCATAACTGGTGGTGCGGTTAGCCTGTCGTACGTGTTTACTAGGCCTGTTGCGAGTTAGCTCCCTAAGATTAGCTTCAATGTCAGGTGCTCTGGCCCCGGGAATACACTTAATTGTGGCTGGTGTCATGACACGGAGTCGAACCCGCGTTTCCTCGGCGGCTGGAGCTGCGGCCGCCTCTGCTGACAGCGCGCCAAGATGCGCCTCCTTTGACAGCGCACTCAGACTAGTCCCCACTCGTGCTGAGGGCAGCACGCCTGCGCAGCAACAAGCCTGTAGTCAATATTTGTTAAGGCAGAAAAATGCTGCTTCCACTCCTCTTCGGTTGAATTCCTGGGATTTGTGGTCGAAAGGGGTCATATAAGACCCGACCCGAAGAAGGTGGAGGCCGTGGTGAAGTGGCCGCAACCAACCACAAGGACGGAACTTCGGAGGTTCCTCGGCTTTGCCAGCTTCTACCGACGATTCATCCAGAACTTCAGTAGGGTTGCGGCACCGCTCCACGCTCTCACGTCTACAAACGTGCCTTTCGTGTGGACTCTTTTGGCTAGGAAGGCCTTTGAGGAACTAAAGGAGCGTTTTGTTTCCGCCCCCATTCTAGTCCACCCCGACTTGGACACTGCCTTCTTGGTTGAGGTGGACGCCTCAGACTCGGGGATTGGGGCTATTCTCTCTCAAAGATCCAAAAGTGACAATTTGATTCACCCTGTTACCTTCTTCTCTAGACGTCTTACTCAGGCCGAACAGAACTATGATGCTGGGAATAGAGAGTTATTGGCGGTCCACGAGGCCCTGGTGGAATGGAGACACTGGCTGGAAGGAGCTAGACACCAATTCCAGATTCTGACCGACCACAGCAACCTTCTGCACATCCGAGCTGCAAAAAGAATCAACAATCGCCAGGCAAGGTGGCAGCAATTTTTCTCCCGCTTCAATTACGTGCTCTCTTTCAGACCAGGTTCCAAGAACACTAAGGCTGACGCTCTATCCCGGTTATTTGTAAGAGAGTCCACCTGTCCGTCAGAGGCGGAACCCATCTTTCCTCCCACTCGTATTGTGGGGATGGTAACCTGGAAGGTGGAGGACCTGGTAAAATCTGCGCTGCGTTCCAATCCAGGACCAGGAGGTGGACCACCCAACAAGCTGTTTGTCCATCAGGAGCTACGACCCAGAATCCTGGATTGGGGGCATTCCAGCCTGTTTTCTTGCCATCCAGGTTTTCAACGAACCCTATCACTGCTGCGAAGACGTTTTTGGTGGCCATCCATGGCCAAAGACACTCGTGAGTTCATCGATGCTTGTTCTACTTGTGCCCGTAGCAAGACGTCACACAGGCCTCCTGCTGGTCTCCTTCACCCTCTCTCCATTCCTGCCCGTCCTTGGTCACACATTGCTCTGGATTTCGTCACGGGATTTCCAGCATCTAGAGGTAACACCACCATCTTAACTATTGTTGACCGTTTTTCCAAGGCAGCCCACTTCATTCCGCTCCCCAAGTTACCTTCTGCCTCAGAAACGTCTGAGCTTCTCACACAACACGTCGTCAAGCAACATGGTATCCCTGTGGATATCGTCTCTGACCGAGGCCCTCAGTTTACATCACAAATATGGAGAGCCTTCTGCAAGGGAATCGGGGCCTCGGTCAGCTTCACATCGGGATACCATCCCCAGAGCAACGGGCAGGCTGAGAGGGCGAACCAAAGCTTGGAGACCATGCTACGCTGTGTCGCCAGTCATCAACCTACGTCCTGGAGCATCTGCCTTGGGTGGAGTTTTCCTATAACTCCTTGAAGAGCTCCGCTACCGGCATGTCTCCATTTGAGTGCTCGTTGGGTTATCAACCCCCCTTGTTTCCCCAACAGGAACTGGAAATCGCTGTGCCCTCGACTAGGGCTCATATTAGGCAGTGTCAGAGGGTGTGGAGAGCCGCTCGTGCGGCCTTAAAGAGGGCCTCTGAGAAGATGTGCCGCAACGCCAACCGTCATCGCATTCCAGCACCGTCCTATCAGCCAGGACAACAAGTTATGCTACTCACAAAGGACCTCAGCCTCCAGGTACCATCTAGAAAATTGGCGCCACGTTACGTTGGTCCTTTTGCCATCATAAATCCTGTGTCTGTCAAATTGGCTCTTCCACCCTCTGTCAAGCGGCACTCAGTGGTCCATGTGTCCCAGATTAAGCCGGTAGCGGAGAGTTCTCTGTCCCCTGCTGCCCCTGCCCCTCCACCCTCGAGGTTCTTGCCGAATGGAGATCAGGTTTGGACGGTCAAGGAAATCCTCAGGGTCCGTCGACAAGGTAGGGGGCTCGTTTATCTGGTAGACTGGGATGGATATGGGCCAGAGGACAGATCTTGGGTGCCTGCCTCCTATCTTGCCGACCCCTCTCTTCTGGAGGATTTCTACCGTGCCAATCCTGATGCTCCCCGGCGCTCGTCGGGGGCCTCGCATAAGGGGGGAGGTACTGTCATGACACGGAGTCGAACCCGCGTTTCCTCGGCGGCTGGAGCTGCGGCCGCCTCTGCTGACAGCGCGCCAAGATGCGCCTCCTTTGACAGCGCACTCAGACTTGTCCCCACTCGTGCTGAGGGCAGCACGCCTGCGCAGCAACAAGCCTGTAGTCAATCAACAATCGACACACCTGAACTTGATGAAAGGGAGCGGCATAAAGACCAGCAGACCCAAGGAACCTTTGCCAGAACGTCGCTAACCTTCCCGTAAGCTTCACGTCTGGCATCCCCTTCCCCGTGATTTCCTCACCTTTGCTTTGCTCTCTCTCTGTGTATCCCTGGTTCATGTCTCTTTGTGTGTTCACAGTGACTCCCCTGCCTTCCGTGATCAAGCCTTGTCCTTCGACATCCAACCGGATTCCTGACTGCCCTCCTCGATCCACGACCTCCCTGCTCGGACCCAGACTACACTGCCTCGCTCCTCCCCACGACCCATTGCCTGTCCACGAACTGCCTCTTCGTCTTGCCCCTCGTGATTCGACGAAAGATTACAACCAACACTCACAGACAACAACCCTGGGTAACATTTACATTATTACTATTACACATAGTCACACTCATTCACTTAGAGTAGCATACACATGTCACATATTTATCAAAGGTTTAAAATAAACCTTGAAAGAACCGCAGTTCTGTCCTGGTTGTCGCCTCCTTTCCTTTGAATACAACAGCTGGTTTGCTAAGCTTTATGATTCGGGTGATGGAGTCCCTTATGACTAAAGTGTGGTGCCCGGTAGACTGGGGTGTAGGACTAGCTAAAGGGCTAAATCTATTATGCGTCTCAACCGGTACACCGTAGCTTGTAGGCCGCTTAGGGCTACTACAAGCAGGGCTCGTTAGCTCGCTATAGCTAACGCTAGCAGATGTGTCCGCAACATCTAAAGTTACAAAATTACACTGCTCTAACTGGCGGACACGGCTCTCTAGCAGAGCCAACCTATCCATGAGTAAGGTGCACGAAGCACAGGAAGCCATACTCACAGAACTTTCTGTCGCCGAAAGGAGTGCCAGCTGTCTTCGAGAAGCGGTAGTCACGGTGGTGGGGGAGTAGCTTCCTTCAGACCGGCGTTGCCTTTCTCCGCTAACCTTTTTAGCTTAGCAGCTAGCTAGCTGAGGGTGTAGTGGTGAAACAGAGATCGGGTGATTTGCAAGTTAAATGGAAGAATTAAAAATGTTCGAGAAGTTGTAAAGAAAGTAGAGTTTTAACTTGCTCTTACAGATGTAGCGACCAACTGTAGTTACTGACAGTGGTTTTATGAAGTGTTCCTGAGCCCATGTGGTGATATCCTTTACACACGGATGTCGGCTTTTGATACAGTACCGCCTGAGGGATCAAAAGTCAGTAATATCATCACTTACGTGCAGTGATTTCTTCAGATTCTCAAACTTTTTGATGATTTTACGGACCCTAGATGGTAAAATCCCTAAATTCCTTGCAATAGCTCGTTGAGATATGTTGTTCTAAAACTGTTCGACAATTTGCTTACAAAGTGGTGACCCTCACCCCATACTTGCTTGTGTATTACTTAGCATTTCATGGAAGCTGCTTTATATCCTGAAAGACCCATTACAGCCATGCGATGAGGTGGCGATTTGTCCAGGGTGTACCCGGCCTTCCGCCCGATTGTAGCTGAGATAGGCGCCAGCGCCCCCCGTGACCCCAAAAGGGGAATAAGCGGTAGAAATGGATGGATGGAAGACCCATTCCATCCCGGGCACTGCCACCCAGAACTGCTACCCTCGGGCATACGCTATAGCAGGGGTCACCAACCTTTTTGAAACCAAGAGCTATTCTTGGGTACTGATTAATGTGAAGGGCTACCAGTTTGATACACACTTAAATAACTTGTATTTCTGTTTGTCATTCTGTCGTATATTTTTTTTCCTTTTAAGCAAGGTTTTTTTTGAGGAGAATAAATGATGAAAAAAAACACATGATTGAAAAAATAAAATGGGGAGAGAATACGAAAAAAATGAAAATAATATTTTGAAACATAGTTTATCTTCCATTTCTGCTCTTTAAAATTCAAAATTTTACTGAAAAAAAGAAGAGAAAAACAAGCTAATTCGAATCTTTTTGAAAAAATTAAATAAAAGAGGCTTCACGGTGGGAGAGGGGTTAGTGCGTCTGCCTCACAATACGAAGTTCCTGCAGTCCTGGGTTCAAATCCAAGCTCGGGATCTTTCTGTGTGGAGTTTGCATGTTCTCCCCGTGAATGCGTGGGTTCCCTCCGGGTACTCCGGCTTCCTCCCACTTCCAAAGACATGCACCTGGGAATAGGAATGAATGTGAGTGTGAATGTTGTCTGTCTATCTGTGTTGGCCCTGTGATGAGGTGGCGACTTGTCCAGTGTTTACCCCGCCTTCCGCCCGATTGTAGCTGAGATAGGCGCCAGCGCCCCACGCGACCCCAAAAGGGAATAAGCGGTAGAAAATGGATGGATGGATACATAAAATAATTTATGGAACATCATTAGTAATTTTTCCTCAATAAGATTAACTTTATAATTTTGATGACATGTTTTAAATAGGTTAAAATCCAATCTGCACTTTGTTATAATATATAACAAATTGGACCAAGCTATATTTCTAACAAAGACAAATCATTATTTCTTCTAGATTTTCCAGAACAAACATGTTTAAAGAAATTCAAAAGACTTTGAAATAAGGTTTAAATTTGATTCTACAGCTTTTCTAGATTTACCAGAATATCTTTTTTTTATTTTAATCATAAATTTGAAGAAATATTTCACAAATATTCTTCGTCGAAAAAACAGAAGCTAAAATGAAGAATTTAATTAAAATGTATTTATTATTCTTTACAATAAAATGAATAAATTTACTTGAACATTGATTAAAATTTTCAGGAAAGAAGCGGAAGGACTTGAAAAGGTAAAAAGTTATATGTGTTTAAAAATCCTAAAATAATTTTTAAGGTTGTATTTTTTTTCTCTAAAATTGTCTTTCTGAAAGTTATAAGAAGCAAAGTAAAAAAATAAATGAATTTATTTAAACAAGTGAAGACAAAGTCTTTAAAATATTTTGTTAGATTTTCAAATTCTATTTGAGTTTTGTCTCTCTTAAAATTAAAAATGTCAAGCAAAGCGAGTAAATAAATACAATGTTAAAAATAGAGGCAGCTCACTGGTAAGTGCTGCTATTTGAGCTATTTTTAGAACTGGCCAGCGGGCTACTCATCTGCTCCTTACGGGCTACCTGGTGCCCGCGGGCACCACGTTGGTGACCCCTGCGCTATAGGGTGCTAAAAGCGGGCACAAATAGACAAAAAAACAGTTTTTACCCAAGAGCCATAGTAGCCTTAAACAGGCGCTGAGTGAGCACAATGTGTCCATCATGTCCTCATGTGTCATGTCTTTTTATTTTTTCGGACTATAATGTGCAATAGTGTTGTATGCGTATATATATGTGTATATATATATATATATATATATATATATATGTCTTGATTGGATTATCCGGAGAATAGTGCTCGATACCGTGGTAGAGCGCAATATGTAGGTGTGGGAAAAAATCACAAGACTACTTCATCTCTACAGATCTGTTTCATGAGGGGTTCCCTCAATCATCAGGAGATTTCATCTCCTGATGATCTCCCTCATGAAACAGATCTGTAGAGATGAAGTAGTCTTGTGATTTTTTCCCACACCTACATATATATATATATGAATATGTATGCATGTGTGTGGATATATATACTGTACATATATATAGATACATATCTTATTTTCTATCTTTTTTTAAATTATTTATATTACCAAATTGTATATTCACCTTAGGGGATCTGCTCCAATTTTGTTGTTCTTTGAACCCGTTCACTGCAATAATGTCAATAAAACTCTATTTTATTTTATAGCGCTTTTCTCTAGTGACTCAAAGCGCTTTTACATAGTGAAACCCAATATCTAAGTTACATTTAAACCAGTGTGGGTGGCACTGGGAGCAGGTAGGTAAAGTGTCTTGCCCAAGGACACAACGGCAGGGACTAGGATGGCGGAAGCGGGCATCGAACCTGGAACCCTCAAGTTGCTGCTTAACCAATCGAGCTATACCGCCCTAAGAGCCAGTTCCCACATATGGGCACACATGAACATCACCCCATCCCTTCCTCACGCGCACACACACACCGCTGGCTTTTAGCAGAGTGGGAAAATGCCTTAAAGGGGAACATTACTACCAGACCTATGTAAGCATCAATATATATACCTTGATGTTGCAGAAAAACGACCATATATTTTCAACCGATTTCCGAACTCTAAATGGGTGAATTTTGGCGAATTAAACTGTGCCTTTCTGAGTGACAACGTCAGAACGTGACGTCAAATCGGTATTCAACGCCATTTTTCCCTACACATCAGACGCATCGAGTCAAATCAGCTGTGTTATTTTCCGTTTTTTCGACTTTTTTCCGATACCTTGGAGACATCATGCCTCGTCGGTGTGTTGTCTGAGGGTGTGAGAACACGATCAGGGACGGATTGAAGTTGATTAACGTAGAATGTGCATCGATTAGCACGGCATGCTAATCGATGATAACATGCTATTTAGGCTAGCTCTGTACATATTGCAGCATTATGCCTCATTTGTAGCTATATTTACATCTAGCCTTTCCCTCCATCCACATTTAATGCCAAACAAACACTTAGCAATCGACGGATTTAAGTTGCTCCAGTGTCAAGAGATGCAAAAGTCCCCCGTTTGGTTTTTACTGGCAATGCTACGATAGAGATGGCAAAAATGTCTGGATATCCTGCGACACTCAAAGCATATGCATTCCCAACGATAAAGTGAACGAAATCACAAAGGTGAGTGTTGTTGTTGTTTTTGACTTATGTGCTAATCAGACATATTTGGTCGCGGCATGACTGCCAGCTAATTGATGCTAACATGCTATTTAAGCACCTGTATGTACATTTGAAACTATATTTACATACAGCGTTTCCTTCCACCCACATTTAATGCGAAACAAACACTTACCAATCGACTGATTTAAGTTGATCCAGTGTCAATGCGAAAGTCCTGATCTGGTCTGCACATTTTACATGCAATGCTTACGCAAAGATGGCCGAATAGCATCAATAGCTATTCGCTCAATAGCTTCAGTTTCTTCTTCAATTTCGTTTTCGCTATCTGCTTCCATACTCCAACCATCTGTTTCAATACATGCGTAATCTGTTGAATCGCTTAAGCCGCTGAAATCCGAGTCTGAATCTGAGCTAATGTCGCTATATCTTGCTGTGCTATTCGCCACTGTTTGTATTGAAATTGCTATGTCACGTCACAGGGAAATGGACAGTGGCTTAAGCAAATAGCGAAAATCAAGCACTTTAAAGCTTTTTTTTTAGGGATATTCCGGGAAGGGTAAAATTTTGAAAAAAATTTTGAAAAATAAAGTATGCCACTGTGAACTGATTTTTATTGGTTTTAACCCTTCTGAAATTGTGGTAATTTTCCCCTTTAAATCTCCCTTTTGAATATGCACCATGAACAGCTTCAGTTTGTTGATGAACGCAAACACACTTTGCACCAGGTCAGGCAGCATATTTAACTTACCCTGTGGGGTCAGGTTCAGTCTGTCCAAGTGACACAGCATGTCGACCAAAAAGGCCAGATCCATCCACTCGTGGTCCGAGAGCTCAAGTATATCCCCTGTCCTTCTCTTCCATGAACAGTTTCACAGCATCCAAAAGCTCAAAAAAGCGAGAGAGTACTTTACCTTTGGACAGCCACCTCAAAGTGTAGTGCAGCGACAGGTATCCTGGAAGCCCTTGGTCCAGCTCAGCGATAAGATCTCTGAATTGCTTGTGGTTACCTTGGCCTCACACTGTCCTCCCACTGCTCTCTCGAGGCCGTTCGTGATGACAGTAATGTGTGTTGAGGCCCTGAGCGAGAGTCCGGTCATACAAGGCTTGGGGGGCTTTGGGCCTATAGTTCGTTAGGGCCCTTAATCCTGCGTCCACGTGAGACAGGCGTGGACGCAGCAGTGGACGAGTCAGGCGTGGAAGCAGCAGCGGACGAGACAGGCGCCGAAGTTTGGCGTGTCAGCCGAGGAGCAGGAATTGGAGCTTGAGTCAGCCGAGGAGCAGGAACTGGACCTTGAGCCAGCCGAGGAGCAGGAACTGGAGCTTGAGCCAGCTGAGGTGCAGATACTGGTGCCAGCCGAGGTGCAGATACTGGTGCCAGCCGAGGTGCAGATACTGGTGCCAGCCGAGGTGCAGGTACTGGTGCCAGCTGAAGTGCAGGTACTGGTGCCAGCCGAGTAGCAGGTGCAGGTACTCGTACCAGTCGAGGAGCAGGTGCAGGTACTGGTACCAGCAGAGGAGCAGGTGCAGGTACTGGTAATGGTACCAGCCGAGGAGCAGGTGCTGGCACTGGAGCTTGGCATGGACTTGGTGCTACCCGTGGACTTGGACTTGGTGCTAGCCATGGACTTGGTGCTAGCCGTGGACGTGGACTTAGTGCTAGCCGTGGTGCAGGTGGAGGTGGCCTAGCTGGGGGTTGTGGCTTGGCTAGTCGAAAGACTGGTGGTGGTGGCCTAGCTGGGGGTTGCGGCTTGGCAGGACGCCGCTGAGCCACACCACCCGTACAGCTCCCGAAACCAGCCCCACCCCCATCAAAGGGGGTAGAATCCTCCTCTTTAAAATGTTCAAAAAGTTTATTTACCTCCCCCACCTGAGATTGTGTGGGAGGACAGGAAGAAAACGTCCGTGTCGTGGACGGGGCTAGAGTCCTGGAGGGCGGAGCTTGGCAATCAGAAGAAGACTGTGGCTGAGGAAATCTAAATTTCAAAAAAATGTCCTGGTAGTGTTTTATCTTTAAAGTCTTCAGGAGGTGACTGACACATGGAGACAGATGGCACAACAAGAAACTTCTGGTCCGTGACTTCCATCAATGACGCTGGCGGAATGATGTCATCGCTGCGCGCCGATACAGTGACGTCAACGGAAGTGGGCGGAGTGACGTCATGAAAAATGGATGGAGTGGAGTTGTAGCCGCAGTTCATTTGGCTTGCAGCCTAATCGGAAAAATGTTTGGCAAAATGAGTGATTGGATTACCAAACATCAGCGGCAAGGAAGACTGTGCTGCTTGTGGCGTCTTGCTGACCGGGGGAGTCTGAGGGAGCGGCGCGTTCCGGTAGTGAAGTGGAGCCCTTTTGGACGGCTTCCGTCTTCGCTGACGCGTCCGGTACTGTGGTGGGGCGATGTCCTCGGGCCATACGGAGTTGATAGGGATCAACTTGCTGTTAGGACCCCACATCGGGTCCTGCCGCTCCAAGGAAGAGTGGCGTAGAGTCTCCACCTCCATTGCCCTCCACGTACCTTTCTCCACATCATCTGAGTCCATGGCGAAAGAACTGTTAGCTTGGTCCTTTCTGTCACAGGTGGGTCGCATTTTAATGCGGGATCGTTTCTCCAGTGCAAACATGGACACTCCGGACAAAAACGTAAAGGTAATTAATGATTTAATAAATAATACACTGTACAAAACAGACAGACAAAAAAAAAAAGCGTGCCGAACGCACGGGAAGCTAAGGCTAACTTTTAGCACAAGGACTGAAACTAGAAACATACGTGATCGTTGCTTACCGCAAACAAAGGGCCAAGACCGACTGACGGAAGAAGGTATGCTTAAATAAGAAAGTAATTAACAAAAACAGGTGTGCATGTGGAACCCACGGCAGGTGAAAATAATAAGTTACCATGGTGACCAAACTAACTCACAAGGTGCACAAACAAAAGGAGTCCAAACTAACCGAAATAACACAAAAACATGATCCGGCCCATTATTGATAAATAGACTGACAACACATATACTCCGCTTCTTCACAAGCCGCTGGATGTAGCCGGCAAAGTATTCCCATGCTAGCTAGCCGGTCTAGCAAGCACGCGTCATTCAGTCCAAAACGGCCCGATCTATCCACATTCAGAATGGTCTGGCGGTCGTAAGTGATCCCGGAGTGACCACGCTGTAAGCCAGCCATGAAATTTGCAGAATTGTCCGGTATTTTTGCCAAATGTTCCATCTTTACCAAGAGCCCCTCGACGCCGAAGTACATCCGGGAGATGCCATCTTGTTAAGAAAAGGCGTAAACAAAATAAAAGCATGTAAACAACATACGCAAATGTGCGATAAAATAATTGTCGGCGTTAATAGATTGATGAGTTAACGCGTAATCAACGCATTAATTTGCCCACCCCTAGTTTATATATATATATATATATATATATATATATATATATATATATATGTATATATATATATATATATATATATATATATATATATATATATATATATATATATATATATATATATAAACACATATATATATATAAACTAGGGGTGGGCAAATTAATGCGTTGATTACGCGTTAACTCATCAATCTATTAACGCCGACAAACTATATATAAACACATATATATATAAACTATATATATATATATATATATATATATATATATATATATAAACACATATATATATAAACTAGGGGTGGGCAAATTAATGCGTTAATTACGCGTTAACTCATCAATCTATTAACGCCGACAATTATTTTATCGCACATTTGCGTATGTTGTTTACATGCTTTTATTTTGTTAACGCCTTTTCTTAAGAAGATGGCATCTCCCGGATGTACTTCGGCGTCGAGGGGCTCTTGGTAAAGATGGAACATTTGGCAAAAATACCGGACAATTCTGCAAATTTCATGGCTGGCTTACAGCGTGGTCACTCCGGGATCACTTACGACCGCCAGACAATTCTGAATGTGGATAGATCGGGCCGTTTTGGACTGAATGACGCGTGCTTGCTAGACCGGCTAGCTAGCATGGGAATACTTTGCCGGCTACATCCAGCGGCTTGTGAAGCAGCGGAGTATATGTGTGGTCTGTCTATTTATCAATAATGCAGACGAGGAGTGTTGGCTGAGTTCTTAATGTTTACTTTCAGAGCGTGCATATCACAACATACAAGATGCCATCATGGCGACACAACCTATACCGGGCTACCGCGCATGCTCGTCACTCCTGTTGCATGCTGGGTAGGGTAGTTCTTTTTTTCCCTGGCTCATAACATCACAAATAGTACCATGTATATGCGTTCAGTTTATCAAAGCACCAAGCAAACAGTCGGAAAATTCCCATCATATCAATTCCTAGATATGGTCATAATTATTTTAAGTGCACTACGCAGAATAAACACAACATTATTAATATTGCTACTACGGATAATTTGATCAAAAATTCCCTAAAACAGCCCACTACCTATAATATAGGTTTTTTTAAACATAAGACCCTGATAAAAAAAATGTTTCTGCTGTTACCTCAGAAATTGCCTGTTCAGATGTTATGATTGTGGCTCACAGATTTGTATGTAGATTATATTTATTTTCCATAACAAACAGGATAACTTAAATACCCTGGCAGTGGCAATAAGCTTAAATGTTTGTATTTAGATTTTTTGAGTTGATTTTCATAAAATATGCTATTTAACTGCTACTTTTTAACAAGGACTGATTTAAATTGTGTTTGCACAACAAATGTTTTGGCGCTTTTGTTCATGTGGGAGAATATTCCAATAAAGGTGCATTACACACTACTTTTGAATTCATTATTGGGCTTTGCAGTTAATCGCGATTAATCGGAGAAATTGTGCGATTAACTTCGATTAAAATTTGTAATCGTTGCCCAGCCCTAATATAAACATATATATACACATGTATACATACATATATATATATACATATATATATATATATAAACACAAATATATTACACATATACATACACACATGTATATACACACAAACTTAAGATACATACATATACTAGATATCCATCCATCCATCCATTTTCTAACGCTTATTCGCTTTTGGGGTCGCGAGGGGCGCTGGCGTCTATCTCAGCTACAATCTGGCGGAAGGCGGGGTACACCCTGGACAAGTCGCCACCTTATCACAGGGCTAACGCAGACAGACAGACAACATTCACACTCACATTCACACACTAAGGCCAATTTAGTGTTGCCAATCAACCTATCCCCAGGTGCATGTCACTTAACCCAAAACCATTGAAGTTAGCATGTTGTGTAAATGTTAAATAAAAACAGAATACAAGGATTTGTAAATTATTTTCAACTAACATTCAATTGAATAGACTGCGGAGACAACATATTTAATGTTCGAACTGTATTTTTTTTTTGTTGCAAATATTAGCTCATTTGGAATTTGGTGCCTGCAACATGTTTCGAAAAAGTTGGCACAACTGGCAAAAAAGACTTAAAAAGTTGAGGAATGCTAAGCAAACACTTATTTGGAACATCCATGAAATGCTCAGTCATTTACAAACAACGATGGGGCGAGGGTCACCACTTTGTCAACAAATGCGTGAGCAAATTGTTTAAGAACATTTCTCAACCAGCTATTGCAAGGAATTTAGGGATTTCACCATTCGAGAATTTGGAGAAATCACTGCACGTAATCGATGATATTACGGACCTTCGATCCCTCAGGTGGTGTTGCATCAACAAACGACACCAGTGTGTAAAGGATATCACCACGTGGGTTTAGTAACACTTCAGAAAACCACCGTGAGTAGTTGGTCGCTACATTTGTAAGTGCAAGTTAAAACTCTACTATGCAAAGGGAAAGCCATTTATCAACAACATCTAGAAACGCCGCGGGCTTTGCTGGACCCGAGCTAATCTAAGATGGACTGATGCAAAGTGGAAAAGTGTTCTGTGGTCTGACATGGCGACTTGTCCAGGGTGTACCCCGCCTTCCGCCCGATTGTAGCTGAGATAGGCGCCAGCACCCCCCGCGACCCCGAAAGGGAATAAGCGGTAGAAATGGATGGATGGATGGTCTGACAAATCCACATTTCAAATTGTTTTTGGAAACTGTGGATGCTGTGTCCTCCGGAACAAAGAGGAAAAATCAATCTGGATTGTTATAGGTGCAAAATTCAAAAGCCAGCATCTGTGATGGTATGGGGGTGTATCAGTGCCCAAGGCATGGGTAACTTACACATCTTTAAAGGCACCATAATGCTGAAAGGTACATACAGGTTTTGGAGCAACATATGTTTCCATCCAAGCAACATTATCATAGACGCCCCTGCTTATTTCAGCAAGATAATGTCAAGCCACGTGTAGTCCAGACCTGTCTCCCATTGAAAATGTGTGCCGTATTATGAATCCTAAAATACAACAGATAAACCGGACTGTTGAACAACTTGAAGGGGAACATTATCACAATTTCAGAAGGGTTAAAACCAATAAAAATCAGTTCCCAGTGGCTTATTTTATTTTTTGAAGTTTTTTTCAAAATTTTACCCATCCCGGAATATCCCTAAAAAAGCTTTAAAGTGCCTGATTTTCGCTATATGTGAAGCCATTGTCCGTTTTCCTGTGACGTCATCCAGTGATGCCAATATGGATAGCACAACAAGATATAGCGGCATTAGCTCGGATTCAGACTCGGATTTCAGCGGCTTAAGTGATTCAACAGATTACGCATGTATTGAAACGGATGGTTGGCGTATGGAGGCAGATAGCGAAAACGAAATTGAAGCAGAAACTGAAGCTATTGAGCGAATAGCTATTGACGCTATTCGGCCATGTTTGCCTTAGCATCGCCGGTAAAATGTGCAGACCAACGATCGGAAGTTTCGCACCTTGTGACACTGGATCAACTTAAATCCATCGATTGGTAAGTGTTTGTTTGGCATTAAATGTGGGTGGAGGGAAACGCTGGATGTAAATATAGTTTCAAATGTACATACAGCTAGCCTAAATAGCATGTTAGCATCGATTAGCTGGCAGTCATGCCGCAACCAAAAATTTCTAATTAGCACATAAGTCAACAACATCAACAAAACTCACCTTTGTGATTTAGTTGACTTTATCGTTGGAAATGCATCTGCAAATTATCCATACATCTCTGTGCCATGTCTGCCTTATCACCACCAGTAAAATGTGCAGACACTCCGGCACGTTCAATGGGGGTCTGGCGGAAGATATCTTTGACTTTATCGTTGGAAATGCATCTGCTTTGAGTGTCGCAGGATATCCACACAATCTTGCCATCTCTGTGATAGCATAGCTTTCGTCGGTAAAGTGTGCGGAACAAACGACTGACCATTTCGTCGGCTTTCCCCACACCCTCGTATTTTGAACAAATTTCGTCCAATTTCTTGCCACTTTCGCATCTTTGGTCCAGTGGTGCAACTTGAATCCCTCCCTGTTAGTGTTGTTACACCCTCCGACAACACACCAACAAGGCATGATGTCTCTAAGGTTCCAGAAAATAGTCGAAAAAACGGAAAATAACAGAGCTGAGACGCGGTGTTTGTAATGTGTTTGAGAAAATGGCGGCTTTATTACCTAGGTGACGTCACGTTCTGACGTCATCGCTCCGAGAGCGATAAATAGGAAGGCGTTTAATTTGCCAAAATTCACCCATTTAGAGTTCGGAAATCGGTTAAAAAAATATATGGTCTTTTTTCTGCAACATTAAGGTATATATTGACACTTACATAGGTCTGGTGATAATGTTCCCCTTTAAGCTGTACGAGCAAAAATGTGAATTCCACCTTAAAAGCTTCAAAAATGTTCCTCAATCAATCAAAGTTTGTTTGAGTGTCTCAAAGGGCTGCACACGCCACAATGACATCCTCGGCTTGGATCCCACATCAGGGCAAGGAACGTAACCCAATGGGCTACAATGAGAAACCTTGAAGGGGAACTTGCCGCGCCCCCCTCCCTCCCAGTGCAATGGACGTTCTTAAACCTTTACTGAGTGTTGTTAAAAGGAAAGGCCATGCAACACAGTGGTAAAAATGCCCCTGAGACAACTTTTTTGCAATGTGTTGCTGCTATTAAATTCTAAGTTATTGGTTATTTGGAAAAAAAAAAAAAAAAAGGTTTCTCAGTTTGAACATTAAATATCTTGTGTTTGCAGTCTATTCAATTGAATATAAGTTCAAAAGGATTTGCAAATCATAGTGTTCTGTTTTTATTAACCATTTACACAACGCACCAACTATACCAGTTTTGGGTTATGTATGTACAGTTGTGATCAAAATTATTCAACCCCCACACAAATTTGGTGTTTTAGCAAGTTGGACATTTATTCCGTATTTTGTTTATAGTCATATCAAATAAAGACACATTAAATAGACAAATGCAACTTGAATTACAACATTATATTTTGTAACATACCAAACAGTGTCATTTCTCTTAATATCTTATTGACAAAATTATTCAACCCCTTGAAGATCATAACTCTTAAGAACAGAATTTGAATAAGGTATTTTCAATCAGGTGTTGGAAACACCTGTAGATGTGATTAGAACCATAACGAGCAACAATTAAAATGATTGAAAAAGACTGTGACGCTCAGCTTCTTGTAGATGGTCAATGGTGTATTTGCAACATGGGGAAGTCCAGGGAGTGGTCAAAGAAGTCAAGAGAGGAGGTAATTTCTCTTCATAAGAAAGGATATGGATATAAGAAAATAGCAAAGACATTACACATTCCAAGAGACCCAGTTGGGAGCATAATTCGCAAGTTTAAAGCTAAAGGCACAGTGGAAACACTACCTGGGGGTGGTAGAAAGAGGATGCTGTCCGGTATTTGAAGCGTACAGTGGTGAAAACCCCCCGGGTAACAGCTGAGGAACTACAACAGAACATTGCAGAGGGGGGAACGCAGGTTTCGACCCAGACAATAAGGCGCGCACTACGAGATGAAGGCCTCCATGCCAGAACTCCCAGGCGCACCCCACTTCTGACTACCAGGCACAAGAAAATAGACTCCAGTATGGCAAAAATCACCTGGACAAACCCCAAAGGTTTTGGGAAACTGTTCTATGGAGTGATGAGACAAAACTGGAACTCTTTGGGCCTATGAATCAACGTTATGTCTGGAGGAGAAAAAAATGAAGCTTACTAAGAGAAGAACACCTTGCCTACTGTTAAGCATGGTGGGGGGTCAATCATGCTCTGGGGCTGTTTCTCTGCCTCTGGTACCGGGAATCTCCAGCGCGTTCAAGGCATTATGAATTCTATTTCCTACCAGGATATATTAGCTGCAAATGTCATGAAGTCAGTGACGAAGCTGAGGCTTGGGAGACGTTGGACCTTCCAACAGGACAACGATCCCAAGCATACCTCCAAATCAACATCAGAGTGGTTGCAGAAGAAGGGCTGGAAGACTCTGGAGTGGCCTTCACAGTCGCCAGACCTGAATCCTATAGAAAACCTGTGGTGGGACTTGAAGAAGGCAGTTGCAGCACGCAAGCCCAAGAATATGAAAGAACTGGAGGCCTTTGCCCAAGAGGAATGGGCTAAAATACCTGTAGATCGTTGCAAGAAGCTTGTATCCGGTTATGTATCACGTTTGAAGGATGTCATTACTGCCAAAGGGTGTTCTACTAAGTACTAAAGATGCATGTAACTAGGGGGTTGAATAATTTTGTCCATGAGATATTAAGAAAAATTTCCTTTTTTGGTATTTTTTCAAATACAGTGTTACAATTTAAGTTGCATTTGTCTATTTGACACATCTTTATTTGATATGACTATAAACAAAATACGGAATAAACGTCCAACTTGCTAAAACACCAAAATTGTGTGGGGGTTGAATAATTTTGATTACAACTGTAGGTATACTTGCCAATCTTACAGGTCCGCCTCAGAGTGACACCTATACTTGCCAACCCTCCCGATTTTCCCTGGGAGACTCACGAATTTCAATCCCCCTCCCGAAAATCTCCTGAGGTAACCATTCTCCCGAATTTCTCCCGATTTCCACCCGGACAACCTGTCTAAAGACACTGCCTTTAGCGTCCTCTCTCACCTGAAAAGACCTTCCGCTCGATTGTAGCTGAGAAAGGCACCAGCGCACCCCGCGACCCCGGGGTGTATATATGTCTATAAACACACACGTATATAGACATATATACACATGTACTGTAAATAGGTCTCCGTTATCCATAAGTTTATCTATAACCCATAAAGTAGGCAGGCACAGAGCTTTTTCTCAGCGTGTGTTTATTCCAGCCGGCACTTTAATACACTTACACACACACAACATCTGGATTCCCATCATGCATTGCTTCAAAACTACGGCAAGTAGTAATGTCCAAAAACATAACGAGACGAAGCAGAAGAAGGAAGAAGAGACATGGCGAAGACGAGTAAGAACAATAAGTAAGCTTGCAAGTTCCGCAATGATTGGAAAAAATAATTTCAGTTCATCCAGGACAGCTCGAAGAGGAAGGGGTATGCTCCCTGGAGATTTTGTAGATCAGACTTCTCCATTGAACACGGTAGCCGAACGGATATACAAGAAATATATATAAGAAATACTTGAAAATATATACACCCCCCATCTCCCGAATTCGGAGGTCTCAAGGTCTATTTTCTGACTGTTGTCAGCAAAAGACGAGAACACAGACGTGCTTCAATTTGATGAATAAGGTTTATTAATGTTTGGTCTTTGCTTCAAGTTATTACTGAAACATTACAGTGAAGTGAGAAAGAAACAAGTCTTGTCTTAGTGTTATCAAAAATAAAGATATATTGCGTATTAGACGTGCTTATATTGATCACTTTTAATAACATTTCAGAGAAGTGAGGAAGAAACAAGTCTGTCTTATACAATAGTGTTATCAAAAATAAAGATGACTGCTTATTATACGTGCGTATTTTGACAGACTGTAGCACAAACACAAGACAAGTGTTCCACATTGATGCTAGCACAAATGTCATTGTGTGTGTATCAAGTTGGAAGATGACTTCAGAGACGTTGTGTGGTGTCACTTCATCACAAATATTGACTTGTTTCCTAGAAGTGGGCCCCATTCTCCCATGTGCTTAAATGTCCCTCCCATCCATCAAGTAATTTGGCGCCCCTGACGGGTCAAACTATATATTGCACTTGAAGTTTGGATAAGATGTACACCTAATCTAATGTCTTCTTTCTCAGACACCTGCAAACATCAATTGAGATCAAAGAACCATAATGCTACTCTGTATTAATTACTAAAAATATAAATGCAGCAGGAGGCCGCATTAGAGCATTCTGGTACTAACAGACTTTGATGCACCTTGAAGTACGTGGCTGATTCATAGGATATACACACCGTATTTTACGTACTATAGGCTATAAGCCACACCTACTACATTTTAGAAGACTTTTTTCATATATTAGCCGCACTGAACTATGAGTCGCAGATATACATACGTTGTGAAATTAGTTATTTACACAAAAATATTTTGTAAATGTTTTTTTACATTAATTGTTTCCACATGGTGTCTGTAAAGCGGCAGTAAAATGGCTGATCAACAAAACAGAAGCCATCGTCATGGACCAACTTCCTGCGCAAGTTAGTTCTCCAATCAGCTAAAAAGACTCCATAACTCAACGGTAAAGTTTTGGTGAATTTACTGAGGAATTTGTGAAACAGGAACAATAACAAAAGAATGCCATTGTAAGTTAATAATACTAACACAGACATATTAGCTAATGCTAACGATGCTAGCTTCAATACATAATGCCGAGCTAATCTAAGATACAAATATGCATGGAAACACTCCTACAGACATCACATATGGGACGGTTTAGTAAGTAAGATTAGTTTTAGATATATTGTAAAACTTTGAAACATTGCTTGGAGTGATGAATGAAGAATACATATGACCAGTAATGCTATGAACGGCTGAAAGACTGAATGGCAATTGTATTTCCGGTTGAAGGATCTAAATGGAGTGATACTGCAGCATTTGCAGTGAGCGAACTCGTCCAAAAGATGGCGCCACATCACAAACAATAACACACCTTTCAGCGTATTTGCTTGTTTCTTCTAAAAGGCTACTGGCATTATGGCCGTCAGCGAAGAACAATCCATAAATTAGCCGCACCTTCAAAACATAGGAAAAAAGCATCGGTTTATAGTCCAGGATTTAGAATATCTAATGTGGCGTCTAGAATTCGTTTCCATTACATTTTTGACAGTGGTGACAACATTGTGTACTGAACAAGTCTTAAAGGCCTACTGAAACCCACTACTACCGACCACACAGTCTGATAGTTTATATATCAATGATGAAATATTAACATTGCAACACATGCCAATACGGCCTTTTTAGTT